>NC_082392.1:10291413-10478913 GCF_031168955.1 Gadus macrocephalus
AACATTTTCAAAAAAATAATGGCCTCTCATTCGTAAATCTGTATGATAATTTGAAGTCTTTCCACTGACCCTTGAGACGCCACATGGCTAGCCCTGAGAGCCTAGCCCTGAGTAGCTATGCTGGGAGAGAACATTTCTATTTCACTGGTCAACTTTATTCCTCTTCTTTGTTGTCACCCCAGAGATATTGACAAGTCTAATCCCTGGAGCATTTCAGAGTTCCCCTGTGACGAAAAAGATGTCTAGGTGGATTCTTATTTGGGGCAAACATTGCTAGGGCACTTCAAAAACATTGCGGTGCAACAAAGCAAGCTCTGTGATAGAAGACATGTATATAATTGGCTCATTCTAAGGTAATGAAAACACAATGATTCTCATGTTCATGTTCATACTGTGGTTCCCAGACGTGTGGGAACTCACCCTTTGGGGATTGTTATGGTGTGAATTGTCCACCTCTACTAGCCAACGGTAGACTCATTACCCGGCACCTGTTGGTACTAAATACGTGGTTTATGTTAATATTTATCCTTGTTTAATCTGTATTTTTATTGATACTTATTATATTGAGATTTGCTAACTGAAAGCACGTTACCGGCCTAACTAATTATAAATATTGTTTCATGAATTTCCCTCTTGTTCTTGAGCTTCGGTCACATATGCGGTCCATTTAAAAAAATCATCCATTATCCACTATGATACTACAACATACAGGTCTTTATTTTTGTCCAATCGATATATAATGTATACAATGATATACAGTTTGTATTAACTGGTGCCAACATCAAAGAGATGTGAAGGGGATAGAACGACCGGTAACGTCTTAGGGTGCACTCACACGAGGCCAGCCTTACCGTACACATTGAGTGTGCCATCTTGAATTGTGCTGGTTGACACCACCGGATGAAAAGCTAACCCAATCAGATAAGAGCATGGGGAACTTTTAATCCATGATGAGCTTTCAGTCTCGATATGACACAGCCGTGGCACCGGGGGTGAGATGATGTGCTGATGGACTTGGAGCAATCAGAAGTCACTGCACTGATAAACAGTGGAGCCTCACATTCCCTCCTTCCCAACATCCACTTTCAATGTTACTACCCCTCTTCCAAACCTCCACTTACAGTGTTACTATCCCTCTTCCAAACCTTCTCTTCCGATGTCTCTCCCTGTTCCAAACCTCCTCTTCGAATGTGCCTTTGGCAGCGAGATCGCTTCACTGTAGGAATGCAAACGAGGCTCTGGCTCAATCAAAGCGTATACTCGTTACGCTCCATTTGAGCAATGAACTGATTGCTGAAGGAAACTCTTTAAAAAGGAAGATTGTCTGGTGCTAGAATGGTAATGACATTGTGGGAGAGCAGGGAGTGTGGGAGTGTGGACACTGTTAATTCATCACACTTTGAAGCACGTGTAAAATATTATTCAAATTGAAAATAGAAAAAGCTCCTGCTTCAACGTTCCAGATTTTCAGCGACTAATGAGAGATTTAAAGAGCAGAAAGAAAGCTTTTCTGATCACGTAAGCAAATATAAATATAAAAACAAACAACACTTTCTCGCTCAGAGACTTTCAAAGACATGTTTAACACAGCATCTCCAAAATCACAGTAAGAAAGACAAATGAAAACTTATACTTGAATTCAGCTGCTATAGACTTGACCACCCTGACATAGTCATGGTTAAAGAGGAACCCCCCTCCCCTCCCAGGTAACGGTATATTTTGTTGGTTTAGGATGTTAGGAGCTTAGCAAAGAAAAAATCCAGTGATGCATTCTGCTGAACAAGCCCAATTCATTTGAGACCTTTGTGCAGGTCGTCATTGGGTATCTTGCAGACATTTGGAATCTAACCCAGAACATTTTGGGTAGAACCTTCCAGCCACCACTCCACGTTTTAGTATGGTCTGAATTAATTGAAAATGTTTGAGCATCTCTTGTTAGCACGTTTCTCTAATTGGACAAACTTGTCCTTTGTGCGGCCGTGTGTATTCTTTCTGGAAAGGAAATTAGTCTGTTGATTGCTATTTCAATGCAGGGCTACCGTAGCAACCTCAAAGTGTGAATGATCCAACATGCTCCACGTGTGCACTGTCAACAAAATAAAGAATATTAATGCCAGCCGTTTAATGCAGGATGCTTTAGCGACAAAACACTCCAAATTAAATTTAATGCTGCACCTGTTTTTGAAGAAGAAGTGTGTATACAATTAAATACTGTCTAAAGAACAGAGTTCTGAATTAAATAGTTGCCATGGATACATAAAGGACATAGTGGAAAGTCTTGCTGTGCTCTGGAACACTGATGTCTGTGCTGGTCCAAACATACCAGTTAATGAGCTTGGGTTTAAATAGCCGATGTAGAAAACGAGAGGAAGCCAGTAAGAGATCATTCATTGTCAACATAAGGTTGTGTTTCAAAACCCTAACTTTTTTGGTAGTTTCAGCATTTCAGCAGTGACACCCATTAATATGAGTTCCCCTCGCCTGCCTATTGTTCCCCGGTAGCTAGAAATGGCGTCAGGTGCAGAACGAGCACTAGGTATCCTGCTCCTCCTTTGAAAAATGAAAGCTCATTTGGCACCACATGTCGTCATAAGGGGCCAAGTTACCTCCCCTTTCTCTGCCTTGCCCGCCCAGAGAATTTTGCCCGCCAATGAGACGATGAGCTACGATCGTGCGAGCGCCGCGCGCGCGCGCGTGTGTGTGTGTGTGTGTGTGTGTGTGTGTGTGTGTGTGTGTGTGTGTGTGTGTGTGTGTGTGTGTGTGTGTGTGTGTGTGTGTGTGTGTGTACACACACTGTAAGCAAGTATTGCACATTTCTTTGTTATTTGGATAACCGTTCTGCTGTTATGGCGTGTTATGGCACATAACACGTCGGGTTCTCTGACGCCTCTGGTATTTCCACAACGAGACTCGTAGTAGGGATTATCTCAGCCATGGTTGAGAAGGAATTGGGTTAAAGGAACTTTGGCTTTGACTCCCTGAAGTACATGAACCACGACGGATGGACGATGGAGGAGAAAGGGATTATTGCCCGCGATTGTCTCCCGCCGGAGCCCCGCTGCCCGCTGCCCCCTGCCCCCTGCCCCCTGCCCCCTGCCCCCTGCCCCCTGCCCCCTGCCCGCTGCCGAGGCGGTGGTGGCTCGGCAGCGGGCAGCAGGGCTCCAGCGGGCAACAATCACGGGCAACATCCCTTTCTCCTCCATGTCGTGGTTCAGTCTACTTCAGATTGATGTGGAAGTGGAAGAACCAGAGACGTCGGAGAACCCGACGCAGTCATAATATCGTCTGGAGGCGCACACAGCTTTTGGCCGTGATAATATACAATATCGTAATCGATGTATAATATGATATTTTTTAGATATAGAGCTCCAGGACTCCCGCCGGAGCACCCGGAGTGTTCTAGAATATTTACAGAACACGGCCAAAGGCTCTGTGCGCCTCGCCATTGCGATACATCCACTGTAAACACGACCGCATGGTACCGTGGCTGCAAGCTGTTCAGGGCCACACCCCCACCCTCCACATTGACCCACCCTTAAAAAACGGCACGTTTGTGGAAAGCTCATTGTGGGAATGGCTCGTAGTGGCTGTAATTCTGCACCAAGGCTGCATTTGAACATCTTCAAGTAATGTATTAAGGGCCCACTAACAGCTATATAAAAACATTCATAAAGCATGCCATGGGATCTTTAAGGACATGTATCTCTCTGACAATCAAAACAAGTAGGCCTACGCAAGTAGCATTGGATAAAAGCTTGGCTAAACGACTTAAATAGTTAATAGTATTCACTCACACAGTATTCACTCTTGGAGGACACTCTGGCAAAAGCTCTCAAATACAACCTCCTCCAAGTCAGGGCTGTGTGTCTTCTATCATGACACCTTTTTATAATTAAACACTACTCAGCATGAATCCTGACTGCATAAGTGAAAAAAAGTAATTTGCTTGAATATTTCCCAACTAAAGTTCATTCCCATGATTGATCAACTCTTTTGTACAAGCAGTCACAGCTCCGCCAGAGGGTAATGGGAAAGCATTTTATCTACTTGCAGGTCGCTGGCATTGTTGTCATAACAGGGACTTGAAAGGCTTTCAAGATATCAATCAAGGAAACCAACGTCCCAACGCTGATGCGTTAACACAGACGTGTCAAATGCTTGGTTTGTTTACGTCATTGAATCCTGTCTTTGTGTAGTAAGTACTGGCTTCACTACAATGATCCCATGTAGTGAACTGATGAGGAGTAAACTCGATGCCTCTGGTATCGTGGTTTCGGGGCTGCATATGACTCAAAGAGTGGTGAAGGTTCAACAGGGTTGTTTATTCAGGAATACGAGGTAAACAGACGTGCACTCTAGAGCTGGTTGAAGCAGCATCCGCCCGACCACAGACAATCTCCAGTCAATATAGATATGGGAGGAAGGGTAAAGAAGCCTCGCATATAGGGTCTGATTCATCACAGACCCATAAAACCTCCATTGTCTTGACCACTATGTGTAGAAGCAGAAACTAGTCAGAACTGGGGATAGCAGTACCAATGTATGGTCCATTAACGTAATAATGGTAGCTTTGAAATTGTGTGGACTAATGAGGTAATAGAAAACATTTACAATCACTTAAAAGCCGGCATACGTGATTGAAAGAAGGGAACATGAAAGCTACTGGGTGTATCCACACCAGGTTTGAACACGTGGTTGCATGCCCTTCAAAACCCAACACTGGACGTCAACCTGGAAGGACTGTGGTATGATGGAGAGAACTGAAATCTGACGAAAAGGTCTCACTGCCCTTTATCGGTGTTCTTATAACAATGTGAGCGAGAGCGAAGAGGGAATTTGTCCTGTGTGTGTGTCCTTGCGTCAATCTGTCCCTCTGTCTATAGAGCTCACTTTGTCCCCATACTGCACCCACACACTCACCTCCTTCTCCTGCGTCTGTTGAGATTACGCACACGCTCTTAAACAGCTCCATGTCACACCCACGACACATGTGCGACCTCTCGGGTCGCACTCCCTGCCTCCGCACTCTGCGCGCTGACGAGATCGGAGAGCATCTCACTGGATGGGCCCCGCGGTATTCGCCCCCGCTCCAGTACCACGATAGGGCTGGCACCTCTTCTCTCGGATGCAGATTTCACCAAGGAGGAAAAGAGAAACTCTGGCCATTCCCCAACCCCGATCCCCGCCTGCTCCAAAAGATAAAAAACATCTGCACGAAATCATGATCCCCTCTTCCTCCTCCTGCTCCCCCTCCCCCTCCCCCCACCTCCTCCCCATCCTCCTACGCAGCTCCTCCACCCCGTCCCCCCTCCTCCCCTGGCTCCCGACCCACCTCTCACTCTTCCCCACCCCCCCCCCTTCTCCTCCACATCCCTCCTCCTCATCCTCCTCCTCCTCCTCTCCCTTCTGCTTCTCCTGCTTTGAGCGTGCTATGAGCCGAACATAACAAATAGCCTTCTAGTTTGTACAGCTGCCCTGTGCCGCAGGAGCCTGATGTTGGCCAAAGGGAGACCACACACCAAAAGCATGCCTGCTAATATGTTTGATAGTGTATGTTTAAAGTTAATTTTTAACCGTGGAAGGGAAGTCCCTGTACAGCATACGACAAAACACCATCGGTGGTGCTTTATATAGTGTCAGGCAGTGGGGCCGTATGAGATCTCTTGTGAACAACATCGTTTTGCTCATGCCTCTTCCATCGCTCCCTCCGACTCTTCGGTTGCCCACAAGCTCGAGGGCTTAACCTCCCCAACCTCCCCCCCCCCCCCCCCTCGCTCCCCAACGTCTGCATTGCTATTCGTCTCAGCGTTGTATCACGCACGGGCTGAAAGAGTTGTTCACGTGACTCTCGTTGTATCTTCCCCCCCTCCAGCGTAGTTGGAGACTGTGGACGGACGACCGCTGATGTGATGCTGTGAGTCGGAACCCGAGGGGATTGGGAGAGAGAGTGACGGGCTGAGAGCTTGTGTCGTTTGGGGTGCATGGCTGCCAGGGGCCCAATCCCTAGGGGTCTGTTCTGACTCCATTAGAAGAGATTTGCCTAATGCCATTGGAGATATTCAATGGCGTGACTTAACGCAAGCTCTTCCATAAACACATCATTAATTTATCAAAAAAAAGAAATTTTATACAATATAATGCACAACCAGAATCACCGGTTGTAAGATGTGAGAGAACACACACACAACTCTTTTTTTTCTTTTCCACAACTCCTTTTCTTTCTTTTTTTGCGCAGACAGAAATATAAGTGAATACATAAAGAAGAATGCTATTATACCAAAATACCTTTTTATTTTTGCATCCCAAAAGGTTAGTCGGCCTACATCAAATCACAAAGGCCGAGCGAGGACCATGCCAACATATTATGGAGACAAACGCAGCGCAGCGGGCTGCTACAACCCATCAAACATGCGACGCACTGTCATAAAAAAATAAACCAGTTCATATGACATGCAGCCGAGTCTCAAAGACGACATCATGGTGCACAGAAAGAGCCACGAACAACGTATATACATGCGTCCAACATCCATAAAGTAGCCATAATAATCTGGTTGTTTTTCTAATGTCCGACGTGTTGTGCAAAGTGTCAGGTGTTTGCGGCATTGCTCCTGCAGGAACAGGTGCACAGCAGTTTTTGCGCACGCATTCTGAACTTCTGGTCGCGCACGCTGTAAATTATGACATTCCAGCCGCTGTTTGTGGCCAATATCCAGAAGGAGAAGAACGAGAAGTTGCACCACTCATTCCCAAGGACGTTCCCCACCACAAAAACAGCGATCGGAGTGAAGGAGGCGGTGAAGACGAGCGTCAACGTCCCGATGATCTTGGCAGCCTTGATGTCCGAGAAGGTGGGTTTGGCTGCGCTTTGGCACTCGCTCTCAGCCAGGTGTTTCCTGCGCTTGGAGTATTGTCTGATGGTTGACAGCGAAATTATGTTTATGACCACCGTGCCGCCGAGGAGGGTAAAATCAAAAGTTGGGAAAAGGAGAAGTATGTTCCAGGCGCGGGTCGGAAACTCCCCGATCGTACCCAGTGCGTAATTACACATCCGGCTGCAGGGGTTGTACTCCAGCGCTATCTCGCTGCTGAAAAGGATGGGAGACACGGCGAGGAAGAAACTCCCGAGCCACGAGAAGACGATGAGTATGGTGGTCCTCTTGCGCGTAATGACCGACTCCTTGTGCAGTGGTCTCAGCACGGCGATGCTCCGCTCGATGGTCAGCAGGAAGATGGTGGAGATTGACACCAGGGTGCAGCCCGCGAACACGGGGCCGATGATCATGCACGGGTGGAAACTTATCGCCGGGGTCTGGGAGTTCTGCGAGATCCAGTCCGGCGCTGGGTCCCGCAGCATGAGGGACACCTCTGCGTAAACGGTGAGCGGCACCACCAACAGGCCCACGGCGAGGTCCGCCACCGCCAGCGACGCCTTCAGGTACCCTTGCGGCGTGTGGAAGTGCTTGGTGCCCATCACCACGGCCAGCGTGAGGAAGTTCCCCAGCAGGATGGCGAGGATGAGAAGGACCAAAAACACCACCAGGAGGATCTTGTTGGTCAGCGTGCAGCAGTGCGCCGCGGCCGCGTCCTCCGACATATTCAGCGGGTGGCTGCACCGTGAGCCGCGAGGGGGAATGACATTGGTTCACTGTTTGGGAGCTGACGACGAACGCGTCTCCAGAGGCATGCCACTGTCTACAGCAAGAGGAGCAGCTGGAGTAAACACATCTGGCTGCGGGACATGACGCACGCTCTCTGCACACACTCACGCACTGATGCTGCTGCTGACACTCCGTCCGGCCGCCTCTGCACGGGATGGAACAGATGATACCATGGTTAGACTCGACAGCAGCTGTAGTAGTAGTAGTAGATATATCTGGCACAACATTATACCACCAAGAGGCTTAATCCTCCGAAGGCCATCAGAACAAACTCTCCAAGTTGCGCTTTTAATCATCCATGAAAACAACCTTATTTAGGTTGTTTCTGGGTACGATCGGGGAGTTACTCAGTTAAATATGACTAGTTACTTAGTGTTATTATCATTCGTCATTATTTTCTACCTTTAATTGTTATCCAGATGTTATTGTCCTCCAACACGTCCAGGCTATCCAAAGAGCGCGCTCATTACGCTCCGTGACGCTCAAAACCGAGGCGAAATACTGCAAAGATGTCTTCTCAATAGCACACTCAAAAGACAAAGGTGCCACATTGCACATGAAAAACTGGAAGATGCAGGCAATCCGCCCCACACTGGTACATATACTAAAACAGATATCACCGTCAGGAAAGCCCTTCGCCGGGAGCCACCTCGTTGGTCCGCGCTGTGGCCCCGCCCATATTATTTGGCCCCTGTCGTCCCGCCCCTATTAAACTGACCGTTCCCTATATATTCCACTTAAAATCAATCAATCTGCTGTAACTCTTATTACCACTATGCTTGACGCACACGCGCGCACACACACACACACACACACACACACACACACACACACACACACACACACACACACACACACACACACACACACACACACACACACACACACACACACACACACACACACACACACATACACAGATAAAGATGTTATACAGAAAAGCAACATTAGAAAATCAATGTGTTGATTTTAGTTTAAATAGAAAGTTTGACTCAAACCCTTGCAGTAGACAGTGCCATACAAAGCATAATAATCTCATGGCAATGTGTTTGTGGTCGATAATCTCACGTCCAGGGGTCATAATGTTCAGCATAGGTCTTTCAGAGCATGGCTTCAACTATGATAGAAGCCATATCAGACATGTGCAGAACACACGTCTGCTTCTGTAAGACGATGTTTGCAGACAGTTAAATGTCCTGAAACACACAAGCACTTTATTCTCATGTATTGTGGAGGCAAATGCATGTGCATATGCCTCCACTTAAAAGCATTGACTGGGTTTTTACAATGTCGGTGCCTTTTACTACTTTAACGGCACCGACAATCCCAAAACCCAGTCGAAACTAGATGGGAAAAGTGTGTAGCTCAAACGTGACGCAGCTTTTACTTCTTCGCCACCTAGAGATTGTTATGTAGGATCATTCAAAAAACCCATGTTATTATTTCCCATAGACATTTGACCGAGGGCACTGGGAGGCTCGGAAGCTGGACTCAGAGGTCGGAACTGCAGTCATGGGGTTGGCTGAAAACGAGGGAGGCATCTGATTGGCTACAGAGAGTTCCTTGTTGAAAGAAATGCATTTGTGAATCTAGCGAAATTCACACATAAATACAGTCCAGTTCACACACAAATGCAAACAAGTTCACAAATGAAAAGCGCCTTGTTAATTCATGTTTAACAGTTTTTATATAAATGTAACAACATCCAAATACATTTTTGATGAAAATTGCAAATATTTTTTTAATTAATATATTTATGGAATTATATTAGGCTACATTTATTCTTTGATGGCCACTGGCCCTCGGTTACCTATTTGATAACATCCTGGACCATTTGGGAAGTAGAGAGAAGGAGCATTATGTCATCCATACGTTGACAGTAGGTTATCTCGGTTAACCAGATGTTTTTAAAGACATAATATTACACGTGTCCAACTTTATCATGGTGGTGACCCGCAACACTGGCCGCACCACTGATATCAGAACCCGCATCCCTTGTTAACACGGAGACCAGTGTCCGCAGCGGTGTGGAGAGCGGGACGCCGGCCACTTTTTGAGCCAGCCTCGAGATGACGAACTATGTGGGAGTAAAATAGAGAAATCATACTTGGCGTGTCTGTATAAAACACAGTGCTATGCATCATGCTTTGGGAGAGGACGTGCTGGTAGAGGTAGGCTTTGCCCAGTGGGAACTTTCTGTCCTTGGTCACTGAGAGCTGTTCAGCCAAAGTCTTTTACTGCTAATTAGTACTTTTCCTGAACCTCGGTCATTTGGTTGGCCATAAAAGATGTATTAAGGCACGAACAATTTGATTCTAAAGGTGAACAGGTGCCCACAATGAGCACAGTCAGTTTTGGAGCTCGGTTTAAGCAGTATTATCCAGTATTATAGTATTCTATTATACTGATAATACTGTTTAAACTATCATAGTATTATAGTATTATATTATACTCATAATACTGTTTAAACACTGTCACTGTGAGTATTACATTATACTCATAATAGTGGGTGCTTGGAGCTATAATGTAAAATCATGTGCCATAAGTAAAAAGTATTTAATAACTAGTTTTATCTCGGTTTTACAGCCACTTGCCCCTCAACCAAATATGAAAAGAGGACATATTGTAATCGCATGAAGCTGGAATGCGATGTTAGTAGTAAAAATGTAAAGATGAACAGAAGGAATTGGCCATTCATGATTTCTGTGTGTGTGTGTGTGTGTGTGTGTGTGTGTGTGTGTGTGTGTGTGTGTGTGTGTGTGTGTGTGTGTGTGTGTGTGTGTGTGTGTGTGTGTGTGTGTGTGAAAGGTATTTCAAAGCTCAAGTAATATAAAATCATAAAACACTTGCCAAATGCCATGGCAACACAGGGGTAAAAACGTTTATAATGAAAGAACAAAAACAAAAAACAAAAAAATCAGTCCGTAGAAGGAGCCACATGTTCATGGCTGACATTACATAGCAACCCTGATTAGGCACAGGGGGAATAAATAACAAGGCCAAGACATGGAGGACACTTTAGTATATATTAGCACAGAGATGCACAGAGTGGAGAGAGAGAGTGAGTGAGTGAGACAGAAAGTCAAACCGAAAAAGAGATGCGGAGAGAGAGAAAGAAAAAGAGAAAGAGGGAGAAAGAAGAGTGGATGCAGACTCGAGTATGAGAAAAAGAAGAGAGTTAAAGAAAGAAAGAGACACAAAGAAAAGCTGGAGACAGAGAAAGAGTGAGACGCAGATCGAGAAAGAAAGAGAGAGAGACTGGAGTATTTACCATGGAGGACAACAGAGCATCAACCGGGCTGAAGGCACCTAATCTCACGGCTGACTACCCTGCTGTCACAGAGGTGGTGCTGGGCATGCAGGCTCCCCTGGGACCGGGAGGGCTCTGCTGCGACCGTGATGGGCATGGGGACAGACAGGCAGACCTGGAGCTCAGGGCCTCCCAGGCCACTGACCCACATATCAACCACTCCCGCGGGCCCTTTAATACCCGCAATCCCAACATAACCCCAGTCCTGAACAAATAACATGGTCACATATACACCCCCTAGCCCTCCCTAATACCCGGGTACCCAGGTCCCTATCGCTGTTCACTATCACACTACACCCTATCGTACGCTATTCACTGTCGTACTACTGGTCCCTACGCTGTTCACTATCATACTACCGGCCCCTACGCTGTTCACTATCGTACTACCGGCCCCTATCGTACGCTGTTCACTATCATACTACCAGTCACTATCCTACTACCGGCCCCTATCGTACTACCGGCCCCTATCGTACTACCGGCCCCTATCGTACTACCGGCCCCTATCGTACGCTGTTCACTATCATACTACCAGTCACTATCCTACTACCGGCCCCTATCGTACTACCGGCCCCTATCGTACTACCGGCCCCTATCGTACTACCGGCCCCTATCGTACGCTGTTCACTATCATACGATCCCCATAGCACTGTGCGCTGTTCATCATCATACTACCGGTCCCTAATGTAGTTCACCTATATATCCCAAGTCACTAACGTACAGTGTACAGTAATATTACCCAAGTCTCTAACTTTCAATTACAAACCTCCGATGCCTAACTAATTGTTTGCATGGTAATATGAGTCTGTGTACGTGTGTGTGTGTGTGTGTGTGTGTGTGTGTGTGTGTGTGTGTGTGTGTGTGTGTGTGTGTGTGTGTGTGTGTGTGTGTATCTGTGTGTATATGCGTATGTGTTTTCATGGTGATATGTAGGCTGTTTGTGGCGGTGTGGTTGTGTGTGCGTAAACATGTTAACATGTATGTGTGTGCGCTTATGTATGGCAATACGTGTTTGGGTGTGTGTGTGGATATGCATGTGTGTTTGCATGGCAATATGTAGCCTGTGTGTGTGTGTGTGCTTATGTATGTGCATGATAATACGTGTGTGTATGTGTGATTTTAGTCAAAAGAAGGGACACTTTGTACCCCCTCCTTTAGTGGTCTCCAGGGCTCTCTCCTGTGAAACTGTTACTTTGATCACCAGGCCGTCTTACAAATGCCTGACAAGCCAGTTTCTCATCTGCATTTCTTTTACAGGCCGTCTTCCAACAGTGCAGGAGGGAATTCACCATTTTAGTTTACCAATTTCTAGTTTATCGAAAATGTTTCCATATAAAGTATCTACAATATTAATCCATTCTTTATTTAATTTTATTTTCAATTTGGACGCACAATTGTTTAAGTTATTTAACTCTCAAGGCAGGCACCGGTTTACAGCTGACCACCCAATCAGGACAGACACTGTCATCTGTCAGTCAGGAAAATTTGAATGACAGCTATGAACAAATGTTGAGTCAGAGTGGCCCACCAAAGGTCTGCTGGAACTGACGACCATGGCGTTCTGAGAATGACAATAGCACCGGGGCTCAAAAGACAAACTAGAACAATCCCAATACAGGCAATGTACTATTATCTTATCGATAAGATAATCATATCTTATCGATAATATTCGATAAAATATGATTGTTCTAGAGCCTAGAACAAATATAGATTATCGTATGCAACTTGTGGTTAATGAAATGTCATGTCTATCATTTGAGGGAAGAATAGATGTACAACACAGACTAACAGACGTATATCATTAACTGACCACTTGTGGTTCTGCCGTTGAATGCCTGGATCCTCCCGAGAGGATGGAGGACCATGAAGAAGCACCTTTTCTGCTTCTTTTGTTCTCCTCCAATGGAACGTCTTGAATCTTTTGGATAACTTAAAGGGGACATATTATACCACCAGGTGTGAGTGTGATTAGCCTAAAAAGCCGTTTAGAAAATCTGCCCCATATGACATCACTAGTGGGCGAGTCCACCTAGATCTGTGCTGGATAGATCAGTTTACCGGCCTACCCAGTGGACTGAAGTAAACGTTGCTCATCTATCCAGCACAGATCTAGGTGGACACGCCCACTAGTGATGTCATATGGGGCAGATTTTCGAAACGGCTTGTAAGGCTAATCACACTCACACCTGGTGGTATAATATGTCCCCTTTAATTACTAAGAAAGTACTTCAGCCTTTAGGGGAGAGCGATGCGGAGAAAGGGACAATTGTACATTTCAGGCGCACCAGGATAAGCTTTTAAAGTACACCACACAAACTAATGAAAGTACTTGGTGTGTGTGTGTGTATCTATGTGTGTGTGTGTGTGTGTATGTGTCCATGCATTTATGCACGTGTGTGTGTGTTTGTTTGTGTGTGTGTGCGTGCATGTGTACGTGCATCCATGCATTTATTCATGTTTGCGTGTGTGTATGTATGTTTCTGTTTGTGTGTGTGTGTGTTCGCCCATGTGTACGTACATGCATGCATGTGTTTGTGTGTGTGTGCGTCTGTGTGAGTATGAGTATGAGTGTGAGTGTGAGTGTGAGTGTGAGTGT
The DNA here is from genome assembly GCF_031168955.1 of Gadus macrocephalus. NCBI lineage: Eukaryota > Metazoa > Chordata > Actinopteri > Gadiformes > Gadidae > Gadus > Gadus macrocephalus. Next base: position 10,304,975 of record NC_082392.1, read on the forward strand.
GAGTGTGAGTGTGAGTATGAGTATGAGTATGAGTGTGAGTGTGAGTGTGAGTGTGAGTGTGTGTGTGTGTGTGTGTGTGTGTGTGCCTGTGTGTGTGTTTCTGTAGTCTCTGTGCCCCCTGCTGATGGTTCTATTGGACATCATTGGCACAGGAAAGTAGAGTATTCCCATTGTATGACCAGGGCGATCACGATGTTGTGTGGACCCGTCAAGGAACAAGTCCTATTAATACGCTGTTCTTTATGAAAATCCTACATGGTTATTTTAATATGATGTGTAATAGTCCGGAGTCCAGACAGTGTAGCGTCTAAGTGCAACTAATTAGTGCAGACTAATCTACCAAAAAGGAGAGCATTATGGTTGAAATTCAACTATCCACCTTTCGCATTGTAATTCCTATTGAACGATGCTGTGTATATTTATGAAGCATATCAGAGCACACTGTGTGACGATATGGGACATAAGCAGTGCCGCTGCTAGCTATTTTGGGGCCCTAAGCATAACTCCTTTATGCCCCACCCCCCCCCCCCGAAAAAAATAATTGGTTTCTGCCAGTTTAACATTTTATTAAAACGCAAAAGTTAAATCTACTTTGTAAACACAGTTCACAGAACAGCCAAAACATACATACAGTACACACAAGTATTGGAATGTCCAAAATCTTTTAAATTAAATAGTTATCCATAAATACAAACTTAAAACCAGAAGTATACAAGTAAGACATTTTTATTTTTATTTATTTTTATTTTTTGGGGGCCCCCTCAGGACTTGAGGCCCTACGCGCAGCGCGTAGTGCGCGTTATGGGAGCGGCGGCACTGGACATAAGGGCAAAATTGAATGCGTCATGGACACACAGGTACAGTGATGTAAAGGCAAGTGCTGCTCATGATGGTTCACCAATGTGTCCTTGTGGATGGAACATAACAGCAGAGTACACGTTCCTGTGGAAAAAGGCTTCTGAGAAATACTGCTTAGTTCTGCTTTTATTAGTTTTACTTCTTATTCTATGTTAGACCATAACACATCTATATTAGCATACAAATGCAAATAAAGGACCATTCACATATTGAACATAAATATAAAGACCTAAAAGGGTTAGGAGGCCAAAATTGGATGTTGGAAATGGGTAAAATGTATGAAAGAAAATAAGTGTCTGCACAGTGCACACTGAAGACCACTTGTGGTTCTGCCGTTGAATGCCTGGATCCTCCCGAGAGGATGGAGGACCATGAAGAAGCACCTTTTCTGCTTCTTTTGTTGACTCTTTTGGATAACTTAATTACTAAGAAAGTATTTCAGCCTTTAGGGGAGAGCGATGCGGAGAAAGGGACAATTGTACATTTCAGGCGCTCCAGGATAAGCTTTTAAAGTACACCACACAAACTAATGAAAGTACTTGGTGTGTGTGTGTGTATCTATGTGTGTGTGTGTGTGTGTGTGTGTGTGTGTGTGTGTGTGTGTGTGTGTGTGTGTGTGTGTGTGTGTGTGTGTGTGTGTGTGTGTGTGTGTGTATGTGTCCATGCATTTATGCACGTGTGTGTGTGTTTGTTTGTGTGTGTGTGCGTGCATGTGTACGTGCATCCATGCATTTATTCATGTTTGCGTGTGTGTATGTATGTTTCTGTTTGTGTGTGTGTGTTCCCGATGTGTACGTACATGCATGCATGTGTTTGTGTGCGTCTGTGTGAGTATGAGTATGAGTATGAGTATGAGGGCAAAATTAAATGCGTCATGGACACACAGGTACAGTGATGTAAAGGCAAGTGCTGCTCATGATGGTTCACCAATGTGTCCTTGTGGATGGAACATAACAGCAGAGTACACGTTCCTGTGGAAAAAGGCTTCTGAGAAATACTGCTTAGTTCTGCTTTTATTAGTTTTACTTCTTATTCTATGCTAGACCATAACACATCTATATTAGATAGTATACAAATATGCAAATAAAGGACCATTCACATATTGAACATAAATATAAAGACCTAAAAGGGTTAGGAGGCCAAAATTGGATGTTGGAAATGGGTAAAATGTATGAAAGAAAATAAGTGTCTGCACACTGAAGAAATTCAGTGTGCAGATAGCACTGGAGCAGAGATAAACACAAGATGGGACTCTCTGCAGGGAAGCTGATGTTTCCAGTGGCTTCGTAAGGTCCAAGCATGCTGGCTCCATTAAATAGCTTACACGCTGTGACAGATTTGGTTGTTTTGAGCTTGTCCACTTGGTCATACTACTAACGGAAGGAAATCTGCTAATCAATATTAATGACGTACAAAAAACATTACGTTTATATATTTTTTATGTTAAGATATAGCCAATATTGTTGGGGCTTCTATAATCAGTGTGTAATCATCAATTAAACACTATATAATAAGAAGCATAATGTGTTACTCTTATCCAATATGGAAACTCTTCTATATTTATTGATATGTTAGGTTTTCATGTTTGATCTGATTTCCTGTCAAATATTTAAATAATTATAATAATAATTGTTATTATTATTACTATTATTATTATTATTATTATTATTATTATTATTGATGTTGTTGGTTTTTGGTTTTGTTAATTAATTACATTTCCTATAACCTACATCTGTAATTAGTGCAATCTACATTGAGTGACAAGAATGTATAGTATGTAAGTCATAATCTTAAGGATTTAAAGCTTACTGTAATATGGTTGAACTCGGACGACAATGCGGAAAATTTGACCATTTATTTCTTGAGAATACATGTCCGATGATGCCTATCAAATGAAACAGCCTTAGGTCAATCTCGGCTACAATTAAGTAGCCTAATTTCATTACTTCTGGATCTCTTAACATTTTAACTCGGTTACTTAAAAAAGTATTAGTCGTAGGACCAGAGGCGTCGTCAGCCCCTTTTTACTGGGGCACGTGCCCCAGTAAAAGTCTCCAGTGCCCCAGTAAAATTCCATTGATCATTATTAAATTCATCTGCAGAAGCGCCGCTCTCGCTATGGAATCGGCAGGATTCATCAAGTGCATCTCCTGCTGCCTCGTGAGTCTTCAGTCGAGCCTGCCTCTTACCAGCCAATCAAAAAACGAAAGGGGCTACATAAAAGCCAATCAGAAAATAGCCCTATTGTATCTGGGTAAGATTTAACGCAACAACCAATGAAAAAAATCAGTTATTTACGGATTCGTCCACGTGACTCTTCTGGAAGTGTGTAAAGTATGACCAAGTGTTTCTTTCTGTTCAATAGTCTAGATAGAACTTTATCAATCCCCTGTAGGAGAAATTTGTTAATAAAACAATAATGGTAAAAAAAAATAAGGAATCTCCCACTTCCGGCTTCCATGAAAGAGAACCATACTAATTCACACAATAGCGTTGATGCAAATCTAGCATTAAAGGTTAATTTAAGGAAGTTCTCTCCAGTCACGCTGAAACTAGTTTGCTAGTAGTAGCGCTTTAATTTGCAGTGTAAGAGAATTCTGGGAAATCTGAATGCTGACAAAATTCTCAGAATTCTGACACTGCAATTTATTTGCACGCTACGACTAGTGAACTACTTTAAAAAAAAAACTCGACACTGCGACCAGGCGACAAATGACTGGTGAGAACCTTCTTAAATGAACCTTTAATGCTGGATTTAATTATCAGAATTCGGATTTTATCCAAGTATTCTGACATTATTATCAGAATGCTGAATTTATCTCACAATTCAGAGTTTATTAGCCTATTCGATTTCTGAATTAAAATTCTTGTGATGAATAATCTACATTTGTACAGTCGATGTGCAGCACTTTAATTCCCGTCAACTATGTTTTCTAACACCAGCATTTCCACAACTATGCTCATGTTCGTGACTGCTATACAAAACCATTTATAGTGCATCTATTTTTCTGCTGGGTAGTGATCGTCGCCCTAAATGCAGCTTTAATTTGGGCTCTGATTCTGAATAAATGCCGCTGCTGAACTGTGTGAATAAATAAAGGGAACTGAAATCTAAAGAAGACACGTGGTTTTGATGTACCGTGAATTCCAGCTGAAAGTGGAACATTGCTGCCATCAGGGGAAATTAATGTAACCTAGGCATATTGTAAGTAGCTTTCAATTCCTTGTTTTTTTGTTGATCATGTTTCGTTGGAAACCACGGGAGCTGGAAAAAGCCCAGAGTAACTCATCTCCTTTTTTAACGTTACAACAAATTCACAACTTGTTTTACACAAACAATGACAACTTGATTGCTGTTAAAGAATGTTGCCCACATAATTAGCACCAGTTTTCAATACTGAGCGTCTGTAGCCTGTAGTTTTATAGCACACACACACACACACACACACACACACACACACACACACACACACACACACACACCATGCGTGCACGCACACACACGGAAAATGAATAATGAATGAAAAATTGTCTGTCTTCAAAACTTGAGGAAGTTTTAGACAAAAACTTCCTTAACACAAAAAAGGAAATTATGGATATACAGGGTGTTTTTAACATACTGGATCCAACAATGATCCCAACATTGACACAGATAATTCAGATCATTGCACTCACAATTCCTGTAAACAGTTGTAGTTGTGAGCGATCTTTCAGTGTGTCGAGAAGGCTCCACACCTGGCTTAGGTCAACCATGGGGCAAGGAAGGCTTCACCAACTTTCTCTTTTGTCCATTGAAAAGGAGCAACTATGCAAAGTGAGTCAAAGCCACGTTATTGACCGCTTTGCCACCATGAAGGCGCGGCGATACAGCTTAATAGTGAAAAAATAATCATTTAAAAAGGCTCTATGCAGTAGTGTATGGCCTTATTTAGTTTAATTTAAGAGCTTTGATGGTTCTATAACATTTTCCAGGTTGATTGGTGGCAATGAGCCACCTCACCTTAAGTCAGAAATTCTATTAGTTTTAAACCTTGTTTCTTGCCTTTTTAGTACATGTCGTTCTGGCAAAATTATGCTGTTTCCACACAGCTTCTAAATAAATATAGATGTGTAGACTTCTCCTGATAAAGAGGTGAAGGTCATAAAGAGACTTTTTGTTTATTTGTAAATCTTTGAGATGTGTATGTGTTTAAATAAATATAATTGTACGGTACTCATGAATCCATCTTTGCGTCTTTACCTTTACCAGTGCTTTAATATAGCCTACAGTATGACAGTGACAACAATTTTGAAGCTCGTACATACCCTTCTGTATCCATATATTTCATATTGTGCACACGTAAAAAAAAAAATTTTGGCAGTTGGGGGCCTGTGCCCCAGTAAAACTCTAGGTCTAGCAACGCCCCTGCGTAGGACTACTTACAAGTGTTGTTCCTGCCTGTGAACAACAAAATGTGCCCGACCGTCAGGAGACTCCCACCATGTCCCGTCCTGTTTACATCTGTCAGTGCTCTAGTCCCGCCCCGGCTCTGCTCCCAGCCCGTGCCCAGCTCCGAGCCCCGCCGCCGCTGAGACCGCTGCCTGTCAACGTAGCCATATTGTTAGACGGGGGCAGACCAGTTACGATCCTGACTTGGGTTGGGAAGAGTATACATTTTCACCTAGTTTGGAATACAACGGAGTTCAAACTTACTTGGAAGTTTCCCGAACCGCTGAGTGATCGTCGGGTATGTGCTTACCCCTCACCCAAACTGTCTGTTTTGTTGTGTTGGAGCAGTTTTGGTCATGTTAGCGTTGTACTTTTTCCATTCAGGCTAGCACAAGCTAACAGGCGGAGTGAGGGACATTGGACTGGACGAATGAAGCCAGCAGTTAGCTGCAGTAGCACTCCTAAAAGCCTTCATAAAACAATATATAGATTGGGAGATTACTATAGTGCTCAACGGTAGCATCTAGACCATCTTAGTATCAATTCAGAATGGACATGAATGCCTTTTTTGATTCTGTTTTGCACTTCTCTAACTTTCAAACCTGCTACTCTATGGCAGAAGTGAAACACTGCCCAGGATATACTGCTAATGAACAGTGTTGACTCGTAGAGCTCAGCAGGAGAACAACATGCTTCTGCTGAACGGAAAGCGTGCTACTCTATGGGCCTACAACACGTTTAAATTTCTAATCCATACATAAATAAATACAGATATAGGCCTCCGTATTCCACAGCTTTATTCATCTATGAGTGACGGTCGTCAACGTTGTTCGATGGGTTGCTTACTTTTAAACCTTCTGTACGTGTTTACATAGAGCCACCACCACTTATTGTCATTGAATGTGTAGTCAATGACAAGTCGGTCAGAGTATGTCAGGTCACCTGAGCCTCATTCCTATTGGCTGTGACTATAACTTATCATAATTTAGCAATCTGACATGCATCTTCTAAAATAAGTTTTACTAAGAAAAAGTTTAACCATTCTATATAATATGTATCATGTACTTATCTACTTAATCATTGTTCAAATGAATGTTTATTCATAAAAATGTAATACCCTGTTAATCCCCCATAAGCGCTCATTGGACCAGGGATCCTTGCATGGAAAATACTTTCTACTAAAACTCACATAAGGCGAAGCATGATTCCCCCTATTCACATAAATGCTGACCGTTTCTTGAGTGGGTCCAACTCAGGGCTGAGGTAGGATAGTGGAATGTCCCAGATAAAGGCTGATGGCAAATAAATTCCTATCCTTGTGACTGTTCTTCCTGTGAGACAGATCTATTCACTTATTTCCAGGTAATAGGAAACTGCTGTAATTTAGTTTAGACCTTGCCTCACTTTTTTTTTTCTCTAAACTTGTCAGCCTTGCCTTGTCATGAAACTGGCGTTTTCAGAATATATGTAGGCAAGATGAGAGAGGTAAGCTTATCTGGTGAACCCACACCAGCAGGAATCAATGTACTGCTCCTGTTTATGAATGGTTTGTTTTACTGGGAGACCACTGCAGGTATTCCATAAGCAGAGGTGACTATGATGGAAAGGATTTTAATCTATTCAAATAGTCTTCTGTCTCACTTGCACACATTACCACACACGGAACACATGATGTAGACCCGACAGACCTAACCGTATTCTCAAAGGTCCAGTGTGTAGAATGAACCCCCCCTTCCCCATGACTTTGGTGGCCAATACTGGCCTGTATTGTGTAAGGTGCCGGTTGGTATACTATATTCATATTGCGAAAAAATCCACATTTATTATATTTCTGTTAAGTTCTTTCCACTAGATGCATACCACTAACATTGACGTACTACACCTTTAAAGAAGATTTAAGAGAATTTGACATTATTCAGTACAGGTGTATTGAGAGTGGCATCCTATATAATGCCGCGTTTCCACTGCAGGGTGCGGAACGGATCGGATCGCAAAGGGGCGGTAGGGAGGGGGCAGTATAGCCCAGCTCAGTTCCGAGGTCGCGTTTCCACTGCCGACAGTACCCTTGGTGGTAGGCCGGATGTCAATCGCCGCGGCAGCTACGTAAACATCGTAAACAACGTCTTCCTCCGCAAGAATGCAGACGAACGTCTCCACCTCCTTGTTCGCCCAAGCAAGCTTTTTACGCGACATGTTAATTGTAAAGAATAATACCTCGAGGCTACTGTTTGTTTGTTTTTATCCCCGCGTCACCCGGAAGTGACGATTCTGTCGACCAATCAACGGAGGGGGGGTGTAGCTAGAATTCCAGGGTACCCTTTCAGGCGTCTGGTCTCGTTTTGGGTACCGCAACGGAGGAGTCCCTAGAATGGGGTCGGAACGGGTACGGCAAAGTCCGGGTCACGCCCACTTTTGGCGGTGGAAACGCGATCCGACCCGCACCTTTGCGATCCGATCCGTTCCGCACCCTGCAGTGGAAATGCGCCATAACCAGCTGGTTTTTTCCATAATTTCTTCATTACAATGCGGGAAGTTGAGCTAATTATATAACACATTAGAATACTATATATCTTGAAACCAATCGTGGCTACTGCAGGGCTGCATGTTGTATACAATTTATAAGCAAATTTGAGTCATAAACCTGCACTTGCTCTGTCCCTTTTTCATTGCTGCTGCATTTTATTTTTTATTAGACTCACTGTACAGTACCATCATAATAGTTGTCATTTTTGAAGCACGGTGGAACCAGTTTTCCCCGAGCCAGGCTAGGAGAGCTGCTCCCTGCCTCTTGGGCAGGGCAACAATCCAACAGATCCTAAGGGCACCTCCCTGTAATCTAACATGCAAGCCCTCTAATCCAATAGGGAGCTGTGTATATAAGTGGCTGCAGATTACATGTGTACGTATAGATAACTTCCTGTCTGGACAGGATGTGTTCACCTCTGCTGGTTACGACCTGAGCTTAGACTTGGTTAATAAGCCTTTCGGTCCCTTCTATATTTGTGGCATGCAAGCAACAACATGATCTTAAAGAGGCTAACAAGACTACTCCCACGTGGTGGAGGGATGTCTGAGTGTTCTACTGTTCTCCTCTGTCTAGTTAATATTCAATTTGCTAACTCTGGCCTATATTGCTGGGTAAGAGATCACTTATTTCATCTCAGTACAGGCTGCAGCCAGACATATATAGAGAATTAAACTTATCTATGTTGATCTGATGGCAGAAATAATAAGGGTTTCCTTCATTTGCATTTTTATCTTTGTTTATTAACGCTAATGGGTTGAGTTAACCTACAGATACAGGAACTAGGCACTACAATCATAAATAGAGGAAGGGCTATTTTTTGTTGGTCAGGATGTTTGCCATTCTGGAGGGTTCATCAAAATGAGGGCAGACACTTTCTTGTCTGCAATGCTGCATTGCATTCAAATTGTTATCACATTTTAATTAGAAATTTAAAATGTTTTGTCTATTCTATCCATCTACTATACAGAAGAGTGTACTACTTAAAAACTACAGTAAGAAATACGCTGTGAGCTGAGAATGTACCCTGGGCTTAGTGTTCACATGCTTCATACTAGTACAGGTCTGCATTGTTGCTATTGTTACAGCTTAGAGCAATGGACTTTATTCACTATATATGCACACTAGTGTGTTCACAATGTTAGGCTAATAACAAAGAACATACGTGTGGTTTTATAGCATACATTTGTTTCTGCTTTCCTTGTCTTATCTAAGAACTAGCCATGGATCAAGTAAGCAGTGTGCCATAGAAATTAACATCTTCCTTGGAGAAATCACAATAGTGGTGGTGGAACTAGTATTTTTATTGTACCCTGTAGGACATGTTTGAGACACTTGAGTCAGTTGTAACGCCTTGCCCAAGCACTCTTAAGAAAGCAGAAGTGAGTCCTAGACAAATAACCCCCAAGTCAACAATTCACCTTCCGCCTGGCTCCCCAGCACTATACAAGAGACTGTATATTGGCAATGAGTTGATGCTTGATGACCTTGCATCATTTATAGAATTAGAACATAATGCAGCAATTATATGATAAACCATAGCTCCCTATGCCAATGTCATAGTATTTTAAACTATGATAAGCATAAAAAGAGAATAATCTTTACTCCCAACCTAAAGAGGTCATCTTTAGGTTGGGAGTGGGGGGTGGGGGGCGGCAAAAGCTTGAGGCTATATCGTGACGTTGCGTGGACGAGATACGTATGTGCTCAGCCCCTCCCTGCTTTCAACCGTATTTAAAGTTCACCACGGTCTGAAATATCAGCTAGGATCAAGATCTTGTAGGCAAGGCTGTAAATTAAGCTTGCCGCTGAGTAATTTCATTTTTAGTTTCCGGACAACTTGTCTGTCAGTTATTAAAAGCAACTGAAACTTAAGTAGGTAGAAAATAATATGACGTGATGATGATAACAGTCAACCTTAAAAAGGACCAGGACCTCTCCTTATACAAAGCATAGACACAGACTCATGAAAAATTATTTAGCCTGGCTCGGACTCCCAGCCCGTCTGATGCTTGATGCAGAGAGCAACGTTCCATGTAAATTAAACTATATAGATGATATAGATGATGACTCAATTATTTGATTATTTAATACTGGATTTAAGAAATTAACGACATATCGATATATTGCCCGATATTCAAAAATATATGTTGTATATATACCCTTAGGGTGGAACAGGATACCACCGGCTGATAAAATAAGCTGATGGATTCTATTATATTCTATTTTGCCTACAAACTGTTCCTATTTTATTTTTTTCTAATTTTGGAAGCTTTGGTGTTTGCATCCGTGAAGAATATCTTGTCTCTAAATTAAACAGTAGTTGAGTATGCCTTTCAAAGCAAAGAAAGGAATGTTTGAAAGTTGTTTCGACACATGCTGCTGGTCAGCATTTAATGTGGGAATTTACTGATGTCAGCAGGGTGGGACCAATGTACCATTTCTTTTTTCATTTTGTTAGCTGCTGTGATGGTTTAAAGCCATAATTAGCCTCCCCTTGAGTTGGGTACTTTTTTCAAAGGGAAATGACACTCTCCTAAAATAAAAAATCATCAGATCTGCAGTCCAGTATCCTCACAAATAGGGCTGAACGATTAATGAAATTCAAATCAAAATCGCAATGTAATAGAACACTGTATGCAAAAGTGCTTTGTTACCCATTACTGACTGGAATTCAGTACGATTCTTTTATTTTTATTATTATTTTACATTTCAATAGTTAAATAAAGAATAAAGTGTTTATAAATTGTCTCAACACATTTAGGCCTGGCCTAAATGAGAGAGCAGTTTTTATGTTGAATGCTTCCAATGTTGTGTTGGTCATACATTTTTGGTCACACATTTTTTTGTGAAAAATACACAACATAAGGAACCTAATAAATTAAAAAAATCTCACATTAAATCGCAATCGCAATATTGGTCAAAACAATTACAATTAGATTATTTCCCCAAATCGTTCAGCCCTACTCAAAAATGAGACTTTAGATTCATTTCTGAAGTCTGATGGCAGAAGTGTCGAATTAAGGTGAAATCCAGGGACTTTTCTCTTTCTTTCTCTTCCTATTCCTGAGCATCCGGCTGTACTATGGCCTTCAAGGGAAACTGACTTGATAGCCTGCAATAACTTGGACCTCAATGCATCAGCCTTCAGTTTGTTTCAGCACCAAAATACAGTCACTCTCCAACTTCCCATTGAAATAGACAACCTGCCTTCTTATTTTCTATTGAGGAGCTTTGGCCTCCGACATGACAGAGTGTTAAGTATCATTCACTGAGGCCTCAGCCTGTTATTACTGTGATAGTTGCAGTGTTTAGTACCTCATGCCTCTACCCAAACAGTTAGTGTGGTTTTCCCCCTCCTACATGCTTGATTGTATATTGGTGATGTGTTTATGCGGTATGTGTTTAACTTTAGAGACCTGTAGATGTAGTAGTTTCAACTGCTTTGTGGCTGGACATATGGAGAGAGGTCCATTAACTAATTTTACAGTAGTCTGACAATACACACATCATAGAGAAAGCCAACCTTGCTTTGACACTTGAGGTTCATAATGGTCTATGTCGTTTTTCGTAGTTTTCTGTAGATTTCTTCTACATTTAGACACCCCCACTTGTTGGATAAGGGTTAGCACATGGTAATGTTGGATGGTCTTGCTTATAGTGCAGAAAAATATTTAGTTTTGACCAGTGGTGACTTTTCAAAAGTCAAAAATAAATCAATGTTGCTTGTGTATTGACTTTCTTTTGTAAATTGCGATGATATCAAACTGTCATGTTCTCCCAATACTAGACTCGATCCAACACATGACACATGATCGATGGTGCAGCTTAAAGGATTTGTCCGGTCCACTATGACCCCAGGTTAATCGTTAATATTGTCTACGTCCAATTGTAAAGAAGCAGTGAATTTTGACTTTAACTTTTAAGACATTTACAACTACATTTACCCGGGGCCTTAAAGAAACGGCCGAATAACTTATTCAATACCTAGCTCGATGGAGCTTGGTATTTATGAGAGACTTTCTGACGATGGCAATATTGCTCAGAGACAGTGTTTCCCCTTGATTTTTTTGTTGCAGTGGTGCTGTGAGTTGGTAACCTTTTCCAGGGACATGCCCCCCCGAAAGAATTTTGTGAAAAATAACCCTTCAAATGGTTGCTTCTGGTGAGACTTTTTAAAATGTACAGATTGAGCTTCCAAATATGACATAACAACCAATGGAGTCACGGTATCTGCTGAGACTAAATCATTGTGCCTTGAACTTGGGAGAAACGTTATTTTATTTTTTCAGTGGCGCTGACAATCCAGCAGCGGCGCTGAATGCATATAGGGGTAAACACTGCAGAGATAAGGCTGATACGTTTGAAAAACAAAATAAACACTGAATTATCTCTGGCATAATAATGGCAAAAGTGAATGTCATGGATCATTCTCATTAGTGTGAACCGTTACCAGGGAATAGGTTGACCTTTTTTGCCTATTTCATTGGAGTCATGGTTTCAAGTACCCAGTCCTAAATAGCATACATCATTATTCAGGAGGCAGGCCACTATTTGGCGATTCATGCTGTCACATCCGACCACCCGTTAATCGTCCCTATCAGTAGCAGAGCCTGTGTAAGCTCTTTATCATTGTCTATGTTGACATGCAGCGTGCTGGTCTGTGTTCTCCAATTAGGCTATATAAACAATCCAATGTATGGAATTAAATGGTGACGTCGCGTGGAGGAGATGCGTATGTGCTCAGCCCCTCCCTGCTTTCAACCACATTTAAAGTTCACCACTGTCTGAAATATCATATCCCGAGCAAATTCGGGCTATGAAGGAAAATCATTAAAGTTAATCAGGCAGAAGAGGTAGGGGTGGGAATCTCTTGGCACCTCACGATTCGATTACGATTATGAGGTCAACGATTCGATTCTGAAGCGATTAGCAATGCATCTTGATGCAACAATTTTTTTTATGTACATTTCCATGCATGATTTTCAAAAATATATATATACGTACATCTGGGTTTGCTACTCAGAGTTTGCTAATCACTTCCTACTTTTGTGATGATCATTAAAGACATCAACAGATGAATTAACTTATCTAATATTTTATAAGAGAGAAAGCTTTTGTCACAAATATGACTTTTTATGAACAATGCAATAATCAATGCAGCTTGCATTATAACTAGGGGTGTAACGGTACATGTATTTGTATTGAACCATTTCGGTACGGGGTGCTCGGTCCGGTACGGAGGCGTACCGAACGAGTTTCCATAAGGACATATTAAGTAGAGGACCGCATGTGTGGAACATGCTGCAGCCACACATGCACAGTTGCGCACACCATAGCTGTGTTTGAAATCGTTCCCTATTCACTCACTCATTATTCCCTATATAGTGTTCATGATATATTGCACTATTTAGGGAACGAACAAACGAGAATTCGGACACAACGATGAACATTTCTAAACGTAATTTGCATCAGTAAATTCGCCGGGTATTTGTGTGACGCAGACAGATGCGCCCACATCATGTAAACAAACCAGGCACTCACGAGGAAAGCTGGAGGTTGTATTGAAGTTGAATGTTACATTTCCTTGTTCAAGTTTTTTTAAATTAATTTTGAATGTTAAATATTCTATGTTAAATCCCAAATAAATTGTTGAAATTTCTAAACGAAAGCCGGAGACTCTTCTTCTCCTCCGAAAAACACGACCGCATTGCATTGTGGTATACGGGAGTAACATGTAGGGTACATCTATGTACACAAAAATTGTGGGTATTTTAAGTGCACTATATAGTGCATGAGTAAAATTTAATCTGAGCAACAACTTCAAACTGTTTATTGTTGCAATTTTTCAATTTCGCCCATGGAGAAAATATATTTTTTTAGAAAAACAGTCTGAGCTAATGTTATTTATTTTTATTTCTACATTTCACAATTCTAGCTTTGTATTGTCTAATGTTCCCATTGTTAAAAGCACAAAAGTGTGTTATGAACAAGTAGCACATTTATATCTTGCATTTTGTTTTCTTACTGTACCGAAAATGAACCGTACCGTGACCTCAAAACCGAAGTACGTACCGAACCGAGATTTTTGTCTACCGTTACACCCCTAATTATAACACAATATGGAAGCATGCAAAAAATAGGTTTTAGTTTTATTTTCTTTCTAATCTTTCTTTTCTATGTCATTAAAGGAAAAGCTGCTCTTGAATTAGAAGGAGTTCTTGTGTCTGGCTGTGAGTTTGCGCGCATGCTATGCGTAGGCTGAATCGCAAAATGACAAATCAGATTGGCCAATACACACTGAAGATAAATTCAATAATTTTAAGATTACAAAAATTATCCCTCTCTAGCGAACAAAATGTTGCAGCAGGAAAAAAAACTTTTTAATTCCAATTATTTATCTGCATCGAGACAAAATCGTTCTAGCGAGAATCGCGATGCATCGAAGAATCGATTATTTTTCCCACCCCTAAGAAGCATTGCTCCTTCACATAGAGAAGGAGCAATTTATCGGCCATTTATCGGCCATTATAAATGCCGATACCGAATAGTTTGAAAAATGCCTAATATCGGCCTGCCGATATATCGGTCGGGCTCTAATTTAAATACATTTCTGCAAATGTTCACGTGTCAGGGGGGTAATTCCTGCACATTGATGTGTAATAATGTTGAGCCAACGTCGGCTGGTCAGAACACTTACACCGGTATGGAATGCAGAAAGGGCTGTTTCAAACTCAACTGTTGCTCGGGAACCCACCTGGCGCTCTCTCTTTCACTCTCTACCAGGCTACCAGCCACCCTCTGCTGTTGCAGCATCTTTCAATAGCATATGCAGCAGGGTTTCCCACAGCTGTCTATATGCAAGGCACAGGGCTTCTGCTGAATGACTGACCTCTCCAAACCACACAAATTCACTTCTCACCATACGTCTCCATTGTGTGCGTTTGATCATGTCAGCCTCTGCATTCAATTTCCATAGAAAATATAGGCTATGATTGGCCTCATATACTTCATCGGCTAATATGATAAAACAAAGTCTAATTAATATAATATCGGACACTTTTTGATTTGAAAGTGTGTTTGGGAGATGAAGTGCTGCCTGCTGTCTGATATACATTTCCCATCCGATCATGACAGAACTAGGGTTGCAACAACGAATCGATGAAATCGATAAAAATCGATAACTAAAAGCGTTGGCAACGAATTTGGGACGTTCTGGGACGTTGGAGCAATATCCTGGTGTTTTTACACTTCAGTCTGCACTGTGAATTTTACATAATGTTCCGTTTTTGAATAAAGATGCGTCAATTACAAATGTTTATTTTTTTATCCGATTCATCTATTAATCGAAAAAATTATTATTCTATATAATAATCGATTATTAAATAATCGATTATTAAAATAGTCGTTAGTTGCAGACCTAGACAGAACCCATCGATAATAGAATGTAGAAGTTTGACTGATTCCAAATTTTAAATACATGTGAATGAAGCATTACAGCGTATAGAACAAATTCTGCATCAATTTAACAACAGCTGAAACAACTGAATCATATCTTTGTGAATTCTCATGTCCTCAAGGCCACAAAGTGCAATGAAGCGATCTAAAGCGGGGAGCGACGAGGCTTATTTGTGGTCAAAGTCCCCTTGGGTCTAGGATGTAAACTGCTAGAACCCGCTATTGCCCCATTTACCCACCCGCTTTAACGTCGTTGTTTCGGTGCTTCAGTTTTCAGTTGATTGGGACTGCAGATTTCTTCCTGGCTCAGCATCACTTTAGTACTCAGTATGAACAGAGTAAATATGCACAGCTCGTTTTAGAGGCATCATTTATAGACAATATAGACATAAAGCATTCGCCCATCACTATATTTAGTTGAAGGTATAGATCTCTCATTAGATCCAACAATAGCCTACAAAAACCTAATGCAATTGATTTAGGCCTGTTAGAATATACTGTAGGCTAGCTCTATAGACCCTTTATTAAGATAACGCTATCATTTGAGTGCAATTTGTTAGAAATGGCAATGTCCTCTGTCAGGTATACGAGTGAAATGTAAAATGATCTGTTCCTAGTTGACTGCTGTATCAGGCTTTTTAGATGTTAGAACTCTCCTGATTCATTTAGACCGATCATCTGTTCTCTGATTGGTTAGAGGATCTCTGTCATGTGCTATTATAATGCACATAATGCACATTATTATGATTTTTTTCTCAACCCACGGTTGTTTGACTGAGATAACTTTAGTCTACTCTGAACAGTGATAAGAATATATCCATTTTAGGGTCCATCCCTACGCCACTGCTTAACTCTATTCAGAAGTATTTCCTCTCCACTAAACATTTTTTAAAGGGAAACCCTGTGCAGACTGGTTTAAATTACTTGAGCTTGAAGACATGCAGACATGGACTGCTCTCTGAATATAACGTTAAGTAGAACCTGCTCGAAAAACAAACACAGGAACCCGAAAGTACTTGCGTTAACGCAAACCCAAGTGTTAACAAAATGAACCCTCAGGTTACCAAGCAGTCCAAAGACAAGTTTCAGCTTAACTGGCACAGAATATCCATGGCTCGAATTGACCAACGTTGAAATCAGGTGCTCCATTTTCCAAAATTGTAGTATCCAGGGACACATGAAGGTATTATTCAGGAGGATAATTCATACACATTAGAGAATTTAGTCATAAAATAACAGTACATCCAGAAGGGATGGGTCAGAATAATGGAATATTTGATTATTTGTTCCCAAGGGTAAAAAACATTTTTTTACTTTTGGACCAATGTAATTTAATGTGTTAGTATCCTTGGGGTGGAGCAGAGGTCATGCCAACAACATCCTAAGAGAGGAAGAGTGATCCTACTTTGGATAGTAAAATGGCAAAAATGTGGCACTGGAACAGTAAACGAACGGATGACGGACAGATATTTTCCCCCATCCAAGGCCTACTGTGTCTTGCTCCTTCGCCTCTGTGTGCCCCTCACTAATACATTATCTTTTTAGTTAGGGTTATCAGAACGTAGCTTGTTCGGCTGGCAGAACTACGGGCTGACAACCTTTCTAAAACACCCCAAGTTTATTTTTCTGCATAATTTCTTAATTGGCTTAAATTTGATGAGGATTAATACCAGAATAACACATTCTTTCACTGTTAAAGTTAAGTGATTTCTTGCCAAAGATCCATGGCTGCCTTTGTGAATCTGGGAACACATAAAATATTCGATCATTCGTTCATACAGCACCCCGGGTTATTCAACCATGAACATTTCTAGTTATTCACATCCCTTATATCAAGGATATCTTTTTGTCGTTTTTTGATATTGTGTACCTTTCATGCTTCTGAGACCGAAGCATGTCTGGTATGCCAAATGTTTAAAAAGTAAATAGTATATGTTTTATTAACCGAAGAGCTAACAGTCAAAGTCTAAATCCACACGTTTGCTTTCAGATGCGTATGAAGTAGGGTAGTGGCCGACACAACAAACAGGACTTGTGGTAGTGGTGTATCCCCACTTTTGACTGGCCAAAGTACCTGTTGGAGGAGATAATTGCTCTAGGCAGAGGATGTAGAGGATGGGCTGCCTGGACTAACTGGCTAGTCACAACGAGACACTGTGGTTGTCCCGGGCAGATGGGGTTGCCAAGCCAAGTTCTTTTCACGTCACATGTTTCACCACTGGAAAATGTCGGCGCTAAATAAAACTTGTTGAGGTTACCTGGAAGTTACCTGTGGACCACACACCGGTAGAATGCCAATGAGGCCACTTGTCCTGGGGCAGATCTGATGTGTTCTTGTAAAAGGTAGGTCACAGAGATGTATCAAGAAACTGGTTGGGTAACCTGGCTTAACTTTTCAGAAGTGCTCTCGGCTGTAATATATCCACTACTTCGATGTGTGTTTATTAAAGCATGGGTCATACATCTACACTTACTGACTGGATTACTTTTCACCAAAAGACTCAGAGGCTGATATGATATCTGTTTAAGAGTATGAACCTCTATAACCTACCTTTTATGGTTACATTTGGTTGAACACCTGTGGCTAGATATATCAAAGCCATATGTGTGACTTCAAGTACACCTCGTTATTAGATATTGCTGTTGCTAATCAGAAGAGAAAATTGCCCATGATTTCATGGTGAACTTTCTGAGTTGCTGGGGGAGAAAAACTGTTCTTTTTTTTCCAAATTTATTCCATTGTTTTGTGCCTAGTTTTATTCGCTTCAGGGCTGTTTTCTGATACCAGTGCCCTATTTTATTTGCTGTGTGCACAACAAAACAAAACTTATAATTCAATAGGATTGTTTATTGTTTTTTCATTGGCATACCACATCATTGCATGATACATATTTCAAAATTATGTAGAATGTCAAAATTATCTTACTTGAGATGCGATCAAGATAATCCAAATTATTGTATTTATATATCTTTTATGACCATAGCCCCTTTTACACATGCAGCCCAATGCCGATCTGTATAAGAGGTTAGAACATTTCCGGTAAAGTTCAAATGTCCGAGAAGTACGATAATATTAACGGCACAAGCAAACACAACGTACAAGGTGCTGCTGTATGGCTTTGCAGTTGGCGGCTATACATCCATGTTAAACACGTGCAGGAGGGAAAAATTATATATATTTTTTAAGCTGCAATGACATGTTACATATAAAATCCGGGAAATGACTAGGTTACTATAGTGGCATTGGCAAAGGCAGCGTTCTGCTAAAAAGGCAGAAATGGATAGCTTTTACCAGAGAACTGAACCGGCAAATATTAATTGCAGCATTTATATGTGAAAGGGGCTCATGTGTGACAATTTAATGAACATTAATTGTTTTGCCTTTTTAATTCGTAGTCATAGACTTTTTCACAATGCTTCCATGTCAAATTCCATTAGATGATCCAGATGGCACATGATTCATTTATATCATCTAGGACTAATCAATTGATTTAACCGCACACATGGCATACATCACACTTTAATTATTGTGCCAAGTCAGACTCAAGTCAGTCATTGAAATGACTCAATCAAACTTTAAACTCTATCAGTCCTTTCCTTTGCCATTGTGGTATTAGTTTTGTTAATGCCTTCATCACTATGAAGAGTGTACATCACTTCCCCCGATCTCTGATCCATATGAGGTCATGACCAAATATGGATGTTTGGATAAACTACATAATAACAGGCATCCAGTGACTAAGGGCGCCCAATGCAAACAGTTTTCATTTGAGAAACGATGGTTTGTTTAATGACATCCAGTTGCTTATTGTGCTGTTATTTTCTGTTGGCTTCAATACAAATTAACGGTAAAAAAAATATTATCAAACATATTTGAATGTGACGGAAATAAAGATATTTGGCCCAGTGGCCAACGGCCCACGTCGTGGAAGGAGGTGGTCAACCCCTGTGTTGGAGGATCTTACCAGCAAATATAGTTCCTGTATGATGGGTTGCGTCTCTGGGGGCCTGCATGTGGTGAATTTAAAAGCAGTTTGTGTGGGTCCTTGAGTTCTCTATGTGTGTTGTCATGCATGTGAGCATCTCTCTGCTCTGACATCCACCCACCCCCCAGCCCCTGGCAACCTGACAGCCGGGATGTAGTTCTCCGACTCCTTCCTTTGGCCAACAGCTGCTCCGGGCTCTCCACCTAGCATGCAGCAGTCCTCACCGTCTCCATGATGAGGAGCTGTGACCCCCCGCTGGTGTGCAGTCAGACACTCCAGGCAGCCCCTCCAAAAAAGACCCCCCATGCTGTCATCTGGGTCACAGAAAAGGAACCAGCAGAGGATAACTAATAGGCTCTGTCTGAACAATAGCGATCATTGTAATGGTCTTATTGTATGTCAGTACTTAAGGGGACTCTAAGATAAGCTTTAATGTATTATAGCCAACGACTGTCTAGCACTTTGGAGACTGTACACAAATCTTTCAGCCTAATCTCTATAATAATTAAATTCTGAAGTTCACAGACCCTCATTCAGCTGTACTAAGACGACACCCAATTACCTTACAGCATCTCACTGACCAGGGTAAACCCCTGTTGAAACCAGTGGGGGAGCCATGAGACGAGATAAAGGCTGGCCCTCTGAGGGGCAGTTCAACAGCTGTTGAGCTGGCAGAAACAGTTCAACATTATTGCTGTCCTGAGACAAATGGATCTAATATCCTTGTCATTCACAACAACAGATTAGGCTAGTAGAGGCACCATGCAGTTTGTTTCTGTCATAAAGGTTATATGCATCTGCTGTCAGTGTATAGTGCTGAATCAGCCATGGTCTACATACACGTGTGATTAAGTGGCCCGTATGCTTTAAGCCGACTGGAAAGAAAATAGCCACGACTGGACAGAAAATGTGCGCCTAGTTCTAAATACTTAATGTATCTCGATCTCTGGAAAGTAAGAGCAGGTTAAGAATACCTGTGGTTAGGGAGTCTCTTTTGTGTCATATTTCCCAACGGCCTAAGAAGCCAAGAGTGTGGACTATTACTAACTAATGAGAGTACCATATGGTTGTATGGCCCCTAGCGAATTGAAATGTATTGTAGTTACACCAGGGTTATATAGGCTTTATAGCACTTCCTTTTATGTTCTACCAATTCCCTTTGTTGCTCTGAATCCCTAACCCTCACTGTCAAAAAGCATAAGTCTGTCTGTTTGCATTCAGCCAGAACTAGAAAACTACCATAGCTAGCATACTGCTAGAACTAGCATTACCCAGAACTAGCACACACCAGACCGAATACATCTAGAACTAGCATTATTCAGAGCTAGCATACACCAGTTCATTACATCTAGAACTAGCATTATCCAGAACTAGCAAATAGCAAATTGAATACATCGAGATCTAGCATTATCCAGAACTAGCACACATCCAGAATGAATACATCTAGAACTAGCATTATTCAGAATTAGCATAAACCCTGAACAAGCGTCCAGCTGAATATACCCGACAGCTATAATGCATCGTAATAATCACATGCATGCTTTGCTCTCTCATCACGTAGCTGACAAAGCTCGATGACCTACAGGGCTCCAGTGTTTTGATTTGGTCATTGGTAAAGCAGACCCCTGCATGCACCCCTGTCACATGGCTCTGTCAACCAGAGGTGTGTGAATAGGAACAAAACCCATTTAGGGCTCACTTTATATGGCTCATGGATATTTTATATGGATGTTGAATATGACCTACACAGATGAAACGTCTTTAAAAACGAAGGAGTGATTAGTCATGCGAGGGCTCAAGACTGCAACCATTTATCATGTGGATGTGAGGTAATGTTTCCATGTGTCCCATCAGTCAGTGCGTTTACATGACACGAAATCAAATTATTGGGTTAATCCAACTATGATTGGATTATTAAGATGTCGGACTAGAATCGAATTGAGTTTCTCATAGTCTAATGAAGTCCCCTAGATTATTCGATGTTAGTCGCATTAAGCGTGCATGTATACTGTCAATCTGATTTAAATTGGATTTTGCGTTCTGCGCCTGCTCGAGATTTTTTCGGGGGGCCGTGGGGGGGCCATATTTATTTCTCCTCTCCGATATCCCATCCAGCGTGATGGGCCAATATCGGACTGATACCGATGCTGTGGATCGGATCGGGACATCCCTAATAAGAGTGACCCCGGCCCTGGGAGTGCGCATGCATCCAGTGCAGGTGGAAGCACACAGACACTACGCTTCGATTTCACCCAAGGCTGAATTAAAAGTACATGTTTTTCATCAACGAGGTTGTAAAAGTATTAACCTCGAGCACATCTGTCAAATTAAGTGTTTATTTCTTTCGACGTGTGTACGATCATTATTCATTCAATGCGCCGCGGCCCGAACTGATGGGGATATTCTCTGATATTCAGAATCTTAAAGACTGCGTCGGGTTCTCAGACTCT
This sequence comes from Gadus macrocephalus, assembly GCF_031168955.1. Lineage (NCBI taxonomy): Eukaryota > Metazoa > Chordata > Actinopteri > Gadiformes > Gadidae > Gadus > Gadus macrocephalus. The sequence goes on from NC_082392.1 coordinate 10,326,680, forward strand.
CTGGTACTTCTACAACAAGTAATGACTCGTAGTGGGGGTTATCTCGACAATGGTGGAGAAGGAATTTGGGGAGAGGAACTTTGGCTTTGACTCTCTGAAGTCCAGATTGAACCGCGATATGGAGAAGGGTATTGTTGTCGTATGCTGGCTCCGCAACATAGGTGATCCACAAAAGCCGGTCGGAACAATGGGATGTCGGAGCGTAGGGTTTATTTTTTTTTCAAAAAGAGGGACGTCGGACTAGTGGGCTGTAGACCAATGGGGAATTTATCGGGTTATTGTGAAGTCGAAACAATTGAGTGTCGGAAAAATGACAAGGAGCCGAACTGACAACTGTCTACTGAAAACTACGAACGCCGCCCGAGTTTTTTGTTGCTGGTGACGTAAAGAGGTCAGCAGCTCTATTAACACTACTTGAAATGGGTACATTGCCACCTATTGTACCGGGGCATGACGTGCTTCGGCCAATGAATCGATTTTCTCACCGCCATGTGAACTCGGACAATTGCAGTTGTGCAATTGAGGAGCATGGTCTAAAGGTACGGCCACACCAAACGCGTTACCTGCGTACCACGCATATAAAATCGGCAATTTTTCCATAGGGAAGCATTGGTTTACGCGCGTATGAGGTGCGTACACGCGTATCATGCGTACCAAGCAACATTTTACTCGCTGTAGGGGCGTATGAGGCGCGTACATATACGCGCGTACATGTACGCGCGTACATGTACGCGAGGAGTTCAAAAAATTGAACTTTTTACGCTCATACGCGCCGCAATAGCCAATCAGCGTTGAGCTTGACCCGACGTCACTGGCAGAGAGTAGTGAGCTTGGACAGAAGCATACGGCCGACATCTTTCTTTATTCTGTGTGGAAATAGTAACATAGTTACGCCATTAAATGCTTTTATGGAAACATTTTTAGCGAGAAATGTGCATTTTACTTTCATAATGTTCGCTCGGTGAATGTGAAGGATGTTTGGTTTGATAGTTATGACGAAGAGGGAACGCTCCGTTCACTTGCATGGACAGAGTCTCTGGTTACTAAGCAACCTCAACGTCTTGGCGGACTATATATCTGCTGATCAACACTACGAATGCTGGAAACACACCAGACACACCATGTGAAGTTATTTAACCCGATTATTGTTATTTATATCCAAGATTATTTAATCTAACCCGATCTAAACTCTATCACCCAAACACGGCGACGTTTGGGTTTCCTACCTCGGACTCCAGAGCAGCCATGTCCATGGCAGCCACGGCCGGCAACTTTCTTTATTCTGAGTGGAAATAGTAACATAGTTACGCCATTAAATGCGTTTATGGAAACATTTCTAGCGAGAAATGTGCATTTTACTCTCATAATGTTCGCTCGGTGAATGTGAAGGATGTTTGGTTTGATAGTTATGACGAAGAGTGAACGCTCCGTTCACTTGCATGGACAGAGTCTCTGATTGCTAAGCAACCTCAACGTCTTGGCGGACTATTTCTCTGATGATCAACACTACGAATGCTGGAAACACACCAGACACACCATGTGAAGTTATTTAACCCGATTATTGTTATTTATATCCGAGATTATTTAATCTAACCCGATCCAAGCTCTATCATCCATCCAAACACGGCGGCGTTTGGGTTTCCTTCCTCGGACTCCTTAATCCAGCGCAGCCACAGGCTGGGGGGGGGGGGGGGGGGGAGTTTTGGGCGGTCTCATCTACGCGCGTATGCGTACGCGCGTATCTGACAATTTTTGACACAAAATGGTCAAGCAACATTTTCGCTGCGTTACGCACGTACATGGTACGCGAGGTACGCGCTTGGTGTGTTCGCACCTTAAGTCTGACTGTTTCAGAAGAGCTTCAATGCGAAACGGGTTGCTCACCAAACGATCCACGGAGCGCCTCGTCCTGTAGAAGGACAATATACATCAGACGATTGGATTTAGATTGTGTTCTTGGTTTTTTAATGAAATTAGTGGTAACTGATGGCGCAGCAATGCGCGCCACTTACCAAGGTTTTTTTCAGTGCAAGTTATAGTGTAGCTGTATGGCGGTTTCAATGAAGACGCACTGCTTTGATCATAAAACCATAAAAGTGTATAGTGTGCATGCATTGTGCAAAGTTTTAATGAAATTGCACTGCAGCAGTAGCGCATTTCAAGAGCATGCTATTCTTGTCTGTTGAAGGATCAGCAGAAAATAAAAGAAAGTATATTTTGAGTATGCAACCCAATTACCAGCCTGTTAATATTAGGAGATATTTCATATAGGAGGAGGAGCGCGAAGAGTTGGTTCTAAGGAAAGAGATGTCGAGGCGCTGGCGGTAATAATAAAAAAAGATCTGCTTTCAATAAAAACATATAACACAACTTATTTAAAGTGAGTAAATCTGTTCAAATGATTGATGGTACTTGACAAAGGACATTCTCCTGTCTAGTGAAAAGATTTAGGGTGCCACCAAATGATGATGTAGATGGCACCAATGGCACCAGTAGAAGTGCTAGTCTTGAGCCCGGCATGGAGATGATTGATCAGCCTTCGGCCACCCAACCTCTGCAACCTTTGGCATGTTCACCGGAAGGTTGGCCTTCCATTTCCATTAATGTGTAGTTAATTAATCAGTGTTGGGTCTCTTCATTCAAATATTTGGCTGCATGTTGTTGTTCAGCCTACATTAACTTTCTTCTACAGTTTAATCAGGGCCGAATATCAGTTTTCCCTCCCTCAGCTCGTTCATCTTGTTTCTGAATATTAACTGACTGGTCAGTTATTTTCTTACGTATGTTGGAAGAACACAATTTCCGGCACATGACCGTGTAGATATTTTAAGTTGTCTAAATGTTTTATCTCTTAATTGATTATATTTAATCGTTCATTTCAAGTTAATCTTAATTCAAAGAGCAACATTACAAACAAGGACATCACTGGCTCCCCCTGGCCTTATCCAGAGGCATGGAACAGAAAGAAAACCAGAGGATTAATGAATCCATATCTACATACTTCCAGCTATGGCTGGTGATTTTTTCAGTTTAAATATTCACTTGCAATGTTACGTAACTACGTTGGCTGTGAAAGAGCAAGTGAACCCGCTGTTACAGCTGGGATTGCGTCTTACGACCTAAGTTAACCTTGATACTTTTTTTAGTAACATTGTTTTGTATTTATAATGAACATTGTATAGTGAATACACCATATATCCTGGCGTTATACTGAGAAGCCTCACTTGAACACGGACATCAAAATAAATGGCGGCTCCGAATGAGCGTGATACAAATCCACAAACATTGTAGTGTTGGACTATATTATGTGTACATATTTTTTGTCCGAGAAACCTTACTCCCACGGATGTGATCATCAAATCAACGGCTGTCCATAACGAGCTCCATCACACACACCGTTGTGTCATACTTTAAATGTGTGAGAAGCTAAACCCTCTCTCGGACGCCACATACAGCTGCTGCAAAAGCCGAACCGTTAAAAAACACAGACACTACGTGCACATAGTGCTTTTGGGAGATAAAAAACAATACATCAAATTTTGTTGTTTTTCGCTAAATTAGGATCTTATTTCTACGGTGTTAAAATGGCATAGATAAATGTGTTGACAATCACTAGACATATTACCACATAGATGGGGAACACAACCAATGCATTCGGGCACCTGTGATGACCGACACATGCAGGTGTGTGCAGCACCACCTGGTGCAGATGCCACTCCTTATTACAAGACCTGACCTATTCCATCACACAAAATACGATTAACTCTATTATACTGTAGAAAAAAGGGGTTGAGAAAGATGCTGCAAATGATGGAGCATTTATTCAGGTCTTTTTTAGTTTGTTTAGAGAAAATTAGCAAATATTTTGCTGGTTTGAAAAAGTCGAGAGTGCATTAACAGGGGAGATGGCCGAACACTGCTTTCAGCAGGCAAAAGCAGCTGCAAAAAAAATTAAGTCCAGTGGATACCAGGGAAAGAGAGGGGCAGTACTAAACTGCTGAAAGGTTGCTTTTGGTGATAAATGTGTTGAGCATTGAAATGCCCCCTGTGAAGCTAAAGCAAGGTTTTCAGGGTGGTGCAGACTAATGGGTTTTTCAGCTGAGAAAGCTAATGTCTCTCTCTCTCTCTCTCTCTCTCTCTCTCTCTCTCTCTCTCTCTCTCTCTCTCTCTCTCTCTCTCTCTCTCTCTCTCTCTCTCTCTCTCTCTCTCTCTCTCTCTCTCTCTCTCTCTCTCTCTCTCTCTCTCTCTCTCTCCCATTCATCCAATCTTTCTCCATTCATCCTCCCATCCGCTTACTTTTCTCCTTTAATTTCCTATTCTCCCGCTCAATAATTTCCCCCTTCCGCCCATCCCCTCTTTTCGCTCTCCCTCCACCCCTCCTCTCTCCTCCCTCCGTCCCTCCCCCAGGTGAGGTTACCATGGTGGACCGGCTTGCCAACAGTGAGGCCAACTCCAAGCGGATCGGCGTGGTGGAGGGCTGCTTCGGCGCGGCGGGCCAGCCGCTGGTCATCCCGGGCCGCGTGCTGATCGGCGAGGGTGTGCTCACCAAGCTGTGCCGCAAGAGGCCCAAGGCGCGGCAGTTTTTCCTGTTCAATGACATCCTCGTGTATGGCAACATCGTGATCCAGAAGAAGAAGTACAACAAGCAGCACATCATCCCGCTGGAGAGCGTCACCATCGACACGGTGCCGGACGAGGGCGACCTGCGCAACGGCTGGCTCATCAAGACGCCCACCAAGTCGTTCGCCGTGTACGCCGCCACCGCCACGGAGAAGTCTGAGTGGATGAACCACATCGCCAAGTGCGTGGCCGACCTGCTCAGCAAGAGCGGCAAGTCGCCGACGGGCGAGCACGCGGCCGTCTGGGTGCCCGACTCGGAGGCCACGGTGTGCATGCGCTGCCTCAAGGTCAAGTTCACGCCCGTCAGCCGCCGCCACCACTGCAGGAAGTGCGGCTTTGTGGTGTGCGGGCCGTGCTCGGATAAGAAGTACCTGCTGCCCAGCCAGTCGTCCAAGCCAGTGCGCGTGTGCGAGTTCTGCTACGTGCACCTGACGTCAGCCGTGGGGGGCTATGCCCAGCGCGCCGACTCCTTCGGCCGGCAGGGCTTCAACCTGTCGGACGACGAGGACGAAGACGACAGCAGCGACTGAGGAAAAGGTCTAGCCCCGGCGGACCCCCTGAACCCTAGCTTCACCCCCCCCCCCTCCCCCCTTAGCTCCCTGCTCTTCAGGGAGGAATAGTTTGTTGATTTATTTCCCTTTGATTTTCTTTTTTCACAACCCTGGCCCAGAATCCCGCTCACTAGCTTGAGTTGAAACTTGAACATGCAGCTTGTGACTGCGTTTGGTCACCGTGCTTTGGTGGCCTTGATTTTTAATGAGGATGTCTTCCCGCCCTTGGAGTTTGGAAGTATTGACTTAAGACACACATGCACACACACGTCTCTTTCAGCCCCTTAGCCGACGTGTTCAGACGTCATTACACAAGACAGTGGTGCTACTACATCCCCATGCTACCCCTTTCTGTCTCTTCGTCTCTTCATTTTCCATGATGGATTATAGGCATGATAAGGGCCCTAACATGCTCCACTATCAAACGGCATGGTGCTCTTTTTTTTTGCAAATGTTTCACAAGGCTTTATTTGTGAGTTCTAAACTTTAATCTCCCGCTCGGGATCGACCTTGCACTGCAGGCCCTGGCTTGCAGAACGTGTGTTTTGAGAGTTGTATCTGAAACCTGCAGTAGGACCAATCTATGACTCAGTGGAGCTCTTTACAACCACATTTTGTAGTGTGGAGTAATAATGACAATAATGGAAATATGAGGTCTTCAATAGATAATAACAATTCAGGTAGGTCAGGTTCGGTTTGTTTCACTGTTTTTGGTCACGGTTTTTGGTTAAAACATAAAAAACAAAAAATAGGTTTAAACTCGGAGTAGGCTCACTAAGGCATCAAATACTCTACTCCCTTTCTGTGTCTGTACGTCTTCGACTGCAGAATGTGTCTGTAAATGCTTTAAACATGCCCAAGCCTAGTCATTTTCAACAGATTTAGATGAGAACCGTTTCTCCCCAAAGTTTTGGTCTTTCAAATTGGGTTAAAGAATATGCCATGCATTACATTTTATACTACATTCTACTTTCTAGGGAAAAGCAACCCAGACAATTTATTCCCAGTTTAGTTTGCGAGGGGCAGGATTGTGGCTGGAGCCAGATGGTGGGAATGGTCAGAGATGGTTCAGAGCGAGAATAAGATGATGAAAACCTTTCCTGCTACTGCTCACTCGTCCCATGTTGGTGAGTGTTTTTGATTACTAGTTCCATTGAAATCACCAAACCTTAATTCTCCCGGTCCGTTCAAGTCTCGGCTTGAACTTGAGCTTGTGTTATTTTTGCAACCCAAGAACCGCAGTGGAAATAAACAGTCACCGTAGCATTGGCTGAAGTAGCTCTGAGTTGTGCTCATTATCACTTTAACATTGGGATGGTTGTGTCCAAAAAAACATTGGAAAATCTCAGGAAGTGGAAAATTCCAGATTCTCAGCGCTAAACAGAAGCTCGTTCCTATGGGAGAGTTCCGGGCCCCAGAGACGCTGCTGCTGTCACTCATCCCCAGTCATGAGCGCTTCTCTGGCCTGAAATATTATCAGCATGATGGGTTCTTTGATGACACCCATTCTGGTGGCTGAGGTGTGTGACACCCAAGGAACACATGGACCCTGGCCAGTATCCTGTTAGGTGACTTCAGTGGTTGAGACGTTGAGCAGAGTGGGGTTGCTTGGACAATTTGTCGTCCGTCCGTCCCGCCTTCCACAAGAAAGAAAACCGTCGTGAGGTTTCTACCACCCCCCCCCCCCCCCCCCCCCCATTCCACAAGGCAGTAAACCGTTGAAAGGGCTTCCATTGTGGCCTGCCTCACTCTCTCAGTTTGTCAGGCAGCGATGCGTCATAAAGAGAGCGTTGTTGCTCAATGATTGTTGCTGCCATCCCGTCGCTGACGGCTCTAGTGAGAGGATGGAATAATCAGGAAACCCACACATCGTCTTCCCTTTCACGCCATGTCACACAAAAAGACCACCTGGGCCTTACCGACCCCCTCGCTGAGCCACAGGAAGTTAATCTAACCTACAGGAAGTCAGTTCCCCTCAGGGCCATCCCTCATTGTGTCCATTCATACATCGGAGTGCATTGTAAAGTCAATGACCACGGATTACCCTGGTCATGTGATCAGAATGCAGAAATGGCAGATAGGGAGGAGCTGCTTGGCCGTTGTGATAAAGTGTGTGCGGATGTGTGCACATATAAATGATGCAAGCTGTCAGTCCTGCCACTATTTTCTATTCCTGTTTTTCTACGCTTAACCCTTTATTGAACTCGTTGAGTTTAATCTTTGAATAGGGGACAATAATAACCACAGACATTATTAGAATGTACTTTGTGCCCTTGAATAAAACCGCGACGGACAGTGATTCTAAACTCTGAGGTTGTTGAGCTTCAATTCACTGGTGAGAAGCAGTCTATTTTGTGTGTTTGAGATGCAGCTCCTACACCACAGGCCCAACCCTACACCACACCAAAGCTCAACAGTTGGCACCTATTTGTGTGTGCGTCATGTTGGGTGGCTTTGTGGCCACTATCTAAAGCGAGAGTGGTCCTCTTTGAAAGACACGTCTTCTCCCCGCATTAAGATATATTTTTGTATTTGCCCGACACCCATTTGGATACGATGGGCATGACAGACCACATGCTTTGTATAAAATCAAACGTCACCGTTCTTGCTTTCTGGGTGAGTGTCTTTATAAAGATATTAAAATAACGTTTCTTTAACAGTCAAAACCTAATTCTTTGCAACCAATTGCTACGGTGGTTTCTGAAACGGTCCACTGTAGGACTGTTCAGGCCCATATGGTTGTGTTCACTGCCCCAACTAGCTAAGCTATGCTTTCTACGCCGCCTGCTAACAATCACGTTCCCACATGTGGAACAAAAAAAAGGGATCCTAGTCTATTTTTGTACGTGTTTTGAAGATGATTTGATGTATGCCGTGTGAAACCCCTGGAGATGCTGCGCCGCACCACAGGAGGGGGCGAAGACTTTGGAATTAACATGGAAATCCACATTTGTAACACGACTCAGAGGCTGTTTCATGGGACGGGTTGGATCAGAGAATCTCCTCCCTGCCGTCCAACGCATCAGCTCTGAATTGCACTTAACCCGTCGATCTCCGGCTAAGAGCTTTAAGTGGCCGCTCAAACCGGCACATCAGCGGAGAGCTGGTTCTGTTGCCCCTCTCCCCCCTTTTGATGTTAAACAATGATTTCCTTTTCTTTTTTTGTACAGATTTGCGTTTGTCCTTGTATTGTATTAGTTGTGTGACGACGCTGTCTCTAGCGCCTGCCCCCCCCCCCCCCCACCCCCAAGACAGGAATTCCTCTGGGTTTAGATGCGATGGACTTCCTGAATTACAGAGAGATTGTGTTTGCATGTGTGATGGTGTTTTTATTTCAGAAACTCAAGTGAGGTCAAATTTAATTGTATCGCCTTTGAGCACAGTCAGACAGGGCTTCACTGCCCCACACTGCCCCAAACCACAGACCAGTCTCAAGGGCAAAAAAAAAGCACAGTCGACTGTGGACTTTCATCCATTAATTGGAGGATGAGGGTCACATTGGCCGGGCTGATGCTGACCATTAAAACAGACTGCCCAGACCAGTGGATGAGGCTCCCAGTTATAGGCCACTAGGTCATCGTTAACCCAGGGAGAGGGTGCTTGTCCTGGGCTGTCCTCACCACGTCCACCCCAATATGCTTCAGTCGTTAAAGGAGCCCTATTTGACCACCAGGAGATTACAAAATGGGTCCATTAGTGACATCAGAAGTGGGTGTGTCTACCCGGATATGTAATATAATTGGTCTAAAATAGAGGCTCTTTGAATGGGATAGTGTTTGTGTCTGTTATCTGTGTGGCTGTTCAAGGACCAATCAAACAAGAGGGAGCTGGGGCTAGAGTCGATAGACAGACGAGTTCTGCTCGTGACCAACTTGGAGTTGTAGAGCACAGATCATGTTTAAGGGACTATAATGATATTCAGGTAAACTGATGAATGAATTCTCCTGGATTTCTATATGCGCTCTAATGTGCTTCTTGGTGTTGTATTTTTATCTCCATTTCATTTTTTCCATCGGTTGGTTTGATTGGAAGGTGTTTATTTTTGCATTGAAATTCTTTGTTTTAAATGAAAAGGGCTTCAATTTGAATGTAATCCAGTATGTCATTGTTAGATACAAATTTTGCCAGAATTTTAAATAAAAGAAAATCTAAATATTTGTATGTGTGTGTATTCAAAATAATAATGTGTGTATATATATATATATATGTTCTCTACGATCACTCCAACTTTTCTGCTGTGTAATCAAGCTTCAACTTTACCTGACAAAACAATGTAGGCTTGTAATAATGAAACCCATCTGATAATAATAATAATAATAATAATACATTTAATTTAGACACCCAAGGTCACCTTACAGAGCATATAGTCATCATTCAAAACTATGTAAAACAGACTAGGAATAAAAGGAAAACAGAGGTTAAACATGATAGAATAGGACCCTTATGAAACAATTGGATGGCTTACCTGTCTGTCTACCTACCTACCTACCTAGTACCTACCTACCTACCTACCTACCTACCTACCTAGTACCTACCTACCTACCTAGTACCTACCTACCTACCTAGTACCTACCTACCTAGTACCTACCTACCTAGTACCTACCTACCTACCTACCTACCTAGTACCTACCTACCTACCTAGTACCTACCTACCTACCTAGTACCTACCTACCTACCTACCTACCTAGTACCTACCTACTACCTACCTAGTACCTACCTACCTACCTAGTACCTACCTACCTACCTACCTAACTAGTACCTACCTAGTACCTACCTAGTACCTACCTACCTACCTACCTACCTAGTACCTACCTACCTACCTACCTACCTGCGCCTGCCTGCACTTGCTCTGTCTGTGCATTCTGGCTCATGAGCAGAGTCTCCAATTAAGTCAGGCGGACCCAGAGCCCTGGGGGGACCCCGAGCCCCGGGCGGACCCAGACCCAGAGCCCTGGGGGGACCCAGACCCAGAGCCCCGGGGGGACCCCGAGCCCCGGGGGGACCCCGAGCCCCGGGCGGACCCAGACCCAGAGCCCCGGGGGGACCCAGACCCAGAGCCCTGGGGGGTCCCCGAGCCCCGGGCGGACCCAGACCCAGAGTCCTGGGGGGACCCAGACCCCGAGCCCCGGGCGGACCCAGACCCAGAGCCCCGGGGGGACCCCGAGCCCCGGGCGGACCCAGACCAGGAGCCCTGGGGGGACCCAGAGCCAGACCCAGAGCCTTGGGGGGACCAAGAGCCCTGAGCGGACCAAGAGCCCTAGGCGGAGCCGGACCCTGGTTGGACCCAATTAGGCAGACCTAAAGCTAGCGAGCGGGCAATGTTTGTTGGCTTTGGAGGGAGGCCTGAAGTGTGGGCTGGGAAGCTTACGGTTGAATAGCCTTAATAAAACATTGATTAATGCAAAGTGATAAATTACACCACCTTGATATTCTTTCTTAATTTGAAACCAGGCCAACGGGTTGACCTCAAAATCAGACAAAATCCATCGCAAAATTAACACTGCAGGAAGGTTGCTGAGAAACTCCAGCGAGCGGGATAGACAAGTCATTGAGTTGAAGGTCTCATTCATAGGCATACCTTAGACAACATTCTCTCTCTACACCTCCCTGAACCCCACACAAAGTGTCCACTGAAAGGCATATACAACCTTGTTCATTCTTTTAAACTCAAACACGTTTAAAGAAAAACACAACCGTCTATTTTGTGGGTGAAGGCTGAGCTTTACATTGTTGAGGTAAACCTCACAAGGTCAGTTGAGGCTTGCCTGCAGCCTAAAGGTGTTTCACAGTCTTTACTGGCGCAACTTTTATCTACAGTAAGAACCTCCTACGTAACTAACCTTACCCAATTGAACCATTGGGATTATTGATTCTGTATTGATTCTTGTATTTTTGATAATTTGTGGTCGTGGGACCCTTCATTCATTGACGGGGTGTTAATAGAAGAAGCCTGGACGCGATGGACCGATTTCAATGACAGATTTCCAACCATGATGGCCTGCACTCATAATGGGCTATGTTTTCTCTTAGAAACGTTGTTGCACGCTTTTTTAGTATTAGTTTGGATTGCAGCCATCACTTTGAATCATGCGTGGTCTATTGACTTAGTCTCATTTGTGTCCCTTCTGCAGAAAGCATCTGCTTAATAATGAGTAAAGGTGTCTGGGTAAAAAGGGAAATGTCTGAGCTCCTGCCAGCTAAATGCCAAACAGCTTTTTAAAATGCCTCTGGAATCTACAGGGACACGTGTTGAATCTGTGCCGCCCTAATAGGAGCTCAGTTTCCAGTGCTGGGAATAGGGGGAGTGGGTGTAAGGATCGATGATGAATATAATGAAGAGATAAAAAAGCACGTCTTCTTTTAAATCCGCAGCTGTGAGAATTGAAAGGATCTTTTTATTTATAATTTATTGAAAGTACATTTGTACGAGGGGTACAATCATCTTTATGAGTGACAGAAAAGCTTCAAAATGATTGTTGGTGAGTGGCGCTCAAGTAGATAATGAGATATAATGTCGGCAATCATTTCTATTATATCAAAAACACACGGAATGACACTTCTCTCATTCACAGTTCAGCGATTGAATCGCCTACCAAAGAGATGACCCCGGGCGAAGATGTGAATAGAATAAAATCCACATAACAAAGGGTTGCTAGTTGGAATTGGGATTCCAAGGCTCTTTATACTGTCAACGTGAGCGAATTCCTGTACACTTTTGGCATAGCAATTCCAGGATTCCAGCCCTAAATGCCTTATTATTGCATTGCAAAAATATAAAGAACAAAAACATTTCTTAATGTAAAGAATATTATAATATGCAATCATATAAAGAACAAAATACTTCCTTAATGTAATTCATATGTTCTGTACGTCACCATTCATTCTGCTCTGCCTGCTTCAGTCACACACACACACGCACACACACACACACACACACACACACACGCACACACACACACACACACAGTCAAAACGTTAAAAGGAACATTTTATATATTATATTAGACATTATACACTGAATTCATGAACACATTTGGCAAAGCAATTCGAGAATACAAATAAGCTTTAATTGCCTGTGTTGCATTGCAAAAAAGTGCAATTCATCTCCTTGAAAATCATTCCTTACGTAATTAATATGTCGTGTACATCACCACTGGGCTGTTGAACCCTCTGATAACAGCAACTCAAGGTAAATACCTTTCCATTGAGTATGACATAAAGATAAAATCATTACAAAACCTATAAACACCAGAACGCAGATACACTTTTCTGTCTCTTGCCCACCATCATTATTATAGTAGTTTGTTTTTAAGTGTATCATATTTTTATGTATAATAGTTTCAAGAATGGCTGCACACATATCACACTATTCTGACCACAAATAGAGCATGTCCCAGAACCTCTCAAAGGGAATTCACTACATACTGACAAGATGTTCAACATAATCATGTTCAGATTTGAGAGGCGTACCGTGTATAGTACTGTGGATAAATGATACAAAAACCAGGCACTTTACTTCTGTATTGGCCATTCCAACAAGGGTCGGTCTGATAACCACTCAGCACATCTTGAGAGGAGAAACCATGCCGTCTAATCAGAGAACATGACAGCTGATGGGTGACAAACATACCAGATGCATGCACAGTCCGGTTGGGTCCAGGATTATCAGTCGAATCACATTCTAAACACGGTTCAACTTGGATTGGATGTCTAAATAAGATGGCTGGAAACACGCTTAGCTTTCAATTTACTGCTTTGACAAAACAGATAAACGTTTCATCTCAATGTTAAACAAATCTGTAAATCGTGGGCCGGATATGAAAGAAAAAAAAAATCTGACGTTGTCACAGGAGAAGGGAGGACAACCTCTCAGCCTTGAGTGTGAGAGAGGGACAGCACTTCCGGACACTCTTTGTTAGGCTGCAATTGGGTCGATCAGGGGATACTGGCCAAGGTGAATAGGAAACCTTGCCCTCTTCGGAGGAGAAGTTGTTCATAAAGGAAACAAATCCTTAAACATGCACTCAACCCTTTATAATCTACAGTATAACTAGTGCAGCTGAATCGATAATTGAGTAAGTCCGCTCCTTGGTTCATGTGTTTTGTACCCAGGATTATTTTTGTGTGGAAAGGTGATCGGGATGCTTGTCACCTTTGACCTGAAGTGAGGTGGCCCCAATGAATGAATGAAAACCCAGCATTAAGGTGTTAAATTACCCTCATTCCAATGGGATCAATGGAGTAAGCCCAATCAGGCCTACTCTATATCATACGCTGTGGCACAATGGAGTATTCAAACAAGCTTTGGATCAGACTGGATCAGTAGATTTATTTTCTACTCAGTTATTGCAAAAAATCGTTCAACACAAGAGGATGTTTGTTGTTAAAAAGTGACTCGAAGGCTGAGCTTTATTCCTGACAATTACACAATTTGCTTCCTCTGGACGATCGAGAGGAAGCTGGGGTGTCTGCCCTGCACTCTGAGGAGAGCCTGAAGGGCCCGCTGAACACAGTCCATGATTATTAGACTATGTTTCGGCTATAGAGCAGGGCCCGCCTCCACCGCCACATCAATCAAAGTAATTGCAGTTCCTTGGGTGCATTGCAGCCAGAAACATTAACAAAAACACTCAGAACTGCAATCAAAAGGTGCCTTTTGATTTTATCCTCTTCCACGTTTCCACATCGGAAATCACACACACACACACACACACACACACACACACACACACACACACACACACACACACACACACACACACACACACACACACACACACACACAATTATATTTGATAATTCACCGTTGCTAAGTATAATTGACCAGTGGCCTGGCTCAGGGATTTTTTTTAAGGAAGCCAAAAACCTTCAAGGAGACAAAACCTTCAATCTACATATTTACCCATTACACATATTTATTTGAAGGTGGGGGACAGAAAAGAGTACATTGCAGCTTGTATGCATTAAATGTCACTACAAGAGCTATTTGAACGCCTGGTAATTTTACCAAGACTTACACACGCCTGTAATCTGACCGACACGACACACGCGCTCGCTCTCTCACACACACACACACACACACACACACACACACACACACACGCACACACGCACGCACGCACGCGCGCGCACACACACACACACACACACACACACACACACGCACACACACACACGCACACACACACACACAAACACACAGACATACGTATATTTCAGGTATTAGATATCAGCGTTATATTTCAGAAAATAGGAACCGTCCTCACCTCACCCAAGGCCACAAAATGTTTGTAGTAAAGCAATATAATAATATGATACAAACATTTGTATAATTAATAATATTTTGTAATTTTGTTGTGCCTTTATTGGCATGATATGTGGCACAGGACCCCAGGTTGGAATTTACCCTGGGTCACTACAAGGCAATGTATTACCCATATATTACCCATAAGCTCACGACTGGGATCAGCCACCCAGCCACCCAAAAATGTTATTATTGGATATTAAAAGTTACCGGAGAGGTATGACAGGCTGAAATTGGGTTTATGTTGTTGTTGTTGGAACACGTGCATCACGTTGCTATGGTATCATTGCAGTAGGTGATGCATTGGTATAAGCAGATGACTCCTCTCACAAATCACACTTTAGTCTGCAGGTTGGGGCCAAGGTCAACAGTCGACAATGCAGCTCTTAACCAAATTGAGGCCTTCAGAAATATGTCGGCTGGAGTCATTCAGCAGATGTTTTTTCGATGAGATTCTTTTAGCCTTATTTTATTGAATAGTTCCTAGTGGCTGTTATGAATAAAGGATAGGGCCAGACGGGGAATGGCTTCTCTCTAGTGTGTCATCAAACTTACAATGCAGTTGAAATCCCCTCGAGGCTGCCTGCATGGTAACGAGCAAAACAAAGTTGCAACCAGAGAAAGCATTGGGGTTGGCCTAAAGTGCAGGGTTCTGTGAGGTAACACTCCGGTGTGTGTGTCCAAGGCTCAGGCTGAAGAGGAGCTTCACCCTCTCACTATTTTATCCTCTCCTTGTCTGCCCTCCCCTTAAGGACTCGATAGCGACTGCGTCGTTAGACCTGGGCATCCGAGGATAGGGCCCCACATGTTTAATGAATAGCTCCGGAGCTGATCCTCTCTCATTCTGAGAGGGCATCCGAGCTCTGGAGAACAACGTGATGCAGGGGATCAAAAGGCTTCTTTGAGGTCACCTGTGTGTCAATCATGCAGCTTCCTCTTCACACGACTTGGCACATTCGCATTATGTGTAAGAGGGAGAGAGAAAGACAGAGACAGAGTGAGAGTGAGAGTGAGAGTGAGAGTGAGAGTGAGAGTGAGAGAGAGAGAGAGAGAGAGAGAGAGAGAGAGAGAGAGAAAGAGAGAGAGACACAGAGACAGATACAGAGAGGGAACGAGACACAGAGACAGAGACAGAGAGAGAGAGAGAGAGAGACAGAGACAGAGACAGAGACAGAGACAGAGACAGAGACAGAGACAGAGAGAGACGGAATTGTAACAGATTTACTCTAGTCTGGTACTACAGCATCAATAAATGTTTAATGATAGCTGTTTTGAAGTTTTCACCTTCTACTCAGTACGAATACAAATGACTAACAATTACTGATATTTTTTACATCACAATTAATGATGAATCTGGAAAGTATACAGCTTTTGAGGTACCCATTTCTATTTTCAATGATAAAGACATGTACTTGAATGTAAATAGGTGCCAGAGTGCCCAAAAGATCATCTAAATACTCCGTGTCCTGGGGAACCCCCCTACAGAGTCCCAAATGACCTCAGATCCTAGGAGGGCGCTGCTCAATACAGAGAAACATTAACAAAAACACTGTGTGTGTGTATGTGTGTGTGTGTGTGTGTGTGTGTGTGTGTGTGTGTGTGTGTGTGTTTGCGTGGTCACACCGTACACTATTAAATTTGTGTTTACATCATACAAAGCCTACGACACATTTATGGAAATTACTTGACATACTCAACAGATATGTCATCGCCTCTGCTAAACATCGCCGTAATCCTTAAATCCCAACATTTGCATGTCAAGGCGATTACTTTCTTGATGTGCTAATGCACCAAGAAAATAAAGTTCACTATTTTATTTAAAAAAAGGCTAGACCTAGAAAACCAATTAAATATAATGAAGAACCGAGACTGTAATTAAACTAACCCACGTTACACCCACAGACCCCCCCCCCCCACAGGGACCAGACCCCCCCCCCCCCCCCCACAGACCCCCCTTTTTGTGTTCTGTGTCATTTAGACATTTTGAACAACAGAGGAAAAGTTCAATTGAAAAAATATTGAATACAATTAAATAAGAAAAGTACGTAGGCCTAAGGCGATGGTTGACCTCCAGCTATCTTTGGCGAGATATGAAATGAGACAGCTGACTGAAAGGAGGGGTACAGACCCTTTGCCTCTGGGATTTGATAGAAGAACATTGCTTCTGGGATCTGGGGGGCTCACAGCCATATTGTCAAATCTAAAGCATAATCCCGGTAAGTCCCATGGACAACCCAGTGGATCGGTGAAGAACTTACACCAGGTGTAAAGCAGTGTCACAGGAAGACCTGGCTAATATTTTGCTTGTGTTGACCTGATGTAATTTCCTGTGAAGTCGAGCCCATCAGCTCAGTAGCAGCACAGTATTCCAAGAACCATCGACATAACTCCCTCTTCATCCTCATCCTCATTTTCAACCGCTTATCTGGGGTCGGGTCGCGGGGGTATAGCAGCTCTAGCAAGGGACACCATTCATCCCTTTCCCGGGCCACATGGACCAGCTCTGAAGGGGGGGAACCAGAGGCGTTCCCGGGCCAGTGTTGATACATAGTCTCTCCACCTAGTCCCGGGTCTTCCACGCTGGATGTGCCTGGAACATCTCCCTAGGGAGGCACAGAGTGGGCATCCTTACCAGATCCTTATAACTCCCCCCCCCTGACAGCTCACACTGCACAAATATAAGAGAATTCAGCTGGAGGTTTGTCATTTTCTCACCCATTTCTTCCTAAAACAGAGTGTATACATGGTGTGCGTAAGTGTCAAACCCTTTCAAACTATAAAAGGTGGTACAAGCCCAGTCTGACTTTTCCTGAGGTTTTCCAGTCAGGCCCAGAGTAAGTACCTGAGTTGTAGTTTTGGATGATGTAATGCAAACGATGAACAATTTTATCACACCATGTAATTACATCTTCCTTCCTGTACTAGTATATAAGAAATATAATGATGCAAAATGCGAGATATACTATTTAAATGTTAATTTAATTTTTCATTTATTAAAGGTTGGATTGCTCTGTGCATACTCTGTACTAAAGATATAGTACGTATGTTACAACAAACATAGTGCTGATATAAGGATGTTGGAGTTACATCGAACCTCAGCTACCTCCAATACAGTGCAGCCAGACACCAACTCCAGAACCTCATCTCATAATTCCCCACAGCGTTTGAACCATCAACGCCCTGCGAGTGGGCACAGCAGTGGGTGTGCAGTCCTTCCCATAATCACGTTCAATAATGAGGAACCAGATCAAGTAGAGCACGGACACTGACTCCTTTTTTTTTGTAGGTCTGTATTTAATGTAAACTACTTAATGGTATAAGCCGATTTATCTGTCATCACCAGCCGACAGTTCCTCTCCGGTCCGGCAGTATTTGTCTGACAGCTGAAGGCCACAGCTGACGACAGACCTCCAAGCCAAACACGCTCCTTTGTTTGGCAGTTCACTGTGTTGAGGGGGTGTTTCAAGTTGCAGTTCCAGTCCATTTGCTGTTCTCCGTCTTCAGGAACGACAAAACAGGACAGACCGTTGGTCACAGAGTTCAACGTATACAATATGCAATAAAGTACGGAACCTCGTGGGACAAAGAAACGATCAGAACTGTTATTTACTCGACTCAATTCATTTGCATAACAGATTATGCACAAGCACAATCTACAATGTCCACAGCCATGTGCCTTATTATGTGCCCGATATGTAATAGAACATTCTGTCGTTTGGATCAAGGAGAACAACATGTTCTACAAAAAAAAAACAGAATTCATATTGTCCAGGCAGCAGAATGCCAGAACAGTGTAGCAGTTCCGGTGTGCCGACAACCAGCCAGAGGTCGCTAGGTACATTCCCCAATGTCCGTGGGGACCCTTGAGCAAGATGGACCAACATCTACTAGCTGCTCCGACAACCCACCCATCTGCAACTAGTGCGTGAACTCCATGAGCCGAGCTGTTTACACTGGTCTGCGCCCGCCTCTGTGGGAGCCCATTCAGCTCCTGGCTCATGATGAACTGATCAGGGCTTCACTCTCCTGATTGGTTCGGAGAGTCCCTCCTTCCTTTCTATCTATCACAGGTGCGTGAAGTACAAACATTTTCAATGGTGGAGAAACAAAGGAAGGGAGCAGACTGTGAGTAAACCTTCCTTTTGGTTGTCAAGAATCAAAATCTTGCTCTCTTGTGATCTTTTTTCTGTTCACTCCTCTTTGCAACTCTCTAATGTACCCTTCAGCAGCTAGAATGAGGAAGTCAAACAACGTGTGATGGGGCAGGGGGGGGGTCCATACCTTTCCCCTTCAGTCCTGGGCGGCCCCTGGGTGGACCCAGTCCCAGACGTGGACCGAGCCGTCCGTGGCGGCCGAGAGGAGGGTGCGCGGGCGGTCTGGGTGCCAGGCGTGGGCGGTGGTGCGGACCGGAGCGGAGCGCTCCGACGGCAGGACGGAGTGCCCTCGGTGTTGGAACAGAGCCCGCTGTTCCCTCGCCTCCGGACCCCACGTGGACACGCTGAAGACCTGCACACCGCCGTCAAACCCTGTTGGAGGAGATGTCAGCCCACAAGCACACACACACTTATATTATGCGTCACCACATAGCCCTCACTCCCTAACATTGACAACAGGGCCAGCGGATGACGAGTGCCCACTGAGTCCTCCTGTACAGTAATACAACGAGGTAATCATTAGTGTCTCCTCCATCGGAGGAGACGTAAAACCGAGGTCCTGACTCACTGAGGTCATAAAAGATCCCAGGGCACTTATCGCAAAGAGTAGGGGTTTCCCCGGTGTCCTGGCCCAATCAGGCTCATTCAATCTGGCCCCTTAATCATCATCCTCCTGTCTAATTGGCTGACTCATTAATTCCCTCACTCTCCACCTCAAGATGGTGTGTGGTAAGCGTTCTGGCGCAGATTGGCTGCCGTGCATCACCCAAGTGGGTGCTACATACTGGTGGTGGTTTGTGAGGTCCCCCCTTCATTGTAAAGCGTCTTTGAGTGCCTGGAAAAGCGCAATATAAATTCAATCCATTATTATTATTATTATTACTGCGTGCGGTTGCAATGCGCGACACTGTCTGACACTTCATGAGCTACTAGTTGCCATGGTGACGGTAACACTCAATAGTCATTCATGGTTCAAGGAACCAGAAGAGAAAAAGAAAACCATGACTCACTGCGGGACTAGGGCTAACGTAGCAGAACGTCCTCAGCAGAAGGCTGTTGTCTATCGCTGTCCGTCTCTCTCCACGCAGAACACATGAAGGCTAACACCACTGTACACCTGCTTCTTCTCCCCGGGTCTACGTCTCCTAACCCACTGAAGACACAGACCGGCGCCCAAACTACTCTGAGCGGGACACAGCTGCCCCAATTAGGCAGATAAGGCAGCCCAAATTGACGCTTGTCAGACGGGGGAAAGTGTTTTCGGAGCTTCTTTGGTTGGGATTAAAGTGGTGTCCTCATCACAACAGAGGATTTGCATTAATTGCAGCAGTAGCTGTATTAGCGGGCCAAAGCAGCAGCGTAAGCAGCACTCTTTTCCCTTATCTCGACCGTGACCACAATCTCTGACGGTCATGATAAAAGATGAAAGCTACGGAAGGACACCACTCATCCTCCTGCGGTCGGGTGGTTCCTCACCCGACACCGCCAGGCAGTCCTCCAGCGCCGGGGCCCAGGACACCCTGAGGTGGTCCCCGGCCGACCCGTCGGCCGGGACGTCCAGCAGGGCTCTGCGCGCGGGGCCGCCCGGGTTCCTCAGGTCCGACACCACCACCTCCGCCCCCGACGAGAGCCTCGCCACCCGGCAGCCGGCCACGTCGGTGCCGGCGGTGGCGTGCATGCCCCAGTGGACGGGGTCCGTGGAGTCCTCCGGCGGGGGCGGTACTGGTGTGGGCGGGGGGAGGGAGGGGCTGCGCGTGTCCACGGCGAAGAGGTTCCCGTTGCGGCAGCAGGCCAGGAACACCCAGGGGCTGACGAACTGCAGGGCGCTCAGAGGCTCCGAGGAATCCGTCTCTGCCCAAGTGAGCAACCACACACACACACACACACACACACACACACACACACACACACACACACACACACACACACACACACACACACACTTAATTATTTAAACTATTCAAAAACAGCCCCTGATTGTATCTGACACCGAGAGGAGGATCTGACCCACAGGAACAAAAACATTCCACCGTCTCCGTCTCCCACCGCCGGTCGTTAGGACCAGCGGGCCCGGGCGGACCCTGGCTCCGGACCGCCTCCTCCTCACCTAGCGTGTAGCAGGCGTCCCCGGAGGCCAGCTGGCTGAGCTGGACGTGGCCCAGCAGGGCCCCGTGGAGGACGCAGGGCTGTGGGGACGGGCCGGCTGCCACCTGGCTCCCCCGCTCCCCTGCTGCCTGCCCTGCAAGAGGGGCGGCCCCCTCGATGCTGCTGGTTCTCCTGAACACGTCTGAGGGGGACACAGAGGGGGGGGGGGGGGGTTAACATGACGTTGGGAAGTCAGATGACATGAGGGAGAAGCTAGGAGGATGACATGAGGGAGAAGCTAGGAGGATGCCTGCAGATTGAGCTACGGACATTGGGGATGGAAACCCATAGAAGCTTTCAGCAGGGAGTGAGGGAACTTAGACAACGCTCCCCTGCGTTGTTTTGATGGGTACTTTATGATCCAGGCAGCTGGATTCGCAAGACCGTGATCACTAGAAAATCCATCTTGCCAGGCTTCAGGTTAGGCGTTTGAAGTCGAACCACAAGTATTCTTTTAAAATGCCTCTGTTTTTCATGGTTTCTAAGGACCACTTCCCAGATGGTTCATTGTAACAACCAATCTGGTGAGGTTAAAGTGGCCATTTCAAAGATCTCTTTCATTCTCTATGGCAGCATTTACGGTAAAAGAAAATCTGTATGCTGCAACACAGGGAAATTAGTTGAAGAGGGCTATTGTTGCGGTGGCTCTGCCATTCACTCTCTAGTAGAATAACTACTGCTAGGGGATGGAAATCGCGTCACAAACAGTGCTGCTTCTGATTTGCATGCCGGATGGGAAAGTTGCCACCGACACCTAGTTCGTAACATTAATAATACTGCAAATGCGAGGGCTTTCCTCAGAATCAGCATGCATATCCTCATTGTACAATGGATAGTGACTTCAAAGACATTTATTTGCATGAACATCTTGGAGATAAGGAAGCGCGCACACACACGCGCGCGCACACACACACACACACACACACACACACACACACACACACACACACACACACACACACACACACACACACACACACACACACACACACACACACACACACACACACACACACACACACACACACACACACACACACACACAGTCCTCACCGCTCTCATCGTCCCCGACATCCCACACCTGTAGACTGGAGCTCCGCCCATTGTTAGTTACCACACACCTTATAAGGGAAGTCAGGTATACCACGTTAGACTGCAATCAAAGATCAAGGACAACCGAGATGCAATTGTCAAGAACCATTACACACATTAGAATATTTTTGCATGCTTTCTTCACTATAAATAGCCTCATTCATTTTCAGCCCTGAAGTGGTACCGTGTTCCTTGAATGTGTCGGAGACAGTGAACGGGGCCGTCGGTGAAACCACCATGCACTACTTTAAAATCCCGTTCTGCACAGAGACCCTAAAACCATCACAACACAAAGCAAACACAGGCCAGCATGTAAGCACACGAGTACATACACTTTAGCTTGGGTAACATTTTATGAAGTCTTTCACTAGGTAGACTTCGGCTTGAAAAGCAACCAAATGCGTCTGTGGAATAGCTAAGATAGGATTGAAGGAATGGTTAGAAGGCTCAGGCTGTATTTAGAGTTAC
The DNA here is from genome assembly GCF_031168955.1 of Gadus macrocephalus. Taxonomy (NCBI): domain Eukaryota; kingdom Metazoa; phylum Chordata; class Actinopteri; order Gadiformes; family Gadidae; genus Gadus; species Gadus macrocephalus. Next base: position 10,349,014 of record NC_082392.1, read on the forward strand.
CTTATTTTCGTCAGCAAAGAGCTTTGGTGGTAAGTGCAGTTCCAAAATTTCATTTCGATCTGGTCCGAATCCTGCTACACAGATAGCTGCAGCATAAAATCAAAGCATATTTTGAGTCAGTATTTTCAAAGTAATCTTATAACATCTATATAAAACAATGATGTGCTTTTTACTACTGTATTGCATTAGGCCATAGGAAAGTTAATCTAACATAGGCTATGCAATAGGATTACTCTACTCAGTACAAATGATCTAACATCAAATGGTCTTACTTTTTCCTGAGGTCCACTCTAGGACTCTCGTGGGATGGTCCAGCTGGTAGACATACAGATCCTTGTACCTGAAGTAAAACAACACGTGACGTTGACAGGTGATATTGCGCTTGCGCACTTTACACCGATCAAGTATACTTCCTCAAATTCGCTTTCATGGCGCGTGCATTGCGCTGTTGAAACTTCTCTCCGCAGGGGCGGAGCGCTCGTCCTACTGCTGCTCGTAACTCATCGTAACATAACAAACATGCATCGAAAGTATATTCTGCCCTTAGATCAGGGGTCTACAGCCAATACTTTAATTTGAACAAGGGGTGGTCAATGAGGTAAACATTGTTTTGACTTCTGTGTAGTGTAGTGTAGTGGGGTATAGCTTCAAGTTTATCACAAAGGCGACCGTTTGGAAATGAATATATCTCACGTTTTCAGCGACTCAATGAGCCAGTCATCAAACTCATCGTCCTTTACATCCCAGATATCCATTAAGGACGATGTTTTGTTGCTACGCCGCCAACCGCTTCTTCCTCTGTTTTTTTCCAGGGATTTACACTCCGATATAAAGTTTATACTGCCCTCTATCGTCAGCTACAGGGATGCAAGTTACTTCCTTAAAGGGCCCATGGCATGCTACTTTATGGATGCTTTTATATAGGTGTTAGTGGGCCCCTAACACAGTATTTTAAGACGTGGCCTTGGTGCAGAATTTGAGCCACTACGAGCCAGTCCCACAATGATGCTGTAATCCATTTGGATGGTAAGCCGGTACGTGCAAATTGTAAATCGCAAATATCCCAGCTTTCTTGCGGCATTTCACTGAGGCACGCCCCATTTTGGTCGTAGTATCTCGTCGCTTTGAAAGTAGAGCGACTTCAGTGAGGCCGAATGTAGACTCGTCAACAAAAATGGCTGCGCCTGTAAAGAGATTTAATTTCTTTGTATTTGTGTCACATTGGTAATTTTAATGTAGATTTTAAATGATTTTACACACTTGATTACATTACTACTTTATGCCGGTCACCAATTTATGCATTGTACGGTCTTGCTGTGCGTGCAATACAATGTAAAGTCGTGTTGTTTGTTTTCGAGCTGGTTTGCTAAAGAGGCTAATGTAGCTAACTATAACAATTAGTAGCCAATGAGAAACGGGAAATATACTAGGGACGTGTCTCCGCAAATTACGGAGATTGAACCGCGACATGGAGGTGAAAAGGATTGTTGCCTTCAATTTTTGCCCGGGATTGTCTCCCGCCGGAGCCCCGCTGCCGGGGACCCGGCGCTGGAGCACCACAGCAGTGGGGCACCGCCTCCGCAGGGCACTGCCACCACGGGGCTCCACCGCCAGCGGGGCAATCCAGGGCAACAGTCCCTTTCTCCTCCATGTCCTGGTATGGACTTCAATCTCTGGGCGGGCAAGGCAGAGAAAGGGGAGGTAACCTGGCCGCTTATGACTACATATGGGCCAAAATTCCAAATCGGCGTGTCTGAGCTTTCATTTTTCAAAGGCGGAGCAGGATACCTAGTGCTCGTTTTACACCTATTTTAATTTCTAGCAACTGGGGGACCATAGGCAGGCTAGGGGAACTCAATGTTAGAAATCCTCATAAAGTGAAATGTTCATGCCATGGGACCTTTAACCCCAAAGGGTAGGTTAAGATCAAATAAGATGGATGTACTCTATTGCATTTGTGAAATAGACATATTGTTTTCACGTCAAAATATGCAACCAGTCCAACGTTATTAATTTATTCATTGTTACTTTTGCCCACTTTTTATAGGCATCCTTTAATATCATGCATGATCGATTTTTTAAAGGTATATTGTGTTATCAGAATTTGACTGCCATAATTGTATTGCCTAGGTACAAACTGACACACACATTGTAAGTATAATATTGTACAACAATGGTTTGGTATGACGCCTCTTTTTTTCCATTGTCTACATCTGTATCGCCTAAAAAACCTTTCTTTGTTGAATCCAGGGGAAAAGGAAGCATATCAAAAAGGGAAATAAGGATTTCCTATGCCCAAAATGGACATGCTGGATAGAATGAGATGTGACATAGTTGAGATGTGCATTGCACTTCAAAAAATATGTGCTAAAATTCTGTTATCAGTTTAAATATTTTAGATTGAATATATATATAGCCATGAGGAATTAAATATTCCTCATGGAGATCGAGATGAGAAAACAAAATGAGGTGAGCTAGAGGGAGGGAATCATTTGATTGGTTTTGGGCAGAGGCTGAACACAGTGATGCTATTCTTTATTGGAGCTAAAGTCCTTTGTATTCACCACTGCATTGATAGCTAGCACTGACATTTCAACAATGCAATGTCATTAGCTTCCGGTAATCATTGGTATAGACCTGGGTACAGATTGTGATAGCCAATCATATTTTTGTATATGCATCTGTTCTGTTCATCAATGTTCATAAAAAGCCTCTGGCTATAAAGATGATTGTCCATTTAATTTTGGATGAAACAACCAGTTTCAGTTTACATTTTATTCCAAAACTAAAAAAAACACCTTGAAAGTCCCCACTTACTGTTCTTGTCTCTTGTCCATGCTTTCATCTCCTCCTAACCCACAGCAATGCACTCTTAGTATACACCACAAACCCCCCCCCCCCCCCCCCCACACACACACACACACACACACACACACACACACACACACACACACACACATACACTTCATCAGCATGCGTAGCAGGAACATCCAAAGGCCCCAGTGTAGTCAGAGAAGCGCTTGTTCATGTTCTTGTTGTTGAAGAAACAAAGACGAAACGCCTGCGGCCATTCCCTCTGAACTGGCGCTTCCTGTCACCTTTGGGGTTTTACCATCAAACCCCTTTTCCCATGCAGGTTATTAAATATGCCCCAAATATCAATGATTACCCCAGTCTTCCCTAGGCACATGTGTTTCAGACTTCAAAGCTTTCCTCCCCACAACCCCCATCTCAAGGATCCACTCAACCAAGTGTATTGCAAATCACATGAATGGAGGTCATAGTTATGACATTTATGATAAAAAAAAAATCTATATTTCCTCTGGAACAGACCAAAGACTCAGACCCACACCTGTTGTCATCCCTCCACATTAGGTGAACTGGTTATCCACTCCCTCCCTCCCTGTGGGTATTCTCCTCATCTTTTTGTCATAGTAGAGAGTAGAGTTCTGAAAGTTCTTGGAAGCAGGAGGTAGTACAACCCATGGCAAATTTGTCATAGTTTTAGTACTGTTGTTGTGGATTAGTTTTATAATGAGCGACGTTGTACATGAAATGCGTGGCATTATGCTGAGAAGCTTGACCCTCAGTCAGAGATAAACCAAAAAATAAAACTCTGCTCATTGTGAGTCATACAGATATACAGTATACGTGTCCAGGAGGCCTAATCCTCTCTCGGTAGCGATCATCATAAATCAATGGCTGTTCAGAATGAGCTCCACAAATCAGGACATCACTATACACCATTGCGTTACAATATAAGCTTCCGAGAAGCTTAACACTCTCTCGGACACCGCAGTCAACCGCTGCCCAGACAGAGCTTGCTGTCCAGGGCTGTAGAAAAAATGCAACTTGGACTTGCTCGACCAAGTTGTATGCATGAGGGAGTTGGGGAGGGGCTGGACCAGAGCCAGGTTGCGGCTGGACCTAGATATAGAGCTGGACTAGGTCGCCCGTTGGCTTTCCAGTGAGCAGCCTCACCATATTTCTAGCCTGGTTGGAGTAAGGACATCAAGGAACTGTCCCGGGCATGATATGTCTTTGCAGCCTCAAAAATAGGGGGCCCTGCCTTGAGACCCTTTACAGACCTTGGGTCCCTTTGAATGGGATGTGATTGCTTGGCCCAGCGCCCATATAATCGGCACCAGTATTATTTTACTTATTTGACCAAGTGGGCTCAGGCAATCCTCCTTCCCGGAGGCAGGTACGGTTGCCTCCGAATTGGTGGAGAATTTTGAAAGGTTTGGGGCGCCACCTACAGTCCACTGAGACAAAGTGAGCAGTTTTTTGTTCAACTGTGTGACCTCTTAGATCCATAAAACACGTACGACCTCCTCCCACCCTCAATCAGATAGTTCAGTCGTTTCTGATCTACTGGAACAGACGGGCTGTACTGTGACTCATCTTTTCAAAACAAGACATTTTTTAATGCTTTCATTGTTAAATACATGATCCTTGAACTATGTACAAATAAGACGGATAAGAAATAATCACAAATTGTATAAGATTTAATAAAAATAGTAAATATATATACAGCTCTCTTTGGGACAATATTCCCATAACTTCCTGATATGTTATCGGCTAAAAGGGCCCATTGACTACCACCAGGGATAGTGCTCAAGGATAGATACTTTACTCCGAGACCAGAAGATTCCAGTTTCTACCATCCTTATCCCTTAGAAGATTCTATAATCTAGGTGCAGCCATATTTAGCTCTGTTGGTTCCTTCCCTTATTGAATATCCCTAGACTCATAACCCACTTAGTGGCCAAGCAGTGAACTACACACTTTGGGGTATATGGAAGCAGGGAACAGAGCCCTCTGACAGAATACATTGTCTGTCCACGACTCACCGTTATTCAAATGTAATCCCCAATCATACAGCAATTTACTCACAATGCAATTGCATTAAGTGAATTGAACCATCACCTGTAGTCCCGGGACAAAGTAAACGGCAGCAGATAAACAGGGAGCTTGTCAATAGTGTGCAATGGGGGTGAGCTTTTCATATAGGTATCCAAATATTTGAAGTTTATGCTACAGTTGCAACACAGAATTATGGAATCGATTAGCTGGACGTGAATGGAAACAGGAGAGTTTTGAATCAGGGAAACGTGGAAACCATTCCATCACGGACTGGATCTCAAAACACTGAATGACCAAGAACCTTCCAAGAATTGCCAGATATATCTAAACCAAAAGGGACAGGGCTGAATGCAACTACGGAATAGGCCTCAAATTCTCCATTTGGGTGGCTCTCAACCCCTTTCATGCTGGATGTTTACCACACACCCATCTGAGCTGAGGCTGCTGGCCGAGGTCGGCCAGGTCTCGAGCAGAGAACCAGCTGCACTGGCAAGCGTAGGCCCGTTTCCCTTTGCTCCTCCTCAGCTTTGCTCGCAGTCTCTCCCCATCTGGCATATTGTTCCTGGAGAACACACACACACACACACACACACACTTCCAGGTTAATCTGCAGGAACCTTCACCGTTTTTTTTCTTTCTTTCTTTTAAAAAGGTTAATTAAGGTTTAGATAGAAGCGCACCGGTGTAATTTTAGTTTGACGATATTCTCTTTCAAAACTAAATAGTTTGAAATAGTTTAGTCTTGGTGTCAAGACTGGACATTGGACAATATTTCACACTATTAGATCGCTGATGTTGATACTGAACACATTTTTTCCCTAATATCAAGGGTTAGAAACATTTTACAATGTGTAAACAACACTAATCTGAAATAAATCGTCTCTCAATGAGCTGTTCAGATTAGGAAGCATAAAAGGAAATATTCAACGTCAAACTATAATCATCATGGCGGATATCTTTGTGTGGGTTCCGACCCAAGTATATTAAATGTCTCTTAAACGAATCAATCCGATTTTTCGGAAGGCTTTAAAAAGCGAAATAGGCAAGTGGTCAATGTTATGTCTGTTATTCTTTTCTCATAATTTGAAAATCTACATGGTTATTTAAAAAAAAAATCTGAATATCCGAGTGCTATCCTAGGGATAACATCAAAAAAAAAATCAAACAGCCACGAGACATGTATCTTTAGAGCTTAGTGCAGCCATCATCACATTGGCCAAACATGATGACCAAATTACCCTTCTTGGGTTTTAGATTCGGCTATTAGGTTTGATGCTTTTAGAAGGGTTTTGATAATGAACTCATTCAGCAACTATTTCAATCTTTAAAGGAGTTCAAACGAAACCCAAAGCTCTACCTACATATAATAACGGGATGGTAATTTGATAAAACATGAATAGAAGACGTAGCAATGATTTTTCTTTTATGGTGAGCCATTACCCACAATAGTGCCCCTGAGATTTCTCTTCGGGTGAAATAGTGCTAGTCCTGCCATGCAATTTAATCACAATTTTGCAAACTTTTCAAACCACCTTATTGTTGTATTATTTGCTATTGTTTAGGCTACATTGAAGCTCTGCCGAAACAGTTGATCCGAAAGCCACTGGCTTCCGTGCAACAATCTTACGTGATATTGTAGTTGGGTTATTAAAATAACACTGTAGAGCAATCTGCTCATATGAATGTGTGCATATTATTTTCTAATTTTATTTCGCCTTTCGTCTTATATTTTTTAAAATATATGACGAATATTCAATTCTTCAAATGATGTATTTGGGCCAGCCCTAGGGAACAACTCTTACATCACTGCTGTCCTCACCTGAGGAATAGATAGTCACAGGCGGAGTCCCATTCCTGGTCTTCAAACGTCAGGATCCGGAAGTCACAGGATGTACACCTCAACTGGTCACACGACCTGTTGGCCAGGGTCAGAGGTTAACTGTTAATAGTAATAATTATTGCCTTATAATGTTTTCCTTATAGTGTAAAGCGTTTGTTGTCTAATGAAACCTACATCTCCGGTCCTCTAACACAGGTAACAAAGTAGGAGAAGAGTACAAAATATATCAAACAAAAAGCTAATTCAAGCACCTCTGTGACAACAAAGTTCCAACTCCATACGGGATCGAGGTTCCACCGAGGAAAACAGGACGGCATCTGCATGTCAAATAAAAAGCACAATTTTTCTATTTTTTTTTAGTAAACTATTGTTGTGAATATAATTATACCATTAGGTTTCATCCCTTACTAATTATAGAATAATCCCCTACACCTTCCCTTGGACCTCTGTATGTATGCTTCTAATCTCCCGTTAATTCAAGCCTACTTACTTTTTGTCTTCTGATTGAGTCAAGGATTTCCCTTCTACCTTGCTTCCTTTGGGGATCTGGTCAGTTTGGAAAAAAGGCAATTTATCACACATGTTTTACAAACGGGGCCTATCTCATCTCTTTGAGTAGGCATACTATATTTGTAAGAACTTACTTTCCACAAAATGTGATTAATAGTCTATTGGCTAAAGATGGTCCACTATACTACAGTATGCATGCCCAATAAAACCAATATGGAATCACCTGTACACGCGTCGAACCATCATCTAATAACTCTTCCAGGAGGGCATCGATGTCTTCTGGAGCACTGGTTTGTTGACAGGCCAAGTGTTTAGAAAGGATGCAATATGGACATATCCTAGGCTTATCCTGTTGCTGGGGCAAACAAGCCAGCATTCTTGTACTTAATTTCAATTAAACAAAATATGCGCAAAACAAGTCAAGGAAGTGTGTCATTATTATTCAACACTGCAAAGCTTGCCATTTTAAACCGTGACGGAAGGTGTGCGTCTACCACGTTCACGTCAGTAAGCTAACATTGTTAGCATGATTGCTATCCAAAGTAGCAGGCCTACCTCTGTTTATTATCATTTTCTCTCGGGTATTTTGGAGTGTTGCTTGAATCGGTCCGCGTTTCAGATCGTGTTGAATCGTTGCGGAAAAACTTTTTTTCAACTTCATCAAGCAGTTCGTCTAGGTCGTCATCCATACTGAGCGAAGACTGTGTTCTGGGCTAGCTTGCTAACAGCCTACTGGACGCCTGTTGCTAAGAAACAAAGTGGATTGAAAAACATATACACGGTTTCTGTGGCGTAATCCGAACTATTGGGTACAACACGAGGCTGCATAATGTATTTGGTTGCATATATTACCTCATTATGAATCAAAGTTATTTCGTGAGTTATCAGCGAAATAAATTAAATGTGTGAACGCCAAAAGGGAATACGTTGTCGGCAGGATTCGAACCTGCGCGGGAAGATCCCAATGGATTTCTAGTCCATCGCCTTAACCACTCGGCCACGACAACTTGGTGCAACATATATATAACTGCTTATGTAAATTTTCGGCTCGCCAGACCGCATGTTGCGGGGCACCTATTCTGCACAATTGGGGTATATCAACAGATACTCTGAATACCTAAAAATAGTACTGTATACATTCGGTTATGGACAAAAATATGAACTAATCAGTACACAGTATACAACACACAAAAGAGCTGCTCGAAATAATTTATTTTAAAAAATGAATGTTGCAGTGCTGTATCTCTTTTCTACAATGCCGGCTGAGGTTCTCGATAAGCATAAAAAAAATAATTCTCCATTTGTTTTGATCCAATTGCAAGAACAATTGTCAGAATACTCGATGAGCGTTCTGTTTCGTGTATGAATCCCCTGCCAACACAAATTTACGTTTTAAGTTTGTTAATGGTACACCGATGCCATCTACTGGCGAAAGTTGGATGCTTGTAAAGTCTTGTCTAATGTTGTCAGGTGCACGCTCCATAACCGTTACTGGAAGATTGTGTAACCTCACAAGGTGCGTCTTCTTACAATTTATTTGTTACCAGCATTCGTAGTGTTGATCTGCAGGGAAATAGTCCGCCAAAGATGTTGACGTCGCCAGGGGCGTTTCTAGGTTTCTGAATTATCCGGGGCTAATGCTGCGTTTTATTATCCGTCCGTCTAGGAGGTCCGAGGGCGTTGCCTAGCGACACGCACGAACACGCCCCTTTTCCTCGGACGGCGAACTCGCCATCTCGGTTGAACTCAGTGGTGACCGTGCAAAATTCCGAGACATAATTCAAGAAGGCTGGGGGGGTATACCACGAACCTCGCTGAACATACCCAGGCTTTCTTGGGAAAACCTGGCTCGACAGAGCCGCAACTCGCAATCAGAGTTAAATGGTACCACGAAGCTCACTTTAGATTCAATTAGTTGAACCAGGTTTTCCGCTTTTTTTTTTGCGTCATTTTCTCACCTTTACGATAGATCAAGCAGTCTATATGCGTATAAGTGAAAAGATTCTGCATATTGTCTATAAAATAACTATGCCAAATGCAGAATTGTTCTCCATTAATCCAAATAGAATGATGATGATTTAAAAATGCATAAGCAACGTCCATCCTGCCTTATTCTATCATTTAGGGAATTCACTTTAAATACACCCTATGTAAGATATGTATCGCATGTTATCAACCGCTGAGAGGTAGCGGCTGTAGTGTAGTGGATTAGTAGACCCGAACGCCAGCGACCGGGGTTCAAATTCGCCGGTCTATCATCATGCATTTTACCCCCATAGATGTGGTGCCAGCACGGCCTTGAAAATATGGGTTCAAGTTCGAAATAAGCACAAAAATATAATTCCATAAGCTTTAGTGAATAAGTATTCCATATGCATGAGAATTGGGACTTTTTAAGCTTCACATAAATTCGCGTCACTTGGGAGTCGAACTCCCCGCGCAGAAATTCAGGACTGACGCGCTACCTCCACTCTAGCACTCTGTCACGGAGACACAATGCGCAACAGTAAGCATTGTCTACATAAGGTCCAAAAGGACGATCAAATAACGAACACCCTCTGATGAGAATCTGTATCTCTCATGAAGAACCCCAATTTCGTTGTTTGCACAATGACAATAAAGTCTGAAATCTGAATATCGTCAGACAATGCCAAGGGATCGGTTCTGTCCCGTAAAACCCTCTGGCCGTTTCTCAATTCCTAGCACGCGTACTACGGACTCGATGACTTGCAAGCACGTACTTGGCAAGTCCGTACTTCAAGCACAGACTTGCGAGCACGCGAGTACGTAGGCCTACCTGCAATTGGAACAGCAGCGGACTCGATGACGTCACCACCTCTGCTCGTCCGTTAACTGTGCTACGGCCTCATTTAGGCATATACTACTGAACAATATAAACAAATGATATAAAACAAAATCCCAGCCTCTTTCATTTTCAAATAGTATGTAAATATTCTGAATGAATAAAAATTGAAAAGATATGCGTGTCCTGTCATGTGTATAAGCTATACACACACGACTTTATATATATATATTTATATTATATATTATATAAATATATATATAAGTTAACAGTAACTTAAGCTACAGTTGTGCGTCTTCTCCATATTGTCCGCCATCGTACTGCTGCGAGTGCGAAATGCATCCTGGGATTTATAGCGATTGCAAGCACACACGAGCCACCTCCGATGCATGCTCGGTAAAACGGCGAGATCGAGCACGCATCAAGAACACTTGCCGCTTTTCCACTGCATGGTACCAGCTCGACACGACTCGACACGACTCGACTCAGCTCGCATTTTTTGCGTTTCCACCGCGGTACCATGGTATCTGGTACCTGAAGTGGCTGCTTTTTCTAGTACCTACTCGCTCTAGGTTCCAAGCGAGCTGAGCCGATGCTAAAAGGTGACGTCGGCAGACGGCCGGCGACTGATTGGCCAGAGAGTGTGACGAAGTCACGAGAGCGACATGGCAACCATGCTGGTAACATCCATAGCAGCGCCGCAGCCAACATGTTCCACTTCTCCAACTTCTTCAACATGCCAGCTAATAATAGTAATGTGATCGATGTCCTCCATTGTTGTTATGTGGGTTCTGTCCATGTGTGGGTTGCGTATGTGTTGTTTGCGTCGCGTACACAAATACGTCACGGCCCTTTCGCGCAGCCGACCCCGCCCACGTCCAGGAGGTACTATTTGCGGTGGAAAAGCACCCGTGCTGCTACCGTGTCGAGTCGTGTCGAGTCGAGCTACATGTGCGGTGCTTTTTATTTTTCTTATTACACCGGGATCCCACCGGACGCGTACGCGCCGCGGAACGGCCGCGTCCTCTGCCCTGCGTCCATTCCTACCGGGCGCGTAACGGCAGCGTAGCGCTGCCTTGCGAGCCAGTCGTATTCACGCGAGATCACGAGATCACGCGATAATCCTAAACCTAATGTACTCACCTTCCACTCCCAAAACTATTGCAATTAAATGCCACGCTTTGTCCTTTCTGACATTTTCCTTATAAAAAGGATGATTTGGTACATAAATGACTTCATGTTGCTGAACTTCGACAATGAGTCTCTCGTCGTCCATGTTGCCGACCCTCTGAGACCCACCGGTCATGACGTAATAATGTTGATGTGAAGTTACATGAGCCGAGTATTGTGTTTTATTTTGAAAATTGACCGGATGCTCTATGGCTTTTACTTTTCACTTCCTGCCCGGCTCGACCTGCTCTGTCGAAATTGACGCGGTTTAGCAGCGGCTCGCGGCAAAAATAGAATTGGACGGAAAGATAGCGCCGCGGCGCGGCACGCCGCTCCTGGGACGCTGCTGAAACGTTCCGCGGCGCGCCCGGTGGAAATGGTCTCATTGATTATAGTGGAAGCGATCAGCAGCGGTGACCGCGGCGCAGCCGTCCCGCGGCGCGTACGCCTCCGGTGGAATCGAGCCTTTACGGGTTTTACGACAGTAGGCCTACTCGCTCGTTTCGAATTGGAACAGTGCTCGGGCAACGACCAGAGCCGGATTAAATAAATGGACTACACTAGGCAGACTGTATTTTTTGGGCCCCCCTCCATCGATAACCTAACCTAACCCTAACACTTACCAAAGTTACTAATAAAAGTTAATTCACATTTTACATAGCGTTAGCTGTGTTAGCTGTTAGCGTTAGCTGTTAAAATCTCCCACCGCGAAGTTGAAGCTGAGAAAAAATTGTAAAGATTTTGAATGAAGCCAAAAAAGGAAACTGCTTCTAGGCAACATTCTGCTGCACATGCACCAACTAAATTAAGAGAATGTGCAGAACATGGTACGAAGTCAGCATTAGGATTTATATTTTTTATTCTTGCCTGCAGTCCAGAATATTTCCCTGCCATATTACTTGCATTGTCGTAGCTCTGCCCACGACAGTCCATCAAATTAATGTCCAGTTCTTTTAACTCAGATTTGAGTGTTTCCTCCATGTGCTCTGCAGTATGACCATGTAGTGGTATGAACTCCAAAAATCTCTCGACAGGCTCCCCACTTTTCTTCAGGACATAGCGAATTATCAAAGCGAGCTGATCAACATGTGTGACATCAGGTGTTGAGTCCACAATGATGGAGAAATACTTGCCATCTTTAACTTCTTTTACAATGGCACGCAGAACCTTCTCAGCCATCAGCTGAATGAACTCATCACAAACTGTAGAGGACAGGTAACTGGTATTTCCCCTGCCCTTGTTTCCGTATCTGGCTAGATGTTCTGACAGTAGTGGATCAAAGCGACTAATTAACTCCAAGCATCCCAAAAAGTTCCCATTGTGGGAGACTCCTGTTGCTGTACTATGTTTGAATCTATGCGTGCATTTTTATTTCCAAGTGATGATAGACTTAGCACAGCAGTGCGATGATCCATACAATTCTCATGTTCATGCAAGCGATTAGCACAGTTTTTCCAGTCATTAAATCCCGTGACAAATTGATTGTCTCTTATACTGAACAACTTGCAGCAGTAACAGAATACATTACCAGTAGACGGTGAGTACACTAACCATTTTCTTGACAGGGTTTCTCCATTTATCTTTTTTCTAAAGAAATGTTCCTTAGTTAAGCTTCGGTTAATGTCTCCATATTTCCTCTTTGATGCAGAGAAATCTCCAATATTTTGACAGGGATGGTTTCGTGCAAAGTACTCACGCATCCTGTCGTCAATTTGGTCCCACTTTGCAGGATCAGATGGATAGCTTGCCAATACTCTTACCGGGTCTAGAGGCTCCGTCAAAATGATATTGGGCTCACTTTTTCTGTCCGGCTGCTGTTCTTCCATCATTTTGTCATTCTGTGACGGCGCTGATGTTGACGGCGCCACAGCGTCTTCCGCCGCGTCTCCGGGCCTGGCTCCGGGCCTCGCTCCGGTCCTGGCTGCGGGCCTGGCTCGGCCTCTGGCTGCGGGCCTGGCTCGGCCTCTGGCTCTGCTGACACGAGCAGGTTCACAGCTGTCGGACGGCTGCCCGACAGAAACTTCTGTAAAGCCCCCCGCTGTTTCTTCTTTTGTTCCTCTTCATTTTTTTCTTTTTACGTTTTGCCGCACCCGAAAGCATCTTGAATGTTAGCCTACTCAAGAAACGACCTGCCTGCTAGCTTTATTGTTCCGCTTAGTCTTGACCCGCTGACCTCCCCTCGGACTTAACTGATTGGCGTTAATGTGACGTAACGTTAAGATAAACAACGTCACTATTTTTAGTTAATTAATATATTTTGATATATTATCACTGAAATAAATAGTAGGTAGGACATTTGTATTGGCTATTTCATTTTTTTTACTTCTGTCTGGGCCCCCCCCCCCCCGCCGCCAATCAGGCCCTAGGCACGTGCCTAGGCTGTTTCCCAAAGTGAAGGCTGCAGCCTTGCTAGGACGCGTCCTTGCTAGTCGCGTCCTATGGAGATGAGACTAGAGTGCTAGCTCGAGTGCTTCCTAGCGTTTGTAACGTCGGACTTTGGGAACGAGCTCTGACTTGGTAGTGTGGAAGCGCTTCCGCTTCCGCTTTTTAATACTGCGTGTCCGCTTGTAAACACATGTGCGCTTATGAATAAAACATGGCAGCAATCAAGCTGATCGATATTTATTTGACTTTTGTCTGTTATGAATGCGGTCATGTCTCCTTCGCATGGAGCCTCTTTGGGGAAGTCACAAAAGCTTTGTTGTGGTTGATCGAATTGTCTTTATTAAAAGGAAAATCCATTCAATTTTTATAAAACTAAGTGAAATTGTCTGAGAACTTAATTCATGCATCACATTTACAGTACGGTTGATTACTATTATGCAGGGGGAAAAAGACAAAGAAAGAGATGATAAACGTGTATTTATTTGGATATATTATTTAACTGATCTGATTCATTCATTCATATATGCCTACAATCTACCAGTGCTTTGAACACATACGTATCATATAAAATACAATTATATACGTTCATTAAAAATTACAAACATTGCAAATGATCGGTTGTGCATTAATTTTACAACATTGGATAGTGGCACTATCCCTTCCACCGGTAAACAAATGTTTGTGCGCCACCCTAAGGCGCACAAAAGCCTCCGTTTGCTGGGCTGACCCTAAAAAAAACGATTCAACACAAACATAAATAGGTATACATAAATAATGTAATCTTGTGAGCGAGTAAATTGACATTGGTGACAGTGGTGTTTAACACCAGCTACGTCCATGCAAAATATAGCAACGTATCATTAAGTTGCAAAAACGTTTGAAAAGTGGCATAGGTTTGATTATTTGCATTAACATGATGAATCTATAAAAAGCAATACGGCACAAAATATTTCTGAAAACTAATATAACTTCACTTCGTTTGAACGTGTACTGCTCTGTCATTTTCAAGAACCCGCCCAGTGAACGCAGAGGATTGTGGGTAGTTTTGGCTCGTCTAGGATGCAGCGATGCATCCTTGAAAAATCTCGGAATTCTCAAAAACAAAGGACGCAAAAATGGCGCGGCTTTCGAGTGTCCTCAACATTGGAACAGTGCTTGTCGGCGTTCTATGACGTAGCGTCCTTAAAAGGGCGGCCGTTGAGCATGCTTCCTTGACATTGGGAAACAGCCCTAGTTTGCCTTTGGGTTAATCCGGCTCTGGCAACGACTGATGACGTTTCACGAGTCCACGAGCACACGAGCACGCACAAGTACGCGAATTGAGAAACGGCCTCTGTCTCCGTAGAGATGCCTGTACGAGAAGTGCGCCGAGGTCCACGGGAACACCCACAAATGGTGACGCCATTATCAGAGGAGGGGCTAGGAAGCTGCGCACGCCGATTTAAGTAGCCGATCTCCGGCTAGACTAAAGGTACGGCCACACCAAACGCGTTACCCGCGTACCACGCGTATAAAATCGGCAATTTTTCCATAGGGAAGCATTGGTTTACGCGCGTATGAGGTGCGTACACGCATCATGCGTACCAAGCAACATTTTACTCGCGTTAGGGGCGTATGAGGCGCGTATATATACGCGCGTACATATACGCGCGTACGCGAGGAGTTATTTTTTTTTTACTTTTTACGCTCATACGCGTGATACTTAGCCGCAATAGCCAATCAGCGTGGAGCTTGACCCGACGTCACTGGCAGAGAGTAGTGACCCTTGCACAGAAGCATACGGCCGACATCTTTCTTTATTCTAGGTGGAAATAGTAACATAGTTACGCCATTAAATGCATTTATGGAAACATTTTTAGCGAGAAATGTGCATTTTACTTTCATAATGTTCACTCGGTGAATGTGAAGGATGTTTGGTTTGATAGTTGATAGAACGCTCCGTTCACTTGCATGGACAGAGTCTCTGGTTGCTAAGCAACCTCAACGTCTTGGCAGACTATTTCTCTGCCGATCAACACTACGAATGCTGGAAACACACCAGACACACCATGTGAAGTTATTTAACCCGATTATTGTTATTTATATCCGAGATTATTTAATCTAACCCGATTCAAGCTCTATCATGCACCCAGACACGGCAGCGTTTGGGTTTCCTTCCTCGGACTCCTAAATCCAGCGCAGCCACAGGCGCGTAGCTGCGTATGTAGGACAATTTTTGACACAAAATGGTCAAGCAACATTTTAGCTGCGTTACGCGCGTACATGGTACGCGGGATACGCTTTTGGTGTGTCCGCACCTTAAGCCGAAAAACTGCTCCCAACCAGGTTTGGTTTCGAGCATAACACCGGGATTCCACCGGACGCATACGCGCCGCGGAACGGCTGCGCTGCGGAACGGCTGCGTCCTCTGCCCTGCGTCCATTCCTACCGGGCGCGTAACGGCAGCGTAGCGCTGCCTTGCGGGCCAGCCGCATTCACGCGAGATCGCGAGATCACGAGATCACGCGATAATCCTAAACCTAATGTACTCACCTTCCACTCCCAAAACTATTGCAATTAAATGCCACGCTTTGTCCTTTCTGACATTTTCCTTATAAAAAGGATGATTTGGTACATAAATGACTTCATGTTGCTGAACTTCGACAATGAATCTCTCGTCGTCCATGTTGCCGACCCTCTGAGACCCTTTGATTGATTGACTGCTGACCTGGTGCCACCGGTCATGACCTAATAATGTTGATGTGAAGTTACATGAGCTGAGTATTGTGTTTTATTTTGAAAATTGACCGGATGCTCTATGGCTTTTACTTTTCACTTCCTGCCCGGCTCGACCTGCTCTGTCGAAATTGACGCGGTTTAGCAGCGGCTCGCGGCAAAAAATAGAATTGGACGGAAAGATAGCGCCGCGGCGCGGCACGCCGCTCCTGGGACGCTGCTGAAACGTTCCGCGGCGCGCCCGGTGGAAATGGTCTCATTGATTAAAGGCCTCCACACACCGGCGCCGCAGCGGCGCGGCGCGCATTTTACTCGCGTCAAAAGCACGCCCCTAGCACCAACAGGAGGCGGCGCGACGGCCGCGCTGCAGTATAAAATCAGGAAGTCACCTGTCAATCAACCGCAGCAAAGAGACGAAACGCAATGGGTGAGTATCCTATTGTAGCCTAGTTTATTTATTTTCCATATTTTTGGCTGAATAATTTGAAAAATGTATAATCAATCTGCAAAGTGAAAGTAGTTTTTCAAGCATCAGATCAACTTAGTATGTAGGGCACTTTATCGTTTTATTTACTGTCATTTCTTATTTATTTTATATTTTGCCATTATTCATCTACTGCATCAACAATCTCAATAACTGCAGGACCTTCTATTAAACCTTTTTAGTATATAGTGCAGTCACCTTTGAAGGCCAATTGTTATTGTGTGTATTTATTGTATTGAGCTCCTGGATGGCTTTATTGATCCCATTGGGACCAATACAGTATCTATCTATCTATCTATCTATCTATCTATCTATCTATCTATCTATCTATCTATCTATCTATCTATCTATCTATCTATCTATCTATCTATCTATCTATCTATCTATCTATCTATCTATCTATCTATCTATCTATCTATCTATCTATCTATCTATCTATCTATCTATCTATCTATCCATCTATATAGCCTTAACATAGCCACACATTTGCATGTATGCAGCCAGTAGTTATCTATTTTAATTGAGCAAGCTCTTTTAGCCTACATTTTATTGAGTTTTTTTTTTATTTCAACAGAATAAATAACTGTTGCCAGACAGAGGGGGGCTGCCCTTCTTCTCCTGCGCTGTAGGCGGCCAAGGAGAAGACGAAGGGTTTGGGTGCACCCCATCAATGAATAGAGACAAGAACAGGGGGTATGCCACAATCTGGTCCAGGAGCTCCGTGCAGATCCTGAGAGGCACGCCAATATTTAAATTCGCCACTAAGTGTGCAATGGCAGAACCATATGGTGCAGCCTATATGATGACCTATAATCTAGTTATTATCCCTCTCTGGTATACTCTTTTGCATATATATATATATACTTTTTTTTTATCCCTCGGGATAAATACAGTGATGTTATTGCTGTGCTGGATTCAGTAGCCAGTGTATTTTATTTGAGTGCTCGAGACACTTAATGTTATTGAGACAGTTAATACATGATCTTGTAGGCATTACAAGGTTATGGGTTTGGCAGCAGGTGGCAGTATAGGACCAAAAACCAAACATTTCAAACCGCAAGACACCATCACATCTATTTTGGGGCTCGATTTGAACTCTCAATTATTTGTATAGACGTATCCCTAATTACTATTATACTATTAGGCCTACATACTCGTCTATATATAATTTCTTAGGTTTTTAAATTATCCCTATTGTTAATTTCGTAACTTCAACTGTACACTTTAAAAAGTATATGATGATGTCGTTGCTGTGTCACAGATGATAGACTTATTAGGGGGCCAAGCCAACGGGTTGGAACCCTATTGTTTTTGTAAGGATTTTTCTTATTCATTTTGTTTTCAGTCATCAATCCAGGCTCCTGATCAGCTGCCAGCCAGAAAAAGGGCCACCTTCTCTCTGGTTCTTGGGGGGCCTTAGCCCCCCTCCTCTAAGAACCGAGGGAAGTCCAGTGGTGGTTGTATCAAAAAATAATAATTCCCTAGGGCCCCCCCCAGGGCCCTAGGGACGGCCAGCAGAAGGATGGAAGTCAATACATATATGAGCTAAAACATTTGAAAATCATTTGTGGATATAATGTTATAATATTTGAGTTATTTCCATGAATATGTTCCTCTGTCTCCTCTCCTCTGTCTCTTCCTGTCTCCCCTTCTTTGTATCTTCCTTGGTTTCCTCCTCCTTCTCTTACTCTGTCTCCTCTCCTCCCCCTCTCCCTCCCTCTCATCACCCTTCCAGAGCTGGTGACGGAGCTTTGCCCCCGCCGGCCCCAGCTGGTGGAGCAGAAGGCGCTGCCCCTGCTGTGGTGCCTGCTGGGCCCGTCCAACGGCAGCATGCGCCGGGCGACCACCAGCCCGGGCAAAGCCCTCCACGATCAGATGGGGCCCGGCCTGGCCGAAGGCGCTGCCTCCCAGCCCCCGAACGTCCACACGGTTCCAACAAGTTTCTGAGATGAGAACCATGTCCTGAATAAAAAATGAAGTAATGACAGGAACGAGAACGCTAGGGCCCAACGCGACAGCTTTTATTTGGAATAAAATAGATGTTCTGCATTACTATCAGTGCTTGCACTTTTTCTATACTGTTTAAGAGAAAGTGTCTTACTTCTCACTAGCTCCTCGACTCTGGAACCTTAATATCTCAGCGAGACGTCCTCCGCGCCAAGGAGTGTACGGGCGGCCCTGCATCACGCTGGTTTCCATGAGGTCACAACCTGCTCCCTTTGCACTTTAACAGGTAGCTGTTAATCAATGTTGCTATTTCGTTGTTGTTTTTTTTGGTGACGCTCTGTCTGAGCAGTGATATATTTAATACCATTGTCTGAGGGTCATGCTTCCCGGACACCTATAGTATGCTAGAGTGTGTGACGTATTTCCTATACACAATCGCTTTATTTATAACTTAACACGGTACTCAAAAGGTATTTTAACGTTGGTGTGGGTCGTAACAATGGGGATAACACCCTCTTACCTAAAACTCTCAGCCCAAATTTTTCAGCCAAATATAGTTTTCCATTCCAATTCCATTTAAATCAGCGGGTCAGCTAGCTCTTTAAAGGTTTTTTCCAACAAAATCCTAATGAAAGTGCAGTTTCCTCTATTTATGTTGGTAATTGTCTCACAAGATGGTGCCAGATGTGACATAACTTCACATTCCCTTTTGAGTCTTTAATGATCAACTTTATATCAGTTGAGCCAAGAAATTCATGCAGGGAATAGAGTAAAAACATCCTCTGTTTTTGTATTCTTTGAATTTCACGAGGAGACACACAATTGTATTTATTGAACCTTTATTAATAATCTATTCAGGATTTCTCATTGAGGTTAGGATCCTGCTTTGCAAGTGAGACGTCATAGTGGCACAATCATATACACATGTAACATACAGACAATTAATATGCACACATACGATGAAATAGGCAAGGATTAATATTATAAAGTAACAATACGGTTGACCTATGTAGCAAAACAGGCACAACTACCAGCGTTGCTGTCAATCAAGGCTTTGTTCAAGACAGATCGAAACTTGCCTAGAGAAACTAGGGTCCCGTGACTGAAGTTGACCTTGCAGGTCATTCAGGATGTGGGTTTGCTAACTGCTAGCTATACGGCCGGTCAGAAGGAGCTGATCATTTGACCGAAGGACACTGTTAGTGTTTGAATGAAGAATAAAAAAATATACATAATGTACAGGTACTTCCCAGGAGTCAGAATCACCAGAAACAGGCTTCTTCCAATCACAAATCAGATTTCTATTTATGATGACTTCAGAGAATTACAGCGATTCAAAGCAATTTTATGAGTCTAGCGTCTCTAGGTCAGGAACAGACAGGGGCCATCAGCAACCTACCACAGTTGGGGGGTCACAGCTCTCTGACACACCAGAGATCATCAGGCCAATCAAATAGTCTGAGTGTTATAACACATTCATAGTTAAATTAGATTTAGTGTAAATCAACACCCTCAAACAAATTAACTTCTTGGTCTAAACATTACTGTTGGAGGCGAGTGCAGAACTCGGTCAATGTCATGTTGAGGAATGTATTGTCTTTTACGCTTAGTTCAAATACCTTACTGTACCGATGTACTGTACCGATGTACTAATTGTAAGTCGCTTTGGATAAAAGCTTCTGCTAAATCCCCTAAATGTAAATGTAAATGTAAATACTAAACTCAAATATTCAAATGTTTTGTTTTAGAAACACTGGACCATTTTGGACCCAAGGTCTGGATGGACTTCAGTTCGTTCAGGTCAAGTGGATGAAGGTGTGCTCCTAAACTGACTCTTTTTATTATCACCTTGCTCCTCTCCCGTAGCAGATCCTTTAGACGGCCCTGTGGTACAAACAGAAGATATTATTATAATTATTATGTTATTATAATAATAAAAAATATATTATTTATATTATTATTGTTATTATTATTATAGAGTTCAGATTGTAGCACTAAAAGAAGGAGATGGCTGGTAGTGGCCCACAACAGCCTCTCTTATTCTTACAATCTTACAACGATACTGAAAACAGCCAATCATGTGTACATCAAGACTACTATTTAATAAATGTCTCCAAAGAAACTTAAAGTGCTTTGCAATTTGCTTTTAGATACATAAGTTAACAAACTGGGAAGGGTTAGGAATCTTGCCGAAAGATATCTTCAACTAGAGACATCGGGTTTGAACCATTAAAGGGTAATTCCGGTGTAAAATGGATTTAGGATATGTTTTGTATGATAACAAGTTGAAACATGTTGTTGAAGCACAAAAAAACGCATATAGACGCCTTCTTCAGTTGGCTGTTTTTAGCCAATTCAATCAAAACGCAATAAACTTGGAACGATGGGGGCACTGGTTACGGCAAAAACTAAATCGCTATTTTAAACCACTTAAAAGGCTAAAAGTAGCCCGACACTTCTTTGGTAGTATAATAAGGGTCTTAACATATAAAACGAGGCTTTGAGAACTTTGTAAGTCTACAGATTGTTTATTAAAAAGGACATTTTGTACACACAATACCATCAGTAGATCACCCGTCGACGCCATTTTGTTTTTAAGACTCGATAGGTAGATTGACGAACACAGAGATTATGACATCCGTCAGCAACACGCAAGCTGTGTTCGCCAATCTACTTATCAAGTCTTAAAAACAATGTCGCGACGGGTGATCTACTGATGGTATTGTGTGTATAAAATGTCCTTTTTAATAAACAATCTGTACACATCTGTTCTCAATCCCTCATTTTATATGTTAAGACCCTTATTATACTACCAAAGAAGCTTATAGTGTTTTGATAGAATCGGCTAAAAACAGCCAACTGAAGAAAGCGTCTATATGCGTTTTTTGTGCTCCGAAACGAAAGTTTCAACACGTTATCATACAAAACGTATACCAAATCCATTTTACAGCGGAATTACCCTTTACCCTTTTGGTCTTGGATTTAAAGAACACTAGCACACCAGACGCTTCTGCCAAATTTGAGTCGTTTTTAATTTAGTTTTCCAAGCCAAAATGTACTGGGCCCGGGATCCGTCCTCCATGGCTCCCGGGTAGGCCAGATGCCTACCCACCTCTTTAATAACACTGTATGTAAATTAAAAAAAATAGTCTGCTAAATAATTACAACTACTCGGTTGATTAAATAATACATTCAGGTATGATTACATAGTTCTTACACAGCATCAACTTACATAGCTGTAGGTGAATAGCAGCAGTGCTCCGACCAGCATCACTGTGGCTAAAACCACAAACACCAACACCTGGAGCCTGGGTGGACCGTCAGGACCGCCTGTGAACACGAACAGCCGTTTAAAAAAGAGAAAAAAATCATGCAACACTAAAAAATACAACGCAGCAAAGAAGTAATTCATGCTGAGTTCTTAATCAACAGCCCGCAGCAACCCTGAACAATAAACATTTCACTTTCACTCTGTGTTGTATCTGTCAGCGAAAGAAGTCCTGGGAATTCCCATGCAGGGGAGGAACCGAAACCGATGGAAAGTACAATGACCTGTTATATTGACTCTTACTTCCTCTTGCAACAGCTTGTAGAGAATGGTCTTGCTTGTTCGAACTTGATACCTTAATCTGTGGAAATTCAAACACTACACTACACTAGTAGTAAAATACGTGGTTCCCAAACTTTTTCCGAAATTGCCTTGGGACCCCAACTTGTTGTGCATCGTTTGAACCAATACAACATCCGCCTGTAATATCAACGTCCCGGTGAAGTTAGTAGTTAAGCAGTAGCGCGCCGAGTGGGGTATCGATCCCCGGGTTGGTAAATACTAAACTAGCATAGTCCAGAGAGACGGAGAATCTGAGTGTATATCCGAGTGTATACCTGTGACGGCGAGGTTGAGGCGTCCTTCTCGGCTTTGTTCTCCCACTGGGGCGGCTAGGTGACACAGGTAGGTGCCACTGTCCCCAAAGCTCACGTTGGGCAGGAGGATGTTCCAGCGGTCCTCCAACAGCTGCACCTCTCGCCGCAGCCCGATGTACCGCCTGGTGGTGCCGTTCGGCAGAGCTCGGATCAGCAGGCCGTCAAAGCGCTCCGGTGTTTCCTGTATAGGGAGGAGCAGCACCACACGTCAGCAGCACACGGTTTAGACATACTGGATTGGATAAGACCTCCTCGACTGTGTTGAATTTTTAAACCTAAAACCCAGGGCTGATCTGATCTTTTTTATTTATTTTTTGTGTATACATCACAGATATCTTTTTTAGGTTGTATGAGGTTACGCACGGTTAACAATGTAGCAACCGTGTTAATAACACACCTACCTTATACCAACGCAGAGCCTTGTACTGCACTCCCGGTTTGTTCACTGCGGTGCACGTCAAAACACAATCTCCTCCATTTTCACACCTCCGCTCAGAGTCCAGGGAAACAGCCGTGCAAGTACCTAGTGAAACCAAAGCCATTCTTTCAGTTGCAGTGCAGAAAAAAACAGCCTGGATTAGGTAAACGAAGTTTAAATCCAGTATTTTTTCAGTAAAATACTTACAAAATGCGATCAGTAAGACCAGGCTTTGATTCACCATGCGTACGGCCATCCTATGGTTTGAGATTGCCACTTCACTGAGTTTGAAATACCAGGTGACAGTAACAGTTCAACAGAGAGTGAGTGGTAAATAAGCCTCCGTTTCAGGGAAGTAGGCTACGTTTAGGATAAGGGGATTCCCAGGGCGGTCGGCAGAGGTTTCATCATAGGTTAAGTAGATTGTCATGACGCAGATATGTTTCGATTTCCTGAATCTGTGACCTTTTCCTATCAGGGTTTCTCACATTTAATAACCTTTTCCATATAAAAAAGAAATTACTACGCCACATCCGATGAGATCCCCAACCACTTCAGTCAGGTTCCTTCTAGGGTAAATTAAGAATCAAACAAGGACACTTGAAACCATCGACCGATAAAAGTGGTTATTCATAGTTTGCCTACTGGTATGTTTCGTGCTAGAAATGAATGCTGTTGGTCGTGCGAACTGAATATATATTTTAATTGCCGCATGTTACTCCTGCGCTCCGTCGTTGTATGACCTGGGTGAAGATATGGCGCGTTCAGATCGCTGGGAATTATGGGGAAAACATTTTCGCGACGTAGGAAAGTTCTCGTGGACACCTCATGACGCTCTGATGATTCGGGGCGCCAGAGGATCAGTGTAAGGTCAGGGGGGCGTTTACTCAAATAAGGTTGAGAACAACTGGTCTATAGCATGTAACCAGGTTGTCTGATTAAAGTTTAATTAATTTTTCACAATTTACCAGCTCTCGTTTTGAAGAATAATCACCGCACCATTCGTCAATCGCGACGGCCGGAGTGAATAACTAATAGCCGGAGTGAATGACTAATAGCCGGAGTGAATGACTAATAGCCGCGGCTATTAGTCATTCAAAACCGTACGGAATCCATGCGGAAACCGTACGGATTCCGTACGGAATTCTTGCCAAACCGTACGGTTTCCGTGCGGTTTTGCACTTTTACCGCGCCATTCTAGGGCCGGATTGTGGCCTTCTTGGCTTTCCATACGGGGTGGCTCTCTGCCGTCTACCTATTGATCTCTGCCTCTGGAGTTCGAAATCACCCGCTAGAGAGGACGTCAAGTGGGCGTGGCCGGGGTGACGTAATGGCTTCGGCTTCTTCACCTAACTAAAGGTGATGCCTTCTGTGGTGGAGCAGCCTTCAATGAGGTCTTGCTCCCCTTGTGGCTATGTGAGGGTAATGCAGCTTCTTAAAATACTTAACAAGATGCTGAGCACATCTCAGTCGTTTCAGATGACCCATCCAAGATTTGTATTGGCCTCCTATCATACAAAGAGCAATATTGTCTGAGCACTATGCCGAGGCATTTACAACATAAAGTATAAAATAGTCCTAACGGACTTGCATCCACTGGAGAATGTTCGATCGTAGCCGGCGGCTTCATTACAAGCACTAATCCATCTTGATCTGTGAAGATGATGAATTGTCACTTTTAGTTTTTCTACCCAGTTACCAAAAAAAGAAACATTTGGAATAGTATGCGCTGTGGCAGGCACACGGTTTGCATGTGTTACTTCGAAGGCAAAAAAAATCTAAAATACAAGAAAACACAAAAACCGGGGTGGGGTATGGCCCCTGACTCTCTGAGGAGGTAGGTACCTCCAGGTACCCCCTCCATGCCAGGGCGCCCTGAATTTATGTTTATATTAACTGGGATATTTATATATTCATGGCTCAAATATTAAGGATCATGCTTTTGACGTGTAACTAACGCATTTACGCGGTCAGCGATCCGCTGCCAGGCTTTGGTTCTCCGTGTTGCAGAGGCTTTAGCGTTCCCTTTTCTTGTGATAATGTCCCATCTCCTCGTCATAGCTCTCCAGGAGAACCTGGAGTTCCATTTCATTGAAATAAGCGGCCCGTTTCGCCATATCGATCAGGGTTTCCATGATCCATACAAAACGTCTTTTTAGGTTTGGCGTGGACGCGCACAACCCTGTGTTAACCAACCCCGAGTTGATTGAACTAATGCATAACCGCTGCTGTGGAACCGAAAACTCTGGGTTGGTCGGCACAGGGTCAATCAACCTAGAGTTCAGCGTTAACTCAGTGTTTGTTAAACCTCCGTTCGTGGAACACCCCTCTGTTGGGTCTAACACCACTTGAGACACTGTTTTGCTTACTTGAAATGAAGGCCTAATGCTCTTTTTGTGTTTATTTGAAATGTAGGTCTGGTGTACCTGTTTTGCTTACTTGAAATGTAGGCCTAAGGCACTTTGTGTTTTATTTGAAGTGTAGGCCTAGTGTTCCTGTTCTGCTTACTTAATGCCTTATGCACTTTTTATATTTACTTGAATTGCAGGCCTAATGTACCTGTTTTGTTTACTTGAAATGTTAATATGCGTTACTTTGTCTTACTAGTTTTTCATGGTTAAAAGTAAGCTATTTGGAAATTGAAAATAAATACATCTGAAATTATAAGGTAATATGCTGTGTTGATTGTATTTGACAAAAGAAGGCTATTAGGACGTGGTAGGTTCGGACCTTTCTTGGAAGGAATTTTTGGTAACTGGACCTTGTTCAATTTTAATTGAAGACCCCTGGTATATACCATAGAAAGTACTGAAACATCTCAATGTAGGTAATCACAGTATGTCACAAAACTACCACTTTCGTTCAAAAAGGAGCATTAGCCACCCTGCAATACAGTACATGTGATATGGTAGAGTATGCCCTGTTCTTTTGGAAAACATTCTGCCGAGTCAGGATCGCTTTAACTCACTTTATTTGGTAATGTTTTTGACTAGTCTCTATGAAGCAAAAGGATGGGAATTGTATGGGCACGCGTGGAGATACACTTAGTAGGGCATCAGAACCTGCGTTACCTGGGCAGGCGTGGACTCAGTTATGTGCTCTGATTGGCTAAGCATGGTGCTGAACTCCCGCCCCCCTGGATACCCGTATGTGTCTTTATGCTGTCCTTTGCGGCTATGTGTTGGCATTGTAACTTTTTTTGCCGCTATGTGCGGGAATTACACTTGTTCTTGTGGCCTTGAGCGTCTGGGTCTCTCGAATATCTTGACTGCTCGTATCTCTTCAATTGACGCATGATGAATGGCCTCCTTTAAGAGCTGGACGCCTCCCTAGGCTCCGGATCCCTCAGCATGGGAAAGAAGCCTCTTTTAATTGGCAAGGGCATATGTGGCCTTGGTATGAATGTGTGAATTATGTTACAAGTACTGCAAATACTCTAGATACAGTCTGAGTAAAGTAGAAAGTAGAGAGTTAAAGACATACCTGTTTTCCAGTCGGAATGTCCTTATTATGGATGAAACTGTGAAACGGCTTAGATTAGGGTGGACTCTGCCCAGCTTCCCTCATAGTCAGACCATGGTTTATGACATGGTGGTGCCAAGGAGTACTTTCGTAGACTGCATTTAGAGGTTCTCGACAGCCGTGCATAAGCAGCAGCTTATGAGTGTGAGTGTGAGTGTGAGTGTGTGTGTGTGTGTGTGTGTGTGTGTGTCTGTGTGTGTGTCTGTGTGTGTGTGTGTGTGTGCGCGCATGTGTGTGTGTGTGGTTTGCATTTATCTTTTGAGTTTTATACGTCACCATAATCACGAAACATTAACTGAGCGACTCTCTCACCGTCTCTGACAGCAGACAGGGCCCCGAGAAAGGACCTGTCCCAGGTCTTGGGGAACGTGAGGGTCCGGGTGAAGAGATCAAGAAAGCAGAGGGTTGAGACAGCTACCATCGCCCTGACGGATCAGGAGGAGGTGAAGCCTTTCCGGCCCTTCAGGACGGAACCCCTTCAGACGCATTAAGATGGCCTGGGCCGAAACCAAAGCCGTCTTCACCACCGACGCCCCCCCGAACAACCCTGAACATCAGGATCTGGTCGTTGAGGCTGAGGAGGAGGGGGAAGCCACACAGCAGGCCGAGGGGAAGGGCCTCAGGCCTCGGATGATGTACAAGAATGACACTATCAAACTTGTGTTTGAGTATCAATAGAATTGATCAGAGACAAACTAATGACTAGTCTTTCTTGGCCCCACTGTGAGTGTTAATGCAAATGTTTGGGTATAAAACATGAACAGATTTGGAAACAGCTAATGGACTTGGGAGAACAAATTTCAAATGGTGACTTTGTAAACACGACTGTGTTATTGTCAACTTTTGTATTAAAGTAATATTCTTATTTCAGTGGTTTCCATTTGAGTGATTAAAAGGCCTATTCGGTAGATTGCAATAAAAACAAATCCAGTTGCCTGCGACGACGAATCAACATCAGGTACCACCTCTGGCCAGTCGGAACCCGACCGGCCTTCATGACATCACCGCCTCTATATAAGTCCCCAGTCCTCAGTGGTGATCAGAGAGCAACGACAGAGCTGCCATATTAATAACCAGCGATTGAACAAACTGCAAGATCCACTATGGTGAGGAAGAGATGAATCAAGAGCCAGGAGGGAGAACAGGAGACCCTGTGTGGGGACTCCTCGTCGCCCCCTGGAGAACAGCGTCTGGCACAGGTGAGGAAGGAGAGGACACGCACGCCGACCGCACACGCACACTTTGAGTCTGCCGACGCACATTTGTATTCTGTAAAAACTTGTGGTTGTACATGATTATATAATAATAATAATAATACATTTAATTTAGAGGCGCCTTTCAAGACACCCAAGGTCACCTTACAGAGTCATCATAAATCGTTTAAAAAACAAGACATTGTGGAAAAAAATAAATAAACATAATAAATAAAAAATAAATAAAACAAAAACAAGACAAAACAAACAAACAATCAAAACAGTGATCAGTTAGACGTTGTGTGCGAGTTTGAACAGGTGAGTTTTGAGTTGTGACTTGAAGGTATATAGGTATATACAGTGGGACTCTCCTGTGCGCCCTGAACCACATTTTGGTGAAGGAGGCAGCACTTCGCTTGGACTGCAAACTACAAAGCAGGACGTCGATTTCATTCCGACTGGAATAAGCTTACATTAGGTTAGGTTCCATCTGACTTTCTTTAAAGAAGTGCAGGCAACACACACCCACACACATACACTCACACACACACACACACACCCCCACACACTCAAATACACACACACACACACATACGATTGTACACATTTAATATCAGTGCTTTATAAAAAATACATAAGATATCTATATATATGATCTATAAATATGTTTATGCATGTTTTTCTTGAACTTTTCTATTCGAAAAAACATCAAAATTATTGATTTATGCTTCAGCATATTTTTGCCATTTTCAAAAGAATGTATACCCAAACATTCCGTCCCCGTGACGACGTCCCCTTGACGACGTCACCGCGGCGGCCCTCTGATATCACGGGGCCACGCTCCTCGATATAAGATAATAATAACAACTAGAAAATGCATTTCCGGCAGAAAATTAGTGCTTTAGTGCAAAGTGAGGTTGGAAATATTATGAAAAGCGCTGTGCTGTATCTGAAACGTGCCGAATGGCCGTAGCCAATAGGGTCCGACTGCGTCCTGCGTCCTCCTGCCAAGACACGCCCTGTGTACAAAGACACGCCCCTTGTGTGAAATACACGCCTATACTACGACTGACCAATCTCAGCGTGATGACGTAATACGTAGGATTGTGACCAGGGCCGTCGTAAAGGGGTGAAAGGTGATGACGATTCTAGGGGGCCACAGCCCAGGGGGGGCCCACAAAAAAATAAGCCCATAGTACCCCCCCCCCCCGTCAACAATTTAGCGCAGGGGGGCCCATCAGTACCTCTTGTATAGGGGCCCAGGACTTGGTGCAACGGCCCTGATTGTGACTGACCAATCTCAGCGTGATGACGTAATACGTATTGTGATTTCCTACTGAAATCGGGGAGTAATTTTCCAACGTAGCACAGAGACGGGTAAAAAATAGCGAAATATTTTTCCTTGTACTGTCGAGTACGGTGTCACAATGACAATGGGATTTCCACTGAAGTTTCCCCCGTCCTTCCTTACTCTGATGTTGGAGTTTATTTGTAAGCAACTTTATTGGAGCTCCAGCAGTTGTCTTGTTGAGCAACAACATCGTTAACTCTTCTGTTACGAAGCTGTTCCGTTTTTGTCAAAACCTACAAAACGTAGTTATCTTTGCCATACAGCTACACAGCCTGCCACACCATAGGTACACAAAATGGGGTTTCAATATTTCAGTTAACTTCTGTAAGTCCAGATATTGCCTGGTGTTTGTAGGCTACGGGAGGGAGTCAATTTACTGTAACAGTGGAGTTAAAAAGTTAGTGTAATATTTTTCTCATGGGCGGTGTCATTTAAATTCTGGCTCTTAATATTCACAAAAATATTGATTGGAATTTACTCTGAAAATGTCAGGCTGACCAAAGAGTAATGAAGAGAAACCGAATTTGCATTTACTGATAACTGTGATGTCAAATGCATATACTTGGCTTTACAGAGGTACAAAGTAAAGTTACTTAAAGGATACAAGCCTTAGAATTGTACATTTTCGCCCCTATTCCACTTGTATTGTTTACAGACAATACTTATGCATACGATAGGGAAGGCTATGTGTGACGCCAGACGCCGTCGTGAATCAGACCAATCAGGGCCGACTAAATACACATAATATTTTAAAAGTAGAATAGCTCAAAAAGTATAAAATATTTTCAAAATCTGAAAAGAAACGTGCGATTCCAAGCTATTCTGAATATTTAAAAAATTGGATGGAGTCTCTAGGTGAAAAATTGAGGAAGGAGATAGGTCCCAAAGTTTGTAGAGAATAAGAAAGAAAGAAAGAATAAAACTTATGAAGAACAATAGTTGAGCGCTGCATGCAGCACTCACCTAATAACCTTTATTTATGCATTGCTTTTCTAAACAGAGCTACAAAGTGCTTTACAAATAAAAAGAAAGACAGCAAAACAACCAAACAAAAATTAATGTCTAAGAATAACTGTATCACAGGTCTTCTTTTTTTTACAATTATAAAACCAAAAATACCATCAATGAAAAGTGTACCAGGCAAAAAACATAAAAAATATTAAACTTAAACTCTTTAAAAGCTTTGCGGTACAGGTGAGACTTAAGGAGGGACTTAAAAGATATCACAGAATCAGTTAACCTTATTTTCTCAGGCAATGCATTCCAAAGCTTTGGGGCTAACACAGAAAAAGACCCGTCCCCTTTAGCAGCTAGCCGGGACTCAGGAATAGTGAGTAAAATATAAGTCACCGCTCCTCAGTGCCGTGCTCAGTAGTGATCACAGAGCGGAGCGATGAGCGTTACCTCTGTTTGTGTCCTAGGTGGTGATCAGATGGCTGGAGACATATGGCCAGACTTTTCTATTGTGACAATAAAACAATAAAATAAAGTTTATTTTTAAACTGCATTACCTTATTATTTTAGTAAGGACTCATAAATGACTACAAATAACCAATGTTAGTTAAATCTGATTATGTTTTGTTACGCGTTTCTGGATTATTATTTTTTAATATATATCGGCTGATATATCGGAATATCTGATTTTTAAGTCACCAAATATTTGTATCGATATCGGCCTTAAAAATCCTTTATCGGTCGGGCTCTAGTGTCATCTGCAGGTTTCAGCAAGTCAAATTTAAGACTTTTTAAGACCTTTTTAATACCACCTTGAATGAAATTTAAGACCTTAAACCCGCGATGGCGGGGGGGATCCCGCTGTATTACAACCCAAGCATAGCATGTGTGTCACTCAATGAGACTCATTCAATTTTACTTTCTGTTTGTTTATTGAACATAAAGTGATACTCCAGGGCTCCGGACTAACTTTTTCCTTGGGTGCACTGGTGCGCCTAAATTTTTAATTTGGGTGCACCAGCACGTATTTATGGTGCACCCAAGTTGTAAGTTGTTGAGAGGGGGGAGACAGCGTCTGGGCCCCCGGGCAGCTGCACCGGTTGCACCGTCGATATTTACGCCACTTATTAATAATATTTTCACCATTAAATAAATGCCTTCAGTAAGACCTGGGGGGTTTACCACGAACCTCGTTGAACATACCCAGGCTTTCTTGGGAAAACCTGGCTCGACAGAGCCGCAACTCGCAATCACAGTTAAATGGTACCACGACGCTCACTTTAGATTCAATTAGTTGAACCAGGTTTTCCGCTTTAGGTTCAATGCGCGTTCACATAAAAGGGGCGTTTCTCGCGTCATTTGAATCACCCTTATGCAAAATAAATCGCGCAAGAGCGTTGTATTTCATCCAAGGCGAGCAATGTATTATTATGAACTCCTACGAGGAATTCAAAGTTCAAATCACAGCCAAGAGGAACACGGTTGCCCATAATATGGCTAGGGTGGCGTGCTGGCAAAAATAGCCAACCGTGTTAATTCGTAAGTGAAAAGATTCTGCATATTGTCTACAAAATATTATGTATCATCATCCCTTTTACCCCCATATATGTGGGCCCCCATGAATTGCGAGCCCAAGTACCGGGAATGCACTCGATCTCCGACCCAATATCGGACGTGCACGTCAAGTTGCTTGCTTTTAGTGGCGTGGTTCAACGTCTCAAATATCAAAACAAAATCAGCCTTGTTGACGCTGCAGATTCGCTCGTTTCGGATGAAAGGCGCTGGTCCGAAGCGAGTTATATACGCCGTTTTGTCCCTTCCAGCAGTAAAGGTGCTCGCGATTTGAGAGTCAGGGAACATCAAACCGAAGAGATCTCCTATCCCCTCATTCGAGTTGTATGACTGGTGCTTGACCACTGTGTTTAGAATCCACAACACCTCCGCTTTCAGTGTTGGTGTCGCACCAAATGCTACCCTAAGGTCAGTGCTAGCAGCGCGGACCGTCTGCGGCGGTGGCGCCGGGGCAGAGATGCAAAACGTAGAAATGGCTGGGGTCTGTGTGTGGTTCCTGGCAGAGGTTTTATGTTTTTGGCTCTGCATATGGCTGACGACAGCCTTAATCCCCATGGTGCCGAGCTTGAATGTAGGCTACTTTTGCACGGAATGCATTTGGCCTGTTCTGGGTTGGCAACGGACGCTAGCCAACCTCGGAAACGGATGTCTTCCAACCAACTGACGTTGAACTTGCATTTACCCATTGTTGCAGACTAGCTAGCAAGCGCGCAGACATCCGTTATATATATGCAGCTAGCAAGAAAGTAGCCCCTCGTACATCTTCTTCCCGAAAAGTCCCGCGAGAAAAATAAAAATGTAATTACCCTGCCCCAACAAATTTAAGACCTCCGAGTTATAAATTTAAGACCAGCATATGACATTTTAGACGAATTTAAGACTTTTTAAGGCCTTAAATTTAGAAAAATGAATTTAAGACTTTTTAAGACTTTTAAGACCTCCGCGGACACCCTGAGTGTGTGTCTGTGTGTGTGTGTGCGTGCGCGCGCGTACGTGCGTGCTGTATTGTATGCATTTATCTTTTGAGTTTTATGTGTCAGCATAATCACGAAACATTGACTGAGCGACTCACTATCTCCGACAGCAGACAGGGCCCTCAGAAAGGACCTGTCCCAGGTCACGGGGAACACGAGGATCCGGTTGAGGGGACTCAGGAAGCTCTGGGCTGAAACCCTTACCATCACCCTGCTGGATCAGAAGGAGAAGCCTTTGGGCCGCCCTCCAGGCCTGAACCCCTTCCCTGGCCAGACCGCCCCGGACCAAGGCAAGACCGCCCCGGACCAACGCCAGACCGCCCCGGACCAAGGCCAGACCGCCTCGGACCAAGGCCAGACCGCCCCGGACCAAGTCCAGACCCCCGATGAACCTGGTGAGTTCGCTGCAGTTTTTTTAATCTGTTTGTGTCTGTGTTTGTACCTGCTTGTGTTTGTACCTGCTTGTGTGTGTGTGTTTGTGTGTCTGTGTGTGTGTGCGTTTGTGTGTCTGTGTGTGTGTGTGTGTGTGTGTGTGTGCGTGTGTGTTAGAATCCGACAAATATATCGGCGGTCCGATATTATCGGCCGATATTAGGCATTTTCCAAACTATTGGTAACTGCAGATTAATTAATATTAAAAAAAAAAAAAATTGTAATTGTGTTTTTGTTCAAAGGACATTGATTTTCATATCTTAAGTTTGTAATACATTTTGTTTAATAGAAATTTAATACATTTTGATTTTGACTTTTCTATTGTGACAAAACAATAAAAAAAAGTTTATTTTTAAACTGCATTATCTTATTATTTTAGTAAGGACTCATAAATGACTACAAATAACCAATGTTAGTTAAATCTGAGTATGTTTTGTTACGCGTTTCTGGATTATTTTTTTTTATATATATCGGCCGATATATCGGAATATCAGATTTTTAAATCACCAAATATTTGTATCGGTCGGGCTCTAGTGTGTGTCTGTGTGTGTGTGTGCGTGCGCTCGCGTACGTGCGTGCTGTATTGCATGCGTTTATCTTTTGAGTTTTATGTGTCAGCATAATCACGAAACATTGACTGAGCGACTCACTGTCTCCGACAGCAGACAGGGCCCTCAGAAAGGACCTGTCCCAGGTCACGGGGAACACGAGGATCCGGTTGAGGGGACTCAGGAAGCTCTGCGCTGAAACCCGTACCATCGCCCTGCCGGATCAGAAAGAGAAGAAGCCTTTGGGCCGCCCTTCAGGCCTGAACCCCTTGGGACACATTAAGACGGCCACACAGCAGGCTGAGGGGAAGGGCCTCAGGCCTTGGATGCATGTCCTGTAAAAAAAATAATATATATATGTATATAATAATAATAATAATAATAATAGCATACAAAAAACAAAAAAAAATAAAAGCCCCATAAAATGTATTACTGCACCATTGTACAGACAAAGTATGTACGTCAAACATCTGATGGCGCCCAACCGATCATCAATGTGGACTTGGGCGGGACCCATCCGATGTTTGAAGTCCATACTTTGTCTGGGCCCAGGTGAATTAAAAAAAAGTATGTACATCAACATCTGATGGCACCCGACCAGGTCGACATCGATGTGACATCACACAGGAGTGAAACCCCAGCTTTGTCTGAGTCCGGGTGAATTTAAACAAAGTAGTCAAACATCTGATGGGACTCAACCAAGTCCTCATCGGTGTTACATCACACTGAGGTGTGTAATGCTTCGTTTAAATTCACCTGCGCTTGGACCGAGCTGCGGTTTCTCTCCAGTGTGATGTCACATGAAACAGACCCCATCAGAACAGAACTGAGCTCCATCAGATCAGAACTCAGCTCTAAACAGACCCTGGCCTTCCAACAGAACAGAACTGAGCTCCATCAGAACTGAGCTCAATCAGAACAGAACTGAGCTCTATACAGACCCAGGCCTTCAAACAGAAGACAACTGAGCTCCATCAGAACACAACTGAGCTCCATCAGAACACAACTGAGCTCTATACAGACCCAGGCCTTCAAACAGAACGTAACTCAGCTCTATGAAGATCCAGACCTTCCAACAGAACACAACGTAGGTTTTAACAGTCCCAGGCCATCCAACAGAACACAACTCAGCTCCATCAGAACCCAACTCAGCTCCATGTAGACCAAGGCCGTCTTTCCTGCAGAAAGGTACACCGAGGCCGACGGGAATCAAACCAGGAACCTGAGCCATCAGACACGGAGTAAAACACCATCGCCAGTACAACACTTTTCTGCCTCTACTCGTCGTCTCCTAATAGGAAACAACGTGCGCCATGTTCTGCCATGATAAGAGAAATCATCAGGAGGCACGTCATGCATCAGCGCGCTGTGATGAGTATTTAAGAGGTGTGCATGGCTTAATGTAGTGAGCACTAACAGAGGGCCGGGGGTGTGTGCATAGGGCTCTGATGGGAGTGTGTGCATCTTTAAAGACAGGGCTGCCAGCCACACTCTATTACAGGACCTATAACAGGTCCCCACCCCCACCCCACCCCCCGGTCGGAGGATCAAGAGTTTATGGAGCCCATCGTCGGGATATAGACTATCTTAGACAGCGCGCCATCCGTTTCCCTGATCTCTCTTATAAGACACGGCCTACGATGTAATTACTAACCGCCCCGCCCGGTTTGTCTCACTTCCTGCCCGCTGCTCTGCCGTTGTGCCCTCTGTCTAGCTAATGGACGTACACACTTTGTTTCAATTCGCCTGGGCCCAAATGCCAATTCATGTATATAAAATCGAATAAAAATATGTTTGCCAAAATCTTCATCCTCTTGTGTCTTCTTATAGATGTATACGTATATCTTATACTTGGTGGCAGACACACACTCTATGACACACACGTGTGTGAGCGTGCACAAACACAACAATAGCAGGTGGTGGAAGAAGAACCTGAAAGCCATGAGTCTTCCCAGAAAAGGGCCCTGGTAAAAGTAAAAGGCCCCGAATAGAATACGACTTGAGTAAAAGTCTTCCACTATCTGATATTAATTGCACTCAAGTATCAAAGGTATTTTTCTGATGTTATATGTACTTGAGCATGGAAATTAAAAGTACAAGTATTGTTAATAAAAAAAAGCAAACCAATAAATGTTTTCCGATTTGAGATTTATTGGAACTTTGACAATAACACACACACAGAGAGAGAGAGAGAGAGAGAGAGAGAGAGAGAGAGAGAGAGAGAGAGAGAGAGAGAGAGAGAGAGAGAGAGAGAGAGAGAGAGAGAGAGAGAGAGAGAGAGACAAAGAGTGGCACAGCGATTGTCACCGCATTATGTGTCTTTTCTTTTCACGTCGTATTCACCTCTGTGTGAAATGGAAAAATGACTCAAGCAAACTTCACACAAAACTTTACCAGACTCGCTTTGCACTCGTTTCACCCAGGGAAAGATAGTTTCCCAGTCTTTATTGTAGCTGCATTCCTGTTCTTAGCCGCACGAGTCGTGCTTTCCTCCGTCTTGTGCTGAATGCAGTTTGACCTGAGTTGAATTTTTTCTTGTTGGTGGGCGTGCCCTTAACCTGCGTCCGCGTCCCAGTTTGATTGACATGATCAAACAGCCCGCCCCGCCCCCTGATGAAAGCCCTCACTGCTGTCTCCGCACACAGCTATTTGATAAATACCAGATTATAAAACACGCCTTTCAAAAAAATAAAAAATTTAGTCTGACTGTCAATAACAATGCGGGACAACGTCTCAATTTGCGGGACGTGTAAAAAGTAATGAAAATGCGTGAATGAATGAATACTTTATTCCGGACTCGAAGTTCCATTTACAAGACAAGAATACAAATTACATGACAATACAAATACGAGGTCACACAGATTAAAATACATATAAGCATCGATTCCAATGTTTCCACAACCCAGAGGAGTACCTTGTATCACTCTGTTTAGTGTCAGTGAGTGCAATTAATAGTTTGTTTTTTGACTCTAGAAGTCGACACATAAATTTGTACGTAAAATTCCTTAATACAGCATGAAAGGTGGGGACATTACTAGTCACAAACAAAGAGCTAGCACTTGTCCATCTTGGAAGCTTAAGGAGGATCCTAAACGCATCATTATACGCTACCTGTAGTTTCTTCAATTTTGCTGTTCTATATTTACACCAGAGCTGAGCTGTGTAAAATGGAGTACAGTAGGCTCTGAAAAGACTTACTTTAACATCTTCTGTGCACACATGGAATTTGCGTGCCAACATATTAGCCTGTGCATAAAGCTTACAGCCCTGGTGCTGGACATCATCATCATCACACAGATCATCAGTGATGATGTGACCTAAATACCTTACCTTCTTAACCACCTCTAGAGTACGATCAGACAGTAAAAATAAAGGAAACTTTTGATTCTGATCCTCCTTAGTTTTAGCAATCATAATAACGCTCTTCTTAGGATTGAAGTTAATGTCATATTGCACTCCGTAGCTAGAGCACAATTTAAGCAGTTGCTGTAGCCCAGCACTATATGGAGACATGATGACCAAATCATCAGCGTATATGAGGTGGTTGATAAGACTCTCTCCCACCATACATCCAGTCTTACACTCTTTAAGCTTCTTCGAAAGATCATCCATGTAAACATTGAAGAAGACAGGTGATAAAATGCCACCCTGTCTCACCCCATTAGTGACTTGAAAGGGTGCAGATAAACTACTGCCCCATCTAATTTGCATGGTTTGTTGTGTGTACCAGAACTTTAAAATCCTTATCAGGTAAAGGGGAACCCCTCGCTCTTGGAGTTTGACAAACAATTTACCATGATTAATCCTAT
Source organism: Gadus macrocephalus (assembly GCF_031168955.1). Taxonomy (NCBI): domain Eukaryota; kingdom Metazoa; phylum Chordata; class Actinopteri; order Gadiformes; family Gadidae; genus Gadus; species Gadus macrocephalus. The sequence continues at coordinate 10,386,431 of NC_082392.1, forward strand.
CAAATGCTTTGTGGCTGTCCCCTCCAGCACAAAGCGGGACATCTGGTCACCCTACCCCATTTATGTCCATAAACGTTTGACTGATCCCTATCAATCAGGGATGAATATAATGGAGGACCCATAGTGAGTTTTTATGTTGGTCCAACAATTTTTTCCTCCAATATCCTCCCTTCTTCCAACCTGTCTTCGTTCAAGTGCACGAATGCAGGGAGGAACAGTTGGAAGAGATTGGATAAACCTGATAGAAGCACTTATGGTATATAAGTCATGTGCAATATAGTCAGCAATAGATGGATTTGATCATATTATGTCAGATAACTGACATAAGCATTGGATTTGAACAAAATTGAGATTCTGAATCTCAGTTCGAAGAACTTTGCATTGCATTCATGTCTTGAGAGCAGATGAAGGGGATGACCACGAACCACCAGAGGGCAGCAAACCCATTAGAGCTCAGCTCTTTCAGAATGAAATATGATCACATGAATGATCACATGAACACACACGCATTCAATGTACATTACCTTATATGTATGGACATATTACACAACTGTTGATTTTTTTTGGTTTAGATTAACATCAAATCTTGATCGAATCATCATCAAGTCTTTATCATTAGTAGTGCTCCAGTGGCGCAATCGGTCAGCGCGCGGTACTTATAAGACAGTAACCTGCACCAAGTCATGCCGAGGTTGTGAGTTCGAGCCTCACCTGGAGCAAGCTTTAGCTTTATTGAAGATAGTTTAGGACATTTGGACTTCTTCTGTAAACTAACAATCTGTTTACACAAGCAAATTACGTCAAATAAATCTAGTCATAGCCCTTGAACCAATAATAAAAGATCATGTTACACATTTAACATTTTCTCTTTTGTCTTTGTGTAAAGCCAAAGCTGTTGACCTAGTAAGTTTTGATATAATGTTTAGATTAAGATCAAATCATTGTCATTTTGTTAAAAGTGCTCCAGTGGCGCATTCGGTCAGCGTGCGGTACTTATCACTAACCTGCACAAAGACATGCAGAGGTTGTGAGTTCGAGCCTCACTTGGAGCAAGCTTTAGCCTTCTTAAGGTTATCGCTATTGGGTTATCCCTAGGCGTGAGCCGTAGCACTGAAAAATTTGTAATCCCCGCCCACCAACAGCGTGGGCCCCAACAACGTCCGCAGATATAACCGGGCGCCGGCGGACGTTCTGCTCCCAATAAACAGCTTTTCTTCAGCTATTTAAAGGACAATGAGGCCGACACTTAAAAGGCTGCACCTATACTCATATAATCTAGAATTACAATACGGAACTATCGTTCTATGTCGTATAGGCTTCACCTTTTAAGGCTATCGCTATTGGCTTAAAGGGCGAAGCACGATATAGTCTATGCCTCATTGGTCCCGATCAGTACCAGAACCACAGCTACATACGCGCTAGTATCATGCGTCAGACGTAGCATAACTTACGTCATGCGTCTAACGGCACGTCATCAACGAGCAGCTCCAATGTGTCTGATAAGACACAAGAGCTCTCAGCATGAATATTTGACTCCTCCTCACATTGTTTAATATGCGAGGGGAATAGTCAAACAATCACACTCACTGGGACAAAGCGCCTAGAACTGAGTGTGTCATAGAGAGGCTCGACATGTCTCTTAGGTAAAACCTAATAAAAGAGCATGGGGAAGCCCAGGAGGCTGCTGTGCAGATATCCTCCATAGGCATCCCTCTTTGCAGAGCGACAGAGGACGATATTCCTCTGGTCGAGTGAGCTCTGATAGTCTCAGGCGGCTCTGCCCCCGCTGACACATAAGCCTGTGTGATAGCATCACACAGCCAATGCGACAGCCGTTGTTTCGTCAGGGGGAGGCCCTGGGAATGTTCTCTGTAATGCACAAATAACTGTTGAGATTTGCGCAGAGCCTCCGTGTGCTTCACATAACAGGCAAGCGCGCGTACGGGGCACAAGAGATGGGCTGTTGCCTCCACCTCAGATTGATGAGGAGGTAGAAAGAAACCATTGAGCGTTATTACTCTTGATCTGAACGAGCTAGTAATACTGTTAGGTTTAAAAGACGGGTTCGGGCGTAATATGGCCGAACTGCCGTCCCCTTGTATTCTAAGACAAGAAGGGGCTACAGAGAGTGCAGACAGGTCGCTTACTCTCTTAGCTGACGCCAGGGCCAGCAGCAAAGCTGTCTTGGCTGACACAAACTTGAGGGGCACCCGGTCAAGAGGCCCAAATGGTGCTTTAACCAGTGCGCGCAGCACCAGTGTTAGTGTGAGTGAGAGAGCGCGTCACGGGTCTCTCTCTCCTCACACCTTTTAGGAAGCGCTTCATTAAGGGGTGACTAAAAACCGTTTTATCCCCGAAGCCTTCGTGGCATGATGAAACAGCAGCCGCGTACGTCTTAACTGTGGTAAAGGCCAGCCCTCTTTCCATCAGTGTCTGGAGGAAAGAGAGCACACGCGGCAAAGGGCAGGAGATGGGATCACAACCCCTCTCCGTGCACCATTTCTGGAAAGCCGCCCATTTAGCCGAGAAACACGCTCTGGTGGAGTCAGCTCTTGCACCCTGGATGGTCCGTACAACCTCCTGGGAGAGGCCGAGACCCTAGGCGCTCGCGTTCAGCGGCCAGGCCCACAAGCGCTGGCCGATCTCTGGGTAATTTATGATTGCTCCCCCTGCCTGTGAGAGAGCGTCCCGCCGCCAAGGGAGTTCCTTTGGCGGCCCAGAGAGCAGACGCTGGAGGCAGGGAATCCACGGTGCACTCGTGCGTTGCGGTGCTATGAGAATCATATACAGCCGCTCCTCATGGACTCGGTCCAAGACTTGGGGAATCAGGGGGACGGGCGGGAAAGCGTACAGGAGTGTGTTCGGCCACGGTCTGTGAGCGAACGCATCCACCCTGAGTGGGGGATTGTCCTTCGCGCAGAGAGGGAACCACAGCTCGCACTGTGTGTTCTCCCGCGTGGCGAATAGGTCGACCTCCGCCTTCTCAAACTCGCTCCATATCTGATTGATCAGATCGGGGTGCAGAGTCCAGTCTCCTGGTTGGGGACCCCCCCTCGACATTATGTCGGCCCCTCTGTTCAGGACACCGGGGATGTACGCCGCTCTGATGGAGAGCAAGTTATGTATGCTGCTGTTGCCTTGTTGTCCGTGCGAATCATTACGTGTTGATTCGTCAACAATGGGGCAAAGTGTTGGACCACTTTCAACACAGTGAGGAGCTCCAATGCGTTTACATGCATGGTCACGGGGGGGGGGGGCAAACGCCGCCCACCACGTGAAACTCGCATGTTCCTCCCCAGCCCGACAGAGAAGCATCCGTGAACACCAAGATGTGTGACGTTGCTCTGCCTAACGGCACCCCTCTCGCGAGAGTTCGGGGATCGCCCCATTGGGTCAAATCGGGGCCCACTGATAGGGGAATGGTCACTGTGCGCCGCTGTTTCGCTAGAAGCTGCTGGAGCTCCGCCAAAAGTGACAGCTGTTGATCCTTGGATGACAGCGTTGTTTCCACAATCCCGTTGAATCGCGGCGGAACAGAGGTGAACTGCAGGGTGTGACCCTTGCTGATCAGCCTGTCCATCCATTTGGCCAGGGTGCATGCGTTCAGCCATTCTGAGTAATGCTCTGAAAGCGGCTGTGCAGCCTCTTGTTTTGATGCGGCTGTCATGGAAACGAGCCACGCTTGAGCCACTGCCGCTGCGAGGGGAGGAGTCCTCCTCGCAGCCCATGGGGAGCTCTGCCCGAAAGGGCTGGGTGTGTGTGTCATTAGCAGGGGGCTTGGAGCGGAGCGCTGCCGCCCGGGTGGAGGCGGAGGGCGGGAGACGTGTGTCCGGAATTTCTCTGCCTCCTCGGAAGCGGCCTGCATGTCATCCACCATAGATGACGGACGGTGCCCGAACAGCACGTCCGGGCTGATGGGGCACTCCAGTAACTGCAGCCTCATCGGCTCAGGGATGCCCGGGGTCTGCTGCAGCCACAGGTTCCTCTGTATGAGGTGCTGCCATGCCGCCATCCGGGCCGCTGCCACCGCGCCGGTGGAGCAGAGGCAGAGGATGACACCGGCGGTTTTCGCCACGTCGACTGCCTGTTCGGCCAGACGATGAGGGTTAACCGCCATGGTGGAGATGTTATGCGCCAGCAGGGCGATGTTATTCATAACAGCCTCTTGCTGCATCAGCTGGTCTTTGGGAGTGGGGCAGCGGTCGCTGAGCCCCGGCTTCACTCCAAAGACAGCACACAGAGCGGGATCCAGCGGCGTTACCGCCCTGTAACCCCGGTCTGTCAGTCCCTCCATCTTCGTGACCTGGATAAATGTTTTCACCGGGGCACCGAGCCTCCCGGGCTCCGCCGCAGCCCCACTGAAGTACGGGCTGATGGCGGGAAAAATCGGCCAGATCGGGTCGAGACGGGCGGGGCGTGTTGCGGCCTCGAGCCCCCAGATGCCACGGAGCTGGTCCGGGCGTTGGGGGTCCTGAGGCATGGGCACCGCAAGGCCAAGGTTTGCGGCTGCCCTGGCGATAATGCCCGGTAGCTCTGCCACCAAAGCTCCAACCACTGGAAGTGAGGTGGTGGCAGAGACGGGCAATGCTGCTGCCCCGGGCCTCTCCATTCGGAGAGGGGAAGCCGGGGGAGACGCCCCCTCCTCCTCGCGGTCGGAGTCGTCTGACTCCGAGCTCACAAGGAGAGAGAGGGCATCGTTGAGCGGGACAGTAAAGTCGTTGGCCCATTCAGCAATGGCGGCGGCAGTGTCGGATCTGCGCTGTCTGGGCAGCGCAGCATAATGCCGACACAGGCAAGATGTAACCCGCGTTACATGTCTTGCAGATGCCATTCGCCGTTGAGTCCATAATATCTATTTATTTACTTTGGTATGCTACAGGATCGTCCTGAAGAAAATGGGAGCAGAACGTCCGCCGGCGCCCGCTTATATCTGCAGACTGCGGACGTTGTTGAGGCCCATGCTGTTGGTGGGCGGGGATTACAAATTTTTCAGTGCTACGGCTCACGCCTAGGGATAACCCAATAGCGATAGCCTTAAAAGGCGAAGCCTATACGACATAGAACCTGGGCTGCTCTGGTCTGTCCTGTACAGCTGCATCCTGAAGTGCATCCAGAAAAGTTATATGTTCGGTATGGAAGGGACCTAGTTTTGCTTGATGGTGCAGTAGCCCTTGAAGGCTTATGGCAGCACACAATGAGATATTTCCCCCGCGCTGCCCCGGGACTTGCACAATTGCCCTTTGGCCAATTATGTTACGACCCCGTCGGCTTGTTTTGCTGAGGTTGAATTCAGCCTCATCAATATAAATAAATTCATGAGGCTGTGCAGCTCCATCCATCTCCAAAATGCTCTGTAACAAAACAAAATACATGTAATACATTTTTTGGATGGCATTACTCAAACACTCAACTACAGTACTACACATACAGAACCCCCACCCCATCAAACAGGTACCTGGTACTTCTCTGAATGTATCTATGTGGTAATGATACAATGACACATATTCAGCTGTAACTGGATGACGACAATGCTGTATTGTAAATGTAAAGGACTATTACCTGACATATTCACGTCGAAGTCCTTTGACCCTGACACTGTTCCTCTCAAATGGGACCCTGTACAATTGCTTCATGGTAATTTGGTGCTTTACTAAGATGCGTCTGATAGTGGAAATGCTTACTCGCTCTATGTTATTGAATACTTCTCTATCTGCAAGTATTTGTTGCTGTAGCTGGTTGAGCTGGTTGTTACTGTATTGGTTTGCTTCTTTTTTACAGTGTTATGTAGCACATAAGCTGCCCCCACATAGCCACTAGGAAGCAGGACGAACACACCAGCTGCATTACCCTCACATAGCCACTAGGAAGCAGGACAAACACACCAGCTGCAATACCCTCACATAGCCACTAGGAAGCAGGATCGAACACACAAGTTGCATTAATAATAATAATACATTTAATTTAGAGGCGCCTTTCAAGACACCCAAGGTCACCTTACAGAGCATATAGTCATCAATCAAAACTATGTAAAACAGACTAGGAATAAAAGGAAAACAGAGGTTAAACATGAAGAATAATAATAATTAATAACACTCAAAGACGCCTAAAGTGAAGGGGGGACCTCACTAACCTCCACCAATATGTAGCACCCACTTGGGTGATGCACGGCAGCCAATCGGCGCCAGAACGCTCACTACACACCAGCTTGAGGTGGAGAGTTAGGGATGAGGTGGAGAGTGAGGGAAAATAACATATTTAAACACTATCGACCATATTTAAACACTGTCGATCACATTTAAACAATATCGACCACATGTAAACACTACCGACCACATTTAAACACTATCGACCATATTTAAACACTATGGACCACATGTAAACCCTATCGACCACATGTAAACACTATCGCCCACATTTAATAATAATAATACATTTAATTTAGAGGCGCCTTTCAAGACACCCAAGGTCACCTTACAGAGCATATAGTCATCATTCAAAACTATGTAAAACAGACTAGGAATAAAAGGAAAACAGAGGTTAAACATGAATAATAATAATAATTAATAACACTCAAAGACGCCTAAAGTGAAGGGGGGACCTCACTAACCACCACCAATATGTAGCACCCACTTGGGTGATGCACGGCAGCCAATCGGCGCCAGAACGCTCACTACACACCAGCTTGAGGTGGAGAGTTAGGGATGAGGTGGAGAGTGAGGGAAAAGAACATATTTAAACACTATCGACCATATTTAAACGCTGTCGATCACATTTAAACAATATCGACCACATGTAAACACTATCGACCACATTTAAACACTATCGACCATATTTAAACACTAGGACCACATGTAAACCCTATCGACCACATGTAAACACTATCGCCCACATTTAAACACTATCACCCACATTTAAACACTATGGACCACACGTAAACCCTATCGACCACATTTAAACACTATCGCCCACATTTAAACACTATCGCCCACATTTAAACACTATGGACCACATTTAAACACTATGGACCACATGTAAACCCTATCGACCACATGTAAACCCTATCGACCATATATAAACACTATCGACCACATTTAAACATGTAAACCCTATCGACCACAATTAAACACTATCGACCACAATTAAACATTTAAACATGTAAACCCTATCGACCACATTTAAACACTATCACCCACATTTAAACACTATGGACCACACGTAAACCCTATCGACCACATTTAAACACTATCGCCCACATTTAAACACTATCGCCCACATTTAAACACTATGGACCACATGTAAACCCTATCGACCATATATAAACACTATCGACCACATTTAAACATGTAAACCCTATCGACCACAATTAAACACTATCGACCACAATTAAACACTATCGACCACATTTAAACATGTAAACCCTATCGACCACATTTAAACACTATCGACCACATTTAAACACTATCGACATTACCCTCACATAGCCACTAGGAAGCAGGATCGAACACACAAGCTACATTAGCCCCACATAGCCACTAGGAAGCAGGATCGAACATATAAGCTGCAATAACTACTCCAGCCACGGATGGCAGCACCTTTGGACAGGTGAGGAGGGCGGAGCCATTACGTCACACAAGCCACGCTTACTTCACATAGGCCACTCCCACTTGATACTAACCAGCGCGGGAATGAGATTGGAGGGGAGAGAATCATATGCCGCTTTTCCACTGCATGGTACCAGCTCGACACGACTCGACTCAGCTCGCATTTTTTGCGTTTCCACCGCGAAAACATGGTACCTGGTACCTGAAGTGGCTGCTTTTTCTAGTACCGCCTCGCTCTAGGTTCCAAGCGAGCTGAGCCGATGCTAAAAGGTGACGTCGGCAGACGGCCGGCCACTGATTGGCCAGAGAGTGTGACGAAGTCACGAGAGCGACATGGCAACCATGCTGGTAACAGCCATAGCAGCGCTGCAGCCAACATATATTCCACTTCTTCAACTTCTTCAACATGCCAGCTAATAATAGTAATGTTATCGATGTCCTCCATTGTTATGTGGGTTCTGTCCATGTGTGGGTTGCGTAGGTCTTGTTTGCGTCGCGTACAAAAATACGTCACGGCCCTTTCGCACAGCCGACCCCGCCCACGTCCAGGAGGTACTATTTGCGGTGGAAAAGCACCCGTGCTGCTACCGTGTCGAGTCGTGTCGTGTCGAGTCGTGTCGAGTCGAGCTACATGTGCGGTGGAAAAGCGGCATTAGGCAGACCCGCAGAGAGCCTCGGGCCTAAGCCCCGGGGCTTGAAGTAGCTATACGGTATTTTCTCTCCACGCGTGTTGGATACAATTCCCCCCCTGTCGCTTCATGGTCACCATACCGAAATACTTCAACAAATAAAGTGAGTTAAAAGCGACCCGGATTGGACTACTTTCTTCAAGAACGCGACAACAGTACTGTATATACTGTACTTTACTGTATATACCAGTAAAGTACAAGTACTTCCCCCCCTGTCGCTTCATAGTCACCATACCGAAATACTTCAACAAATAAAGTGAGTTAAAAGCGACCCGGATTGGACTACTTTCTTCAAGAACGCGACAACAGTACTGTATATACTGTACTTTACTGTATATACCAGTAAAGTACAAGTACTTCCCCCCCTGTCGCTTCATAGTCACCATACCGAAATACTTCAACAAATAAAGTGAGTTAAAAGCGACCCGGATTGGACTACTTTCTTCAAGAACGCGACAACAGTACTGTATATACTGTACTTTACTGTATATACCAGTAAAGTACAAGTACTTCCCCCCCTGTCGCTTCAGTCACCATACCGAAATACTTCAACAAATAAAGTGAGTTAAAAGCGACCCGGATTGGACTACTTTCTTCAAGAACGCGACAACAGTACTGTATATACTGTACTTTACTGTATATACCAGTAAAGTACTTTTTTTTTTTTTTTTTATGATTTCACTATACAAAGCATGACTATGTTAGTAAAATCATTTCTCGCTGAAATACAAATTGAAAGGCAGAATAGTCTGTAGTGCAGCATAAAAACAGCAAAAAGCAATGATCTTCACAGAGCGAAGATCATGCACTCACCGAACCTCCCCCCGCCCTCCGTCTGTCACGGCATGTGCGTAATAGCGTCACTCAGAAAATAGCCAATACATTTTTTTGTTTACCGGAACAGCAATTTGGAATGAGAAAATGGCTTGCTCAAAAATAAGGAAAGTTGACCCCGAAAAAAGACATTTTAAAGATGAACGGACTGACCAATACTTGTTCATTCTCCCGCAAGGCAGTACAAAACCTTTGTTGTGTCTTTTATGTGTTGAAACCGTGGCGCTGATAAAAAGGGGGAATATTAAGCGGCATTACGAATCCAAACACAGATGATCCTTCGAGGAAAAGTATCCCCAGAAGTCAGAAGTAAGAGCGTGGAAAATATCCGAGCTGAAAGCTCAGTATGAGAGGTCTACGCGTGTCTTCACACACTCATTTACAGGCCAGCAATGTGCAAATTAATGCTCACTTAAGATTGCATGGATTTTGGGGCAACATAAAAAAATTCAGTAACACGACTGTTGTGAATGAGTGCTTGCCGAGACGTTACTTGAAGGTAAACAAAGGAATGAATTGTGTGAAAAAATAAAGCAAATCCCAATGTGAGCGGCAACGACAACCAGAAAATCCGAAATGTTATCAGTACGCACTGTCACAGCTTCATGCGGCTGTTCAGAGTGCCCCATCCTTAGCCATTGACGAGTCTTCAGATGAAACGGATAATGCCCAGCTTTTGGTTTATGTGTGATTGTTTCATCAAGACAAGAAAGAGATCTGTGAGGACCTGAGGGGTATTCCACAAAGCCGGTTTTATCACATAACCGGGTAAGTTAACCCAGGGTTTGCGGTAACCCTAGGTTTTCCGTTCCAAAAGGATCACGGTATGTTAGTTGCTATAGAAACATATGCTCTGAATCAAACCTGGTCGGCTCGGAGCAGGTTTTGCGCAGGTTAAGTTTGAAACATAACCCGGTTTTGGGTATTTAAACCGGCGTTCACCGCAGATTTCATGTGTTCACAATGGCATGCCCTTTTGATGAGAGAACTGCTGATATCGGAGCTCAAATGTATACGTACAATCCACCGGGAGCGATTGATAAGACCACGGCTCGACATCTTGGCATATCGGATGACTTTTTGCTGGTGTGGAGAGATATAGATTCTCGCGCAAATCTTTAATATATTTAAATAGCCTTACATAGCCAACACTACCAATCGAGGACCTGGCCTCAGTTCACTCCAGACTATTTGCGTAGCCCTCCGTTTTTTGCAAATGGTAGTTTTATCTAGGCTATAATGTTGGAGATGCTGAGCACATCTCAGTCGTTTCAGATGACCCATCCAAGATTTGTATCGGCCTCCTATCATACAGAGAGCAATATTGTCTGAGCACTATGCCGAGGCATTTACAACATAAAGTATAAAATAGTCCTAACGGACTTGCATCCACTGGAGAATGTTCGATCGTAGCCGGCGGCTTCATTACAAGCACTAATCCATCTTGATCTGTGAAGTTGATGAATTGTCACTTTTAGTTTTTCTACCCAGTTACTAAAAAAAGAAACATTTGGAATAGTATGCGCTGTGGCAAGCACACGGTTTGCATGTGTTACTTCGAAGGCAAACATTTTTTAAAATACAAGAAAACACAAAAACCTACATTCAACCAGTGGGGTATGGCCCCTGACTCTCTGAGGAGGTAGGTACCTCCAGGTACCCCCTCCATGCCAGGGCGCCCTGAATTTATGTTTATTAACAGCTCCTCCACCGGGGTCAAGACAATTTGAGGGCCAGATCCAGTCTGCCGACTGTCGGCCTTTTCACGATTGGCTTAAAAAAATGGCTTATTTAAATGTATACCACTACGATGGTGGGAAAAGCTTACCAGTTTGTATGTTTTTTATACTGCATTTTTATACTTGATCCGCTGGCCGCTTGGAAGCAATCGGAGTACATATTTTTTTAGAAGAAAGGGGTGGTAGGATCTTTAAGAATGCTTAACTGGGATATTTATATATTCATGGCTCAAATATTAAGGATCATGCTTTTGACGTGTAACTAACGCATTTACGCGGTCAGCGATCCGCTGCCAGGCTTTGGTTCTCCGTGTTGCAGAGGCTTTAGCGTTCCCTTGTCTTGTGATAATGTCCCATCTCCTCGTCATAGCTCTCCAGGAGAACCTGGAGTTCCATTTCATTGAAATAAGCGGCCCGTTTCGCCATATCGATCAAGGTTTCCATGATCCATACAAAACGTCTTTTTAGGTTTGGCGTGGACGCGCACAACCCTGTGTTAACCAACCCCGAGTTGATTGAACTAATGCATAACCGCTGCTGTGGAACCGAAAACTCTGGGTTGGTCGGCACAGGGTCATTCAACCTAGAGTTCAGCGTTAACTCAGTGTTTGTTAAACCTCCGTTCGTGGAACACCCCTCTGTTGGGTCTAACACCACTTGAGACACTGTTTTGCTTACTTGAAATGAAGGCCTAATGCTCTTTTTGTGTTTATTTGAAATGTTGGTCTGGTGTACTTGTTTTGCTTACTTGAAATGTAGGCCTAAGGCACTTAGTGTTTTATTTGAATTGAAGGCCTAGTGTTCCTGTTCTGCTTACTTCACATGTAGGCCTTATGCACTTTTTATATTTACTTGAATTGCAGGCCTAATGTACCTGTTTTGTTTACTTGAAATGTTAATATGCGTTACTTTGTCTTACTAGTTACTCATGGTTAAAAGTAAGCTATTTGGAAATTGAAAATAAATACATCTGAAATTATAAGGTAATATGCTGTGTTGATTGTATTTGACAAAAGAAGGCTATTAGGACGTGGTAGGTTCGGACCTTTCTTGGAAGGAATTTTTGGTAACTGGACCTTGTTCAATTTTAATTGAAGACCCCGGGTATATACCATAGAAAGTACTGAAACATCTCAATGTAGGTAATCACAGTATGTCACAAAACCACTTTCGTTCAAAAAGGAGCATTGGCCACCCTGCAATACAGTACATGTGATATGGTAGAGTATGCCCTGTTCTTTTGGAAAAAAGTCTGCCGAGTCAGGATCGCTTTAACTCACTTCATTTGGTAATGTTTTTGACTAGTCTCTATGAAGCAAAAGGATGGGAATTGTATGGGAACGCGTGGAGATACACTTAGTAGGGCATCAGAACCTGCGTTACCTGGAGCGTTCTAGCCCCCTGGGCTATGTGTTGTGACTTATCTACTGGGCAGGCGTGGACTCAGTTATGTGCTCTGATTGGCTAAGCATGGTGCTGAACTCCCGCCCCCCTGGATACCCGTATGTGTCTTTATGCTGTCCCTTGCGGCTATGTGTTGGCATTGTAACTTTTTTTGTGGCTATGTGCGGGAATTACACTTGTTCTTGTGGCCTTGAGCGTCTGGGTCTCTCGAATATCTTGACTGCTCGTATCTCTACAATTGACACATGATGAATGGCCTCCTTTAAGAGCTGAACGCCTCCCTAGGCTCCGGATCCCTCAGCATGGGAAAGAAGCCTCTTTTAATTGGCAAGGGCATATGTGGCCTTGGTATGAATGTGTGAATTATGTTACAAGTACTGCAAATACTCTAGATACAGTCTGAGTAAAGTAGAAAGTAGAGAGTTGAAGACATACCTGTTTTCCAGTCGGAATGTCTTTATTATGGATGAAACTTTGAAACGGCTTAGATTAGGGTGGACTCTGCCCAGCTTCCCTCATAGTCAGACCATGGTTTATGACATGGTCCACCAAAGTGGCTCTTATGTCATCGGAAATAATTTTCCGTGCACGGCCTCTTCCACCACGTCCTCCTCTATGTCTCTGTCCTCCTCTTCCTCCTCTACCTCTGCCTCTTGCTCTACCTGCATCCATGCTTGCAAAGTTCTTAAAATGGCTTACTGTAACTGAGGCCTTTTTGTAGCTGGCTGATTGGTGTTCAGTTTTGGAAGAAAGTGTTTTCAGGTGTGTATGTAAGTATTTTCAATGAACCAATGTGTTTAGGATTTTGAATAGATGTGTTTTCCCAATGGTACATTGGGCATTTTTGAATTTAGTGTCTTATGTATAAAATAATGTGTAGTGTGCAGGAGCAAGTGTGTTGCAGAAAGGAGCAAGTGTGTTGCACAATTGGGCGCCCGCTTTGCCCAACCTGCTGGACGATGCGAGTGAGTGTCAAGTCAGTTCTTGCGAACTATGAGAGCCTGGCGAGTTACTTCCATGATTTCTCAGAAATGTCTAATGGTGATGCGTGTAGCAAGTGCAGTGGTTTCTTGAAACAACTACGGAAATTCTCCTTCTACTCTACACTGCGGCTGTTGGTGGATGTCATGTACCCCATGGAAGAGGTGAACGCAGCTATCCAGTCACCGAATCGAAGTGCTGCCTCTTTCAGCGCGGTCTACCAAAATGTGGTTCAGGGCGCACAGGAGAGTCCCACTGTAGGTGATCCTAAGGCTCCAAAGTCTGCGGCCCGCTCCACACAGACTCCACGACGTAGACACTGCCGCCAACGCATCTACATTCTCTGGTGGTGCCAAGAAGTACTTTCGTAGACTGCATTTAGAGGTTCTCGACAGCTGCATTGCCTGTTTGAACTACCGGTTCTCATCTGAGGCTTTCAACCGAATCGAACTCTTCGAGCGTGCAGTGGTGGGGAAAATCAACTGCGAGACCGGCGCTCCTGTGTGGGACAGCAAAGACTTGGATATGGGCCACTTGGAGGTGCAGCTGGATATGTTTGGCGATGTGTGCAGAGCGTGCAGTGTCAATTAGGGATGGGATAGATGGATTCCATTGTCGATCGTCTAAAGCTGCCAATAAAAAGGCGCTAATTTATTTTAAATAATTAATTTTACATTTTTTATTTTTTTGAAAAACAGCGCTGTGGTAGCTATTTTTACAACTTAAAAAGCCCCTCAAATTGTAATTGAAATTAACTGGCACAGGTGGAAAACATACTCTGTAGCGCTGACCTGCCGTATTCACTCACTGCTGGAAAATCATATGTACACTCAAATTTGGGGTATTTTAAGTGCACTATATAGTGCATGAAATTAACCAGTGAGAATTCGAACAACACTACAAAATGGCGAGCACCCTATATAGTGCACTATATCCGTGATAGGGAACGATTTCGAACACAGCTACGAGCTGTGTGTCATCAGCGTGTGTCATCATGACAGCGCCGCCGGCACCGACGTCTTGAAACCTAAGTCAGCGGAGGCTCACGCCGGTCCTTAATTATTATTATACAATTATTATAAAGTTGCCCCCCCCCGATAGTATCGACTATCGGCGATCGCTAGGGTGCACTATCGGACGATGGAAGCTTGTAGACAATTGCCCAACCCTAGTGTCAATATATATTCATGAATATATATATTCATGAATATATGAATATATATTATATTCCACGAACGGAGGTTTAACAAACACTGAGTTAACGCTGAACTCTAGGTTGAATGACCCTGTGCCGACCAACCCAGAGTTTTCGGTTCCACAGCAGCGGTTATGTATTAGTTCAATCAACTCGGGGTTGGTTAACACAGGGTTGTGCGCGTCCACGCCAAACCTAAAAAGACGTTTTGTACGGATCATGGAAACCCTGATCGATATGGCGAAACGGGCCGCTTATTTCAATGAAATGGAACTCCAGGTTCTCCTGGAGAGCTATGACGAGGAGATGGGACATTATCACAAGACAAGGGAACGCTAAAGCCTCTGCAACACGGAGAACCAAAGCCTGGCAGCGGATCGCTGACCGCGTAAATGCGTTAGTTACACGTCAAAAGCATGATCCTTAATATTTGAAGTTGAAGTTGAACCCATGAAGTTGGGTTGATGGAACTGTTCAGCGAGCTTGTGAGGACGTCAAGCTTTTTTACACCCTTCCAGTCACAACGTGCACAGCGGAGAGGTCATTCAGTGGATTACGCAGACTGAAGACCACCGCTGCGGAACACCATGACAGCTCGTAGGCTGAACCACTTGGCCCTACTTCACACACATAAGCGACGCACAGATCTGATTGACGTTGAAAATCGCCATTTTTACATAGGGAACCATTGGTGTAGACGCGTTACACGCGTTAAAGCGGCGCGTTAGTGGCGTTAGACGCGGCATACGCACGTAATGACGCACGTAAACGCACCAATGCGGCAAACGCACCGTTCAAAAAGTTCAAAAATATTTACTTTTGACGTGCCTACGCAAAGTAAAAAAAAAATTACTTTTGACGTGCCTACGCGTGACGCTTAGCCGCGATAGCCAACCAGCGTGGAGCTTGACCCGACGTTACTGGCAGAGAGTAACGAGTGACGCTTGCACAGAAGCATATGGCGGACATCTTTCTTTATTCTGGGTGGAAATAGTAACAAAGTTACGCCATTAAAAGCGTTTCTGTAAACATTTTTAGCGAGAAATGTGCATTTTACGTTCATATTTCACGTTTCATATATCTCTCTGCATTGAGATTGCCTTCAATGATGACAAGCCTCGTTTTTCCAGCGAGGGAGATGCCGCCTCACACCATCACACTGCCTCCACCAAAATATGTTATTCTATCGGTGCAGCACTCAGCATAGCGTTCTCCGCGTCTTCTCCACACTTTGACACTACGATCCAACTGCCATAAGCAGAATCTAGACTCATCACTGAACATACCGTTCCTCCACATGTTCAGATTCCAGTGCACGTGTTGCCGACACCAGCGCAAACGGGCCTGACAGTGAAGGGCAGTCATACAGGACTCCTGGCAGCCCTATGAGACCGGAGATTGGCTGCCTGTAGTCTGTTACGGATTGTCTGGGCAGAGAGCCGTCGGCCATAACGTCCTGCAAACCTTGACTGCAAATCTGTAGAAGACAGCCTACGGTACCTCAGTGCTGACAGGGTGAGGAAATGGTCTTCTTTGGGTGTCGTCTTGTTGGGACGCACACTTCACAGCCTGTCTTTGACATCCAGTTATATGGAACTTGGCCTTCAGTTTGGAGAGGGTACTAGGGCTCACTCCAAATAATGCCGCAACTTGGTTGTGCGGAACAGCTTGAAGTTGCCCTATCCCAAGGGCTCCGGATTAGTCAAGCGCGGCATGCCGATTCTTGGAACAGACACTTACTGACTGTAGCTGTACTTACAGTAGTAGGGCTCACAGAAGCTTATTTTTTTTTGCCAGATGAATAGCGTCGGCCGATGTCTCTCACAATGACAGTGCAGGAAATTGCATCCACCAAATCCAAAAATTGGTACAAACTACATAGTATTTGAATAAAATCGATCAATATTAGGGATGGGCACGAGTAGTAAATTCCAAACTTGAGTGATCGAAGGAATTCCTCGAGGATCAATCGAGTACTCGTTAAATCAAATCTATTTTTAGAATGCAACGCATCTGCAGCAGGAATAGGCCTGATGATGAACGGCAATATTACCAACCAAACATGTAATGCTTATTCTCCATCAAAACAGTCAGAGTTATCAGAGTATTCATTATTTATTTTTGCAAACGTTCAAAACACATTTTCCTTACAAAAATAAATATGCGTCTCACAATTTAAATCACGTCGAACCAAGGCCTGTAACAGTTTAAAAAAAAACGAAACAAGTAGCCTAACCATTGCAAATAAATGCTTAAAGCTGCAAATAAAACGGCAGCAAATGGACTATGGAAATACTCAGCGTTGTGATCTTCTCTACACGCCCGGGATTACAGCTGCGTCTTGCGGCGGTGAAAATAGCCGACACACTTTCACTTTCACCGTTGCTGCGGGTCTGCTTTCCCGAACTCACCGTTGTGTTTCAGGAGCATATGTTGCCGCATAGTACTTTCTGGTAGCTCGATTTCGCTTGGCATATTTTACATTTCACCTTATGATCTCCTATTTCTTTAAAGTATTTCAATTCTTCGCTGCGGTTTGCTTTAACCGCCATCTCTTAACTTTTTGAATTCTGGCGTGCCTGCACACGGCACGGAACGCGCCATGGAAATGGATGCATTTAATTTTCTTTGTGCCCACGTCATGCGTTAGTGGCGCCGACAGAAAATTGATACATTTGCTTCAGAAAACTTTGTTTGTGTGTGTATATGCAAACTCGAGTTTGCCTGTCCACCAACCGAGTTCATTTGTAACGAGGAGTACTCGAGTAATCGATTCCTCACGCCCATCCCTAATCAATATAGCACTTTATTTTTTCTCAGATGTCTGCAAAAAATTCTCCCAGTTGAACATACCCACCAAAACTTCCACAAGGTAGGCCCAGTGTAGAGGTCTATAGCCTATCTCCCAAAAACTGGTTAACTCTGAAGATATATCATTCCATATCCCGTATCTATGCATAATCCATACAAAGAAATGTTTCATTTGCTTTTTTTATTAACAGTATTTACTTCTACTTTTACTTTCAATACTTAAGTACATATAATATCAGAAAATTACCTTTGATACTTAAGTATAATTAATTTCAGATATTGGAAGACTTTTATTGAAGTCGTATTCTATTGGGTGACTTTTACTTTTACCGGGGTCATTTTCTGGGAAGATATCTACTTTTACTCAAGTATGGCTTTCAGGTTATTCTTCCACCACCTGCTGTTGTTTGTGTGTGCGCACGAATGGTGGATTCAATGATTCGTTTCCGTGACCCAGTTCGCGTGATTCAGTTCGCCACGAGGAGTCGTTCGCGAATCGTTCGTTCAGTCGAGTTTCCGGTAGCACTAACTCCACTGAGTCTGACTGACTCAGCTGAGAACCGTGCAATGGGGTCCATTCCATGATGCGATTTACCGCTACCGGAAACCAGGCTGAACGAACATACGATTCGTGAACGACTCCTCCCAGTTCAGTCGAGTTTCCGGTGAATCGATTCACCGGAAACTCGACTGAACGTGGAGGAGTCGTTCGCCTAGTTTCCGATAACGGTGAATCGCATCATGGAATGCACGCCATTGCACGGTTCTCAGTTGAGTCAGTCAGACTCAGTGGAGTTAGTTCTACCGGAAACTCGTTCGTTCGTTCAGTCGAGTTTCTGGTGAATCGAATGGTGAACGAGACGACCGAACGAACGAGAGAGACGAACTGGTTCAGTTCGTTCGTCCTAAAGACTCGGTCATTCGAACCGGTACGCGAACGAACGAGCCAACACTAGTGCACACGTGTTGGGAAAAATAACCTGATGAGCACATCACATGGCAGGCACATTAATATATAGTCGACTCTTGCTCTAAACCCAACGAACACATAACACAAACATGATAATATAGTCAGGTCAAGGCCAGAGCCGAAGGCCCCATTTCCCAGGCAAATGGTAGACACTCAGACAAGGCACCAGTCATCCTCAAGAACGGGAGAGCCACATTAATTTATCACACAGGAGACACCTCGAAGCTCTCCCCCACTAGAAGGAACACATGCAGATACTAGGGGCCTGAGAGCCACATTCAATTATCACACACAAGACACTTCGGGGGGCACTCCCCCGTTTTAATTTATCACACCGGAGACACGAGGAGCTCTCCCCCGTTAGGAGGCATGGACCAGGGCCTGGGAGCCAAGGTCCAGCGAAAACACACAGAACCACACATATCTAAAACGCACACACCTCATCGAGAGGAGGATACAGCATAAGACTGTATCACACAGGGACTCTTGATCTTCTTCTGAAGCAGACCTTCCACGGAGGTGAAGCTCTGGACGAACCATCAGCGCTGATTAGGGACTTAGACATATTCAATCTCTCACGCTTTATGACTGCATAACCGTTGCCACTTTACTTAATAAATCCAAGGTCCTCGTGCCGACAGACTTTATTACCTCTCCGTCTCATTTCATCTGGTCCAGTAACTAGACAGACCGTTTTTCCCCTCACACACGTGTGTGTCTGCCAACAAGTATAAGATATACCTATACATCTATAAACAGACACAAGAGGACGAAGATTTCGGCAAACATATTTTTATTTGATTTTATATACATGAATTGGCAGTTGGGCCTAGGTGAATTGAAACAAAGTGTGTACGTCCAACATCGGATGGGACTCGACCAAGTCCACATCGATGTGAAATCCCACTGGAGAGAAACAACAGCTTGTTCCCAGCGCAGGTTAATTTAAACAAAGCATTACATACCTCAGTGTAATATAACACTGATGAGGACTTGGTTGGGTCCTATCAGATGTTTGACTACTTTGTTTAAATTCACCCGGGCTCAGAGAAAGCTGGGGTTTCACTCCTGTGTGATGTCACATCGATGTCGACCTGGTTGGGTGCCATCAGATGTTTGACGTGCATACTATCTCTGTACAATGGTGCCGTAATACATTTTATTTTGCATTTTTCTTATTTTTTCTATTGAATGCTATTATTTTTCTTTCTTCGCACATACGACCCACAATAGAACCGGGCAGCAAATGTTGACAGGTCCTTCATCCTGGGGTTCAGCTACTTGTTGATCCGAGGCCTGAGGCCCTTCCCCTCAGCCTGCTGTGTGGCTTCGCCTTCCTCCTCAGCCGCAATGACGAAATCTTGCTGTTCAAGGTTGTTCAGGGGACGTCGATGGCGATGACGGCCTTGGTTTCGGCCCAGGACATCTTAATGCGGCTGAAGGGGTTCCGGCGTGAAGGGCGGTCCAAAGGCTTCACCTCCTCCTGATCCGGCAGGGCGGTGGTAAGTGTTTCAACCCTCTGCTTTCTGAGTCCCTTCACCCGGATCTTCACGTTCCCCATGACTTGGGACAGGTCCTTTCTTGGGGGCCTGTCTGCTGTCAGAGACGGTGAGAGAGTCGCTCAGTCAATGTTTTGTGATTATGCTGACGTATAAAACTCAAAAGATAAATGCAAACCACGCACGCGCGCGCGCACGCACACACACAAGCAGGTACACACACACACACACAGGTAAACACACACACAAGCAGGTAAAAACAACAATGCAGCGAACTCACCAGGTTCATCAGGGATCTGGCTCAGGTCCAGGGCAGTCTGGCCTGGGAAGGGGCTCCGGCCTGAAGGGTGGCCCAAAGGCTTCTCCTCTTCAAACCGGGAGGTGGTTGCTGGTTCAACCCTCTGCTTTCTGAGTCCCTTCACCTGGAACCTCAGGTTCCCATGACCTGGGCCAGGGCCTTTCTGGGGGGCATGTCTGGTAAACACACACACAAGCAGGTAAACACACACACAAGCAGGTAAACACACACACAAGCAGATAAACACAAAAATGCAGCCAGATCACCAGGTACATTGGGGAGCTGGTTTGGGACGTCCTGGGCGGTCTGGCCTGGGTCCATGGTTGCTGTTTCAACCCTCTGCTTTCTGAGTCCCTTCACCCGGACCCTCACATTCCCCATGACGTTGGTCAGATCCTTCCTGGGGGGCCGGTCTGCTGTCGGATGCAGCAATGCCACGAAAGGGCCCGAGTCTTCTCCCTGGTGTTGGGGTCCTGTCAGAAATGAACGACAAAACTGTATTTAGTGATGACCATAGTGGCTGTTGTGTGTTTGTTGCTGCTATTGGTTCTATTTTAGTGTCTGTTAATCTGAGAGTCCGTCAGTCAATGTTTTGTGATTACGCTGATGTATAAATCTCAAAAGATAAATGCAAACCACACGCACACACACACATACAGGTTTATGTGGTATAGCCGGACCTTATCCCCAAACCAGCCCGGTGGTGGTTTAGATGGACTACCCTTTCCTGAGGTCCTAGAGTTATGGGGGTTGGATTGAAACATTGCAAAAAATCAGGTCACTTGATATCTCATACACACCCTACACAACCTGCTTACACACCACCCTGACCCAATTGTGGTTTGAGCGGACTGACATATGTGGTTTAAAGGGTACAAGAAAACACTATTGGGTCTTTAAAGGGCTAATGATGTCACGACTCATTAACATAAACACACATACATGACCTATTGTGGTTTAAGCGGACTGACATATATGTGGTTTAAAGGGTACAAGAAAACACTATTGGGTCTTTAAAGGGCTAATGATGTCACGACTCATTAACATAAACACACATACATGACAGCACACAGCATTACTGTCAATTTATTACAATATAAAGTACTTTAAATACTACAGTAAAAACATTTCAACAGTGAAAATATGACACCAGCCAACAGCCCGTCAAAAATTAAGTGCCATGAATTTGAATTAAGTCTCATTACAAAAACATTAAAAGTTACAGCATAAAGAACTTTAAATACTACAGTAAAAACATTACAACAATGAAAATATGACACCAGCCAACAGCCCGTCAAAAATAAAGTGCCATGAATTTGAATGATTTAAAGTCTAAATACAAAAGAACATTAAAAGTAACAGTAACCACAAATTTATACAACAGTATCAATAAAAATAAAACAAAACAGGTAGATAAAGAATAAATAAAAGATCACTGATCTTTGCCAAGAACCTGCCTCTTTGCCATAATTTCCCGGTTCCTCACAAAGTCCCTTACATTCTGGACTGTTCTGTCCTTGAACGCAGGACCTTGTACCTCCTTGCAGTGACTACACTCATTTACGGAAGCTAGTTTTCCTTTCTGTATTGTGCCTTTGAAATGCCGCATCACTGCAGCGACCTCCACCTGGAAAATCTTTTCCTGGAAAATATGCAAAGTAGAAAATAAATCACACAAACTTTTCATTTTGAGTTCAACCATTGCCACGGAATGACAAGAAGAAATGGTTTACCAGTTTCTGTGATGACTATTATTTATAACATTATATAAATAATATAATTTTATGTAAGGTTTTCAGTTGACTGCTCACTTGAATCACACACTTTTACAAAATGGTTGACAACTCAGTAAGAATACTGCATTATGTGAGAGACAGATAGGGAGACAGACAGGCAGCAGACAGACATGCAGTGCAGTCTGGTGTCTCACCGCTGGCTCTCCTTGATGACATGGAGGGTTTGCCTGGGACGGCGGGACGATCACTTCCTGTCTTCACTGTAACAGGAAGTGGAAGTAATTGTTATCAATATCCTATTAGCATTGACCAGCCATACGGGGAACACATTACTCACACATACACGCATTATTCTTCCTGTTTGAAAGATGTACACATCCTCTTTAAAATACATATAGATATATTTCCTGCCTAAGAGATCTACCCCTCCTGTTGAAATGATATACCCTTCCTGTTTAAAATACCTACATCCTTCCTACAACATATTATATAAATAATATTATTTTATGTAAGGTTTTCAGTTGACTGCTCACTTGAATTACACACTTTTACAAAATGGTTGACAACTCAGTAAGAATACTGCATTATGTGAGAGACAGATAGGGAGACAGACAGGCAGCAGACAGACATGCAGTGCAGTCTGGTGTCTCACCGCTGGCTCTCCTTGATGACATGGAGGGTTTGCCTGGGACGGCGGGACGATCACTTCCTGTCTTCACTGTAACAGGAAGTGGAAGTAATTGTTATCAATATCCTATTAGCATTGACCAGCCATACGGGGAACACATCACTCACACATACACGCATTATTCTTCCTGTTTGAAAGATGTACACATCCTCTTTAAAATACATATCGAAATATTTCCTGCCTAAGAGATCTACCCCTCCTGTTGAAATGATATACCCTTCCTGTTTAAAATACCTACATCCTTCCTACAACATATTATATAAATAATATTATTTTATATAAATAATATTATTTTATGTAAGGTTTTCAGTTGACTGCTCACTTGAATTACACACTTTTACAAAATGGTTGACACCCTCTTTGCTGTTCTGTCAGTTTAAACGTAACTACATTTACATTCACACTAGATAAACAGTATAGCAACTGGGCATGAAAGGATCTTACAACTTTTTTTCTTAGTTTTGTACACCATGTTCTCTTTTTTAACATAGTCTATCGGTTGTGTCCTTTGTCTTTTCATCCTCCAACCCTAACCCTTCAGATCTGTTTGCTTAACACCATAAGCTGATAATCAACACTGCTTGAAAAGTGATTAATACACTGAGGATCTAGGGCCCTATTTTAACGGTCTGAAACGCAAGTGGGAAGCGCAAAGCGCAAGTAGCTTTGTGGGCGGTTCTATGGCGCTATCGCTATTTTACAGGCGGATAAATGACACTTGCGTCGCGGCGCAAGTGTCAAAAGGGTTGGTCTGAAGCAGCCTAATTACCCGTAGGTGTGGTTTGGGCGTAACGTCCAACAAACCAATGAGAGTGCCAGCTCCCATCCCCTTTAAGAGCCATGAGCGCATTTGAATCGGACGAGTTGATATTTTGACAGCGCGTCTGCAGTCTCCGATGAGACAGATGCACATGAATTTCAAACTGCAAATGGCTCAGTTTATTGCCAAATAATATGGCCTAATTCACACATGGAATAAGGGGTTTTCTTCCACAACTTCAGAAATACTGAGTCTTCAAATAAATTTCGCCAAAGAAAACGTATATGATATAACATATGATCTGCGGTAACTGTGGTTCTATTTAATGATATACGCAATACATTATAAACATTGTTTCTTATCAGTAGGCCTATTGTATGCTATCCTAATATGCATGTGTCCCCGCGGTAATAGACATTGCCATTGATTGTATTATGCGTTACGTGTTTAGTTTGCGTGTGTTTAAACAGAGCACACACGCGCGCCCGCATTCATTCATTCTTTTTAACACTCACTCGCGGTAAAACAATGTTTTTCACGATCAAATACTCATCAATCCTAGGCATGTAGGCCTACACGATGTCTGGGTCAAGAAAATATGTTTTTGCTGTACGGTGTTTGCAGATGCATTGATTTAAAAGTACAACTTATTACCGCTGCATCAGCTGTTCTTTCCCAAATAATTTACCAAGAATGTGCGGCTAGGTAGATGAGAGAAGCAAAGTGTATGCGCGAGGTGCACAAGCAATCCGTATGCATCGCATGCGCATGTATGCATCCGCCCTTAAAATAGCATCTGAACAACGCGCCAATGACTTTAAACCAGGTATTTCGATGTCAGTAGCGCAATGGTATTCAGCAACGGCAAAATAGCGTTTGCGCCAGAACACGCCTCCTCCTTCCGCCGAACCGCCCCTTGGGGCGCATGATCAATCCCTAATTTACCGGCGAGTGGCGCTGGTGGGAAAAGAACGCTCTGCGCCAGTTGTAAACTAGCAACGACACATGCGCCAGTGACTAAGTCACTTGCGCCGGATGCAAGATAGGGCCCCTAGTGTGATGACTCAGAGGTGAAGTTACCTGGCTCAGGCTCACTTTTCCCACACTCAGTCGGCAGGTCTGCGGTGTCACTGCCTTCAGAGTCGCTCCCGTCATTGGCCTCAGCATCACTTACAGCCAATTCATCTGGGTAAAATTATTAGGGAAACTCACTTGAATACTTTGACATTAAAAAACAAAAACTTCATATTTGCTATAAATAGTATTTTTTTTTTAATATATGGAGCGTTATTTAAGTGGTATAGCTAGTGGAATGGATATCAGGGCATCAGGGGCTCTGTTGATTTTCATTAGTTTGCTTGGACATATTAATTTTATTACACAATATAATATTAAAACAATGAATTTCTACTGAAACTTGATTACCCACAATGCTAACCAGTACTACTTAGGGTTTTGATTATTGTATTTCAGTAGACATGAAAATGAAATCTATAGGAAATCTAAATGCCGTTAAAATAAACGCTACACTTCCCAAATTCTACATGTCCTAATTTCTGTACAAACCTTCAATTTCAAACTCATCCAGGGATTTCCCCTGCATGCCGGAAAGATATCCTTTCTCCATCGACAGCAGTAGTTTGGAAATCTTGGCCAGTTGCGTTGTGGGAACTGGTAATCTGTAGAAATCCCGGTGAACACGGATGTTGTGACCCAAGAAATCTGCAACCTGATCAAGTTCATTTTTTTTTAAGTTGAGGACTTGGGACAGTGTGGCGATATGTTTCCTGAGTTGTGTTGACCTGAGGTGCTCAGGGTGCTTTGCTCCACACTGGCTTGCATGAACATGCAAACAGTCTTGTCCTCTGTAGTGGCTCATTGCTTTGGTTCTTGCTAAAAGGAAGACGTTTGTTGCACAAACACCAGATTCAGTTCTGTTACTTGCAAGTAGTGATAGAGCATCCACCATGCTCGGTGTGAGCAGAACTGCAACCTTTCTGCCCCTTTTCCCCATAATTTCGACACGGCAGAAGTAGTTGCAGAGCCTCTGTTCAGTCTTTGACAACCCCATGGCAACATCTTCATGAAGCTTTGAGGTGTCCCTTTCAAGAAAACTTTTGAGGCCCATTTTTGAAACCTCCCCAGCACGTCTCAGATTAAACACAATGATTTGTGCAAGTCTAACTTTTGCAAGTTGAGCATAGTTCTGGGAGGTGGCCACCTCTTTCATGTTGCAAAAGGCTTCTTCTGCAGATTTGACAAGATACTGTTGAAGAATCTGGACATCTTCGGTGAAGGGTAATGTTGATGGCTTGTTGTACTTGGCATCACTCAGTGTGTTCAGGGCACCGTTTGAAACCAACTCCGACCACTTGGATGTGTACAACTGTTGGGCAAAATAACCTGCTGAGTACATCACATGTACATTATAAATATAGCTAACTCCTACCCTAGCCTGATGAGCACATCACATGGCAGACACATTACAATATAGTCAACTCTTGCTCTAACCCAACGAACACAAACATGATAATATATAGTCAGGTCAAGGCCGGAGCCGAAGGCCCCATTTCTCAGCCAGGCAGATGGTGGACACTCAGACAATGCACCAGTCATCCTCAAGAACGGGAGAGCCACATTAATTTAACACACAAGAGATACTTCGAGAACACAGGTGACACAAAGGAGCTCTCCCCCGTTAGGAGGAACACAAGAGATACACATGGATATACTAGGGCCTGAGAGCCAAGGTCAAGCAAAAACACACAGAAACGCACACACCTCATCGAGAGGAGGATACAGCATAAGACTGTATCACACTGGGACTCTTGATCTTTTTCTGAAGCAGACCTTCCACGGAGGCGAAGCTCTGGACAAACCATCAGCGCTGATTAGGGACTTAGACATATTCGATCTCTCACGCTTTATGACTCTGTATAACCGTTGCCACTTTACTTAATAAATCCAAGGTCCTCGTGCCGACAGACTTTATTACCTCTCCGTCTCATTTCATCTGGTCCAGTAACTAGACAGACCGTTTTTCCCCTCACAACTTCTTGAAAATGTCAGTGGACCTGATCCGATCTTCATCTTCTGCCATGAGTGCTGTACAATGAATAATGTCACTGATTTTATGTAGCGAATGTCCCAGTTTCAGTGCAAGGCTTGGTGTTAGGAATGAGTGTTTTTCTTCGTCAAAACCGGACACTTTCTTTAAGGGCTCCGAACCGGTTCAAGGAAGGAAAACGAAAACCGAAAATGAACAGAATTTTAAGGGGAACGGAAACGAAAACGAAATGGTCTTCAACTGTTCCGGAACAGAAACGTTATTCTGAAATCCCCAAAACCGGTTAATAACGGTTTTTTTCTCTATATAGCCTATACAATTTCACAAAAGCATAGCCTCATTCATGAAAAAATAAAAATATTTCCGGTTGCCGCGTTCACTTCGCCGCCCGCCACGCTCAGTTGTCACAAATTCCCATCACCACCCTGGCGAGAGGCGATTTGGAAGCAACAGTTGCACTGAGCTCTATCGACAAAGGTAACTTGAGCTTAATTAACCGAGTCCACTATATCGCCTTTGCATTGTTTCTTGTTGGTGGGCGTGCCCTTAACCTGCGTCCGCGTCCAAGTTTCATTGACATGATCGAACAGCCCGCCCGCTCCTTGATGACAGCCCTCACTGCTGTCTACACACAGCTATTTGATAAATGCCAGATTATAAAACACTTATTTCCAAAATCGAGTCTGACTGTCAATAACGATTAGGGCTGGCCCGAATGCCATTTTTCAGGCTTCTAATACTCGTTGGTTTTTCCCAGCGAATATTCGAATACTCATTCCAGAAAAACACACCATCAAAAACAACATTAATAATCCCTATATACTCCCTGGAACCAATTTTGACAGTATCTACATATTTTGTTGAAGATTGAATGGCTTTTGAACGTTAATAAGTAGGCCTAAGTAAGTTGGAGTTACTTAGTTTTCCCCCGTCGAAGCGAACAGCTGTTGTTCCGTACCAAATCAGCTGTCCTCTGCCATCTCAGCCCTTGCGGGAGCTTTTCAATTCATTCTGGAACGTGCATCTTTTCAGGGAATTTGTACAATAAATTTGTTGACCGGGTATTCGCAAGACGCTCAAGCTCTGCAGCAAGCCAGTCACAGTTGATTGGTGCTGCGCTGTACAGCGAATGTAAACAAACAACTAAGCTAAGGTTAGCATTTCACTAAGCATTTATTTTCCTCCCGGGATCCCGCTAATGTTGTTATAAAGTAAAGGGAAACAAGATATCTATTCTTCCTCCACCTCTCTCGCTTCTCTGCTTGGTGCCGCTTATAGTTTGCCTCCCTCGCTCTGGTAACGTCACGTACGTGAAACAACAAAGCTCCGAATACTGATTTAAGCTTTGAATACTAATTTTCCCAACGAGTATTTGAATATTGGAATAATTCGGACCAGCCCTAATAACAATGCGGGACAACGTCTCGATTTGCGGGACGTGTACAAAGTAATGGAAATGCAGGACTGTCCCGCACAAAGCGACACATCTGGTCACCCTTTTATCGACCACAAACATAGACTAGGCCCATAACACTGCCGGAACATTAAGAACGAACGTTATTTTACGTTCCGAACCGGTTCAGGAACGATATGTTGGTGGCGGAACGCCACCAACATATAAACAATAATTTCGTTTTCAAGCCCTGCTTTCTTTACTGCTCGCACAACTTTCTGGAAGTTAGCAGGTTTAACATCCTCCTCCATGTTATGTATGGAGAATTCTGTGCGCAGACACAACAACAAACGCCCCACTTCACGGAGCTTCTGACGAATGTAGTCATACTTTGTAGGGTCTTGTCGATGTTTGTTGTAGAGTGACTGTGCAAACTGAATAATCGAGAGGTCATTTCGCACAATTAAGGCAACCTCATCCTGCTTCATGACACCAAGGAGCTTCCACACTCCACTTGAGATCTGCTGACAGGATGCAGAGTCGTGTGCTGCAGCCAGACCAAGTACTTTGGTTCTACCAGGTTCTTCCACCAAATCTTCTGGTTTACAGGGGCATCTGCGGACATGTCTCCAAAGGTCCTTGCGAATGTACATACCTTGACAGTAGATGCAGTGAATAAACTTTCCTGCCATTATGTTAGCCTTCGGTTGTCGTTTCACTTTCAGTGATCCTTCTCCAGCCTGTAAAACTGCCGTATTAAGTTTAATAATAATGCGCTCGTTAGATTTTTCTGGGAGGGAAAACACATGAACTAGTTCAGCATGTGCCCTGTGCGTTTTCATGTGACGGGAGATTTTACTCTGTGGCTTACCACAAACGTAACAGTAATTTTTTCTAGTCATATTCTGAGATGTTACTTCTTGTCCGTGTCGTCCAGCTTCAGCTTCTGGCTTTTCCTCTGATTGGTTTGAATCTCCTGACTCAGATGCAACAGCAGCACTGGGATCCATGGGCACATCTTGGACACTGGTGTCTGATCTAGATGCTCCAACATCAGGCCTTACTGGTTTAACTTTCGACTGAGGCATGAAATCTAAGCTTGCATCTGGATCTTAACCATCATCCTCATCTGACTCTGTGTCAGGTATGTATTCCTCATCGGATATTTGGTCAGATTTTGGATCGCTGTCCTGGTCTGAAAGCAGTCCATCTCCAGAAAACTGCTCCTGAAATGGGGATAAAGCAAATTATATTATGTGCTGGACACTTAGAGACAGTTTAAGAGTTCAACAAACCTGGATACTCACCTGGGATGGGTATTTTTTACTTTTTCTGAGGCAGGATTTATGCCAGACCCTTAAACAAACTTTTAGGACACACAATTAGAAACATACATTTTAACATCGCAGGTCTATTTACGTAGTTCTCCATTCATAGTACTTTTTTTTTTTTACTATTCAAAAGATACTTGATTAATGTTAATTCACATCAAAGTGGAATACAAAGATTGATTCAGATAATCCTCAACCTCATGACACCAACACAGATGTCCGTGTCAATGAGGCAAAATAAAATATCTTTAAGTAATCTGAACGATATGTCATACTCGGCAATCAATCTCCCACCGATAAAGTGAGGCATCAGTGTCCAATTAATCATCATGTCACATTTTTGTAAAAAGGTGAAAATAGTTTGTATAATAGCCAATGCTGTGTATAGAGCTACATTTTCCTGCTTTCTTTATAAAGTTATTAATCAAACATTAGAACAGAGCACCTACTATATCCACCTACTGCCACTATTTTGAAACACACTGTACCAATTAAAAAAATATATGGCTTATCCCATACATAAATGGTAATGGCAATCATGTTTTGATCATTTTTTATTTTTGTCATCTTGACCTGGTTCAAAGCTTATATATGCATGCCTGGCAACGGACAACTGATTACGTACCCGGTACAATTTTTGCCCCCGGTACAATTTTAAAGTGACACAGCCATGGTGCCATGCGCTCTGTTTACAGTGGATGTATCGCAATGGCGAGGCGCACAAAGCCTTTAGCCGGGTTCTGTAAATATTCTAGAACACACGGGAGTCCTGGAGCTCATACCTAAATATGATCATATAGCCTACATAGATATCTATCATATAATAAATATTATCACGGCCAAAAGCTGTGTGAGCCGATATTATGAATCTCAAACGACCGCGTTGGGTTCTCCAACGTTCCTGGTTCTTCCACGTCCACATCAATGTGAAGTAGACTGAAACGTGACAAGGAGGAGAAAGGGAATGTTGCCGGGCAGCGCTTAGGCACCTCCGCCTCCGGCGGTGGTCCCTCAGCGGGGCTCAAGCGGGAGACATTCGCCGCCAACAATCCCTTTCTCTTCCATGTCATGGTTCATCTTCTTGAGGGAGTCAAAGCCAAAGTTCCTTCCCCCCCAATTCATTCTCAACCTTTGCTGAGATAACCCCCGGTACGAGTCTCGTAGTGGGGGTTAATACCAGAGACGAGAGTCCCACGTGTTATGCGCCATAACACGCTTCTTCATGTTTAACCTCTGTTTTTCTTTTATTCCTAGTCTGTCTTGCATAGTTTTGATAGGGCAATATGTAAAGCGTCTTAGAGTACCATATTAAGCGCTATATAAATTTCATTTATTATTATTATTATTATAACACCAAAAGCAGAACAGTTATCCAAATAACAAGGAAGTGTACAACACTTGCGTTTAGGGCTGGGTATCGGATTTCGATCTGGTTATGGCACCGACCGAAATGCTCCGATCATATCGAATATCAAAACATTAAAGTGGAAATGAAGCAATGAGAACTGTGACCATTTTTTGGTTGCTTTTTCATTTTTGAAAATACATGGATTTTCGTTAAACCTGAAATTCAAGTAGTTTCACTGGAAAATTACATGTTGATGACGACTTTCGCAACTAGGGCGCGGCCATGTTTTAAAAATGCAGGCGCTACGTCATCAGAATGGTTAGAGCTTTCAAATAAACATGTCAAATCTTGGAAGAAGAACAGGGGGGTCATTTTGTATTGCCCCTGGCTGTTCAAACAAATATTATCGGGTAGAAGAGAGTGGTAAAATAGTTAATTTCCATGTCATTCCTGTCAAGAAGCCTAAACTGCTCCAAAGATGGTTAGCTGCATTGAAACGCCTCAGCCGCCGAATGGGATCAGGTCAGAGAGTATGTAGCGACCACTTTATAGAGGCTGATTACATTGAAGAGGGAGCTTTTGCTGTCCCACCAATCGCCTGAAGCCAGATGCTGTGCCAACAATTTTTAATTTTAGTGGCTATAGTGCTGGAGACACGGACAGACCTGTCAAATCTGACCCGGGCGCTGCTCTTATGCGCAGAGAAAGAGCGCAGAAACGCGCTTGCCAGGCAGAGGAACGAGAGGTAAACTTAGCTTCTAGTACTAGAGAAACAGAGAAATTAGTACACTCACTGTTTGAAGATTGTCTTGTTTGCAGACTAGCTCGCTCCATGCTCTTGATAATTTCTAATCCATCGCCAAAATAATCCATTGATTTCGGAAATAATCCATTTGCTAACACCGTCGGTTGCACTATTTTCGCATATTCATGTGCACACCCAAATGGCACGACAATTACATGTATCATGAAATGAACGAACTGTAAGGCAGCGTGGTAGCCCAGCTGCTGCACCCGTGTACTACTTTTCATAGCTGTAAACAACACCCTGTGGACGGGCAGAGCCGGGAGATGTCAGTTATTATCACCTCCACCATATATATATATATATTGTGCAATATATATCCATTTTGCCGCGTTTACATGGACACATCTGTTCCTAATAGATTTCTATGCGGAACAGAAAATGATCATGCATACGCCTCATTCGGAATACAATTATCTGTTCGGCATAGATTCTATGCCGAATAGAAGAGGTGGTGTAGTCCGTTTTAATCGCCATGTACACACTTATTCCGAATAGATTGGGGTTTAACTTAGAGCAGCCGCAGTAGTTCGCAATTGGTCCACTGAGCTCCGTCGGTACTTTTAAGCACACCGAACTTCACCGCTGTCAAGGAAAGTGGATTTATTGCCTGATTCACGTCTTTGTTATCACTCCGTAAAAGTAGTCCGGTAAGCGTGTCCGGTTGCTAGACGACGGGACATGGGTGTTTATTAATGACGTGTTTGCGTATCGTAGTGTCCGCGCGCGTCCGAGATAACTGTAAATGAGTAGGCTACTACTAGTACTTTTGCAGGCTGAACGTTAAAATACTTCTTAACTTAGAGAGATGGCAGCTGCAGTAGTTCGCAATTGGACCTTCGAGGATTCCTGGTCACTAAATTCCCGTAAGACCACTCTCTCCCACCAGTCTTGGCTGCGGACTCGCATCCAAATTCCTCTTATTTGCGGCGGAGCTTAGGGTAAATATATAATAATACTGCACATTTTGCATTTCCTCTACAATAGTCTGTATAGTAGAGCCAGGTACAAGCAGCTGTCCTTGCAGTTTAAGGTAAAATAGACACATGTTTCTGAGATAAGAATGACTATCAATCTCTGGCATATCACTGGCAGCACTGGCTGTTGGCATAGCATCATGTGTGTTTTCTGAATCATCTGTACTGGCAATGAAATTTGGGGGCTGAGGGCGAGTTTCCCTGTACATGTCATCAATACCATCAGGGGAGCATGCTTTATGCTTCCTACACATGTGAGAAGTAAATGATGACTTTTTTGTAAACATGTGCTCACAACCACTTACTGGACATGACACAGACCTGCCCTCTCCAATATGATCATTTAAGTGAGACACTAGCTCTTTCACTGTGTGAAAATGGCGGGCACATAATGAAACTGCGCATTTTAAATCTGCAACAACAGCTCTAGGAGTGGCTTGCGGTTCATGTGCATTGTGCACGCGATAAAAATGCCCCTTGAAAGCTGCATTTTAAGTGGTAAATGTTTGACTACAGTTGGCGCCAACACATTTGAAAAGACAACGAGGCTCATTCCTATGCACTCTGCAATGTAGTACATAGCCTCTTAATGTAACCAATATCTTTCTACAAAAGACGCAGGTGATCATTTTTATAGAGTTATCAATCTGTTGGTCTTTAGCCTGCTACATATCAACTGTTTTTTGTGAGAATTTTTATTAGGCCTATCTCAATTTGCATAGTTTCATCAAGATCATGTTAAAAGTACAGCATAGACTTGTATATATGATTCCATATATGTTTTGTATTTTTAAATCAACTGGCTAAAACTGTATTTTTTACAATATTTGCATGTCAAATTAACAGTGGAGCAGGTATTTCGCTGTTTTTGTTACCAATATTTGTAGTTTTAACAAATAAATTTGATTATAATCACATATTGTCATTGTAAATATAACAAAAACATTTTGTTTAATACTTTACAAAAGTTCACTGTGATTTAAATTAAAAATATATATTTTTGGGTTTACTATACTCTTCTGTAGGGATTTTACATCGTTTTTATGTAAATTTCACAGCCATTTTTTACAGTGTGGGCCAGTTAATCTAGTTTAGTGGACTAGCTATGTTAAAGCACGAGCTTTTAGTCACACTAAAATCAAGCTATCTAGCCAGGACAAAGGCTTTTAGTCACTCACACATCACCCGCATGCATAATTAATTTATATATATATGAATGTATTGTAGTAATTGGTATCACAAAGCATGTGTATGTACATTTGACATGAATATTCATGAGGAGATACATTTAAATTAAGGTGATATTGTCTTTTTCATTCCTAATAATGACTGTCCCAGATTAGAGCAAACGCATTTTCTTGACCAATTTTGCACATGGAGCACTAATATATGTGAAATTTCTTCTCTGAGTATGATACCTGAATATTCTTTTCTGTTTTCAGTAGCCAACATCTTGGGGATTTCCGAATAGTTTCCGGTGTGGGTCAAATGTAGTGGCTTAGTTTGGTAATATCGCACATAAATTTAAATTGCAAAAAGTGTCCCACATAAGGGCAATTCACCCTACAACCACAAGTTTTTACAGAATACAAATGTGTGTCTGCAGACTCAAAGTGTGCGTGTGCGTTTGGTGTGCGTGTCTTCTCCTTCCTCACCTGTGCCAGACGCTGTTCTCCTGGGGGCGACGAGGAGTCACCAGGGCCTCCTGTTCTCCCTCCTGTCTCTTGATTAGACTCTTCCTCACCATAGTGGATCTCTCAGTTTGCTCACTCGCTGGTTAATGTTAGTTACGGTAGTAACTGGTTAGTAGCTGGTTAATGATAGTTACGAGGGGGGGGGGGGGGGGGGCTACATGCTAGGCTTAAAGCCCGCGCTAGCCGACCACGGCTACCCAGCCTCTTGCTAGCTAACGTGCGGTCTCTGGAAAACAAGCTGGACGAGCTAAGGGCCAGGATTACAACTCATCGCGAAGTAAGAGTGTTGTGCTCTAATCTTCACCGAGACCTGGCTCTCAGACAAAGTCACAGACTGCGCCATTCAGCTACATCCTAACTCCGTAAACCAAGGAGACCGGGAGAATGTCATTGGGTCAAGGAGAGATGAAAATGTGCGTCCTTTCGAACATAGAAAAAGACAGCGCTGTTTAAAATGAATTCAACTCAATTTTTCCTAACCGACGCCATTCCGCGACGGGGAGTATTGCTGACCTCTAGCGTCTCTACGGTGGAACTGCATTTTTCCGAAGTTGGTCTACTACACAACAAGCGCTCTTTTGATCAATGCGTTCTTGTTGTATTGATTTTAATCAGGTTGTCGCCAACAGTGAGAATCCCAATTCACGTGAAAAAAAAGAGGCTCAACTTATGTTGATTTTGAAATTAACTAGTCTTTCTTAAATGTGAAGTCTGCATTTTACTTTCTTAGGGTGTATATTGTGTGCTCACTGCTTAATGACCAGCAATATATGATTTCATTTCGATTCAAATAATATGTTTCTGGAATTGGTATCCATTATTATCAATTTTACTTTCTGCTCTCCTCTTCAAACAAACCAATGAAAAATAAAGAAATAAAGGAAAGACAAATATTATGTGTCCTCCATTTCGGACAGTTTGCGCTTCCTCGGGATACGGAAGATATGTGGTAGAGTTCCTCTTGCCATCTCTCTGCCCTCCTCCGTGAAATTAGCAAAACGTCTGCCATGACTGCACACAAACACACACACACACACACACACAGACATACACGCACACGAATAGTTTTTGTAGGTCATTGTTACAGTTGTGTTAATATTGGAATACACAGCACATCTGCTTCAGAAGAACTATACCCTTCAGTATGGAGATTCTCCAACAAAGTGGAGCACCACCACTTCATGAGATGTGGCATGTGCTTTGGAAGATAACAGTATATATAGTCAGAATTAACTTCCAAGGACTGCAATGAGAGTAGACTGTTTGGTATGGTGCTGTTATGCAAACTTATGTTTCAAAGTGTGAATTTACATTTGTTAGTGATTTTGTAAGCCACATTTTGTTTTACGTTGCATAACGTTTGTTCAAAGGCGTGCACTGCCTTTTTTCTGCTTTCTCTTTTCTTCTTTTATCTTTTATTATTTGAAAACCTTTGAGACTGTAATTGAGAATTAGAGCTGACCTGACTATTAAGGAGAGACAAGACTGGCCCACTTGGGTGATACATTTATTGTGACTCATGACTTGACCTTGAGTATACTTTTATTTTGTAATAACAATATGAAAATGGCTTCAAAGTCCTCTTCTCTACACAAAACACCAAATTATATCCTAAATGTGATATTTTTATCATATTATGCATTATATTAGCATTTGTCTTACTCTTGTCAACTAATCAACGTAAGCCTCATTAAGAAAAAAGTAGGAGAGGAAATTTTAGAACACATACATACATATACTGTATTTCAAATACATTACAATCATATTTACATTGCATTTTTTATTTTCAGTTAAAAAAAATCTAAATTATGAATTCATATTATTAGGACCCTCTGACATGAAAATGGGAGAAGAGTCTTTATGAATTAAGAAAAAAAGAGTTAAGAGTGTTTAATGTCCACATTCTTGATCTGTTATGATTTGTCCTTTTTTTGGCTTCCTCTCTGGATTGAGTCCATGTCTCAGCCCAACAGAGGGCACTATTCTTGGCCCCATCTCAACCAGAGAACTGAATTGAACAAGGCCTTGAAACAGGCTGCTCCCATAATGCTGGTCCTTATGGGTATGTATCTATCCAAACCTAAGGGCAAGGTAAATCAACCGGCCTTCCAAGAAAACAAACCATAAGAATACGGTTATGAGGAGGTTCTCAGGGTGACCAATGCAGGGCTAGGCATGCTCCACAGGGGGGCTGGGGGGCTACATCTTACTGCTGTGGGGTCCTCTCTTCACCAGCCCCTGCTCTTTGCGCATCACTGGTGCATGGATGCTGCAGTCACGTGCCTCGCAGAACCCAGACACTCCTGCCTGTCCCAGGCCTCCAGGTGGACCCACCGGGCCGGGGAATCCCCTGGAGCCCCGGGGGCCGTCCATGCCGATCTTGGGTTCTCCAGGGTGACCCGGAAATCCTGGAACAGCGTGAACAGGGAATGATTTATGACTCTGTTTATGACAAGTTTCCATTCATGAAACAAAAACAAACCATGGCAAAAAAATAACTGTTTGTTTGCCATGGGAGCTGTATCTTTATTCATAACAGGCCTGCTGTTTTTCAGCAGCTATGGAATACAACGTACATAAGTTCTTCTGCGCATAGACTCTTAAGGAGACCCGCTCTCTGCCCAACAGCCTTGGGATTTCTCTGGGTGTGCATATGCCAGTAGGCATGGTGTTGATGGTCGGTGGTGTATGGCAGACGTACCACTTTGATATTCGTTACAGAACAACCACCCCACCTTGCATTTATCTTGTCACTCACACTGGAAACTGAACACTACAATATAGCTGTGCTCAACACAATATTACAGCGTCCAGCTGCTGGTGCTATCCAAGGAGCCATGACAACCGGTCCTACCTGTTTGGCCCTGGGGTCCATCATGTCCTGGAAGGCCTTTACCAGTGACCCCCACGGATCCTTTGGGTCCCTTTGAACCTATTACGACAAAAACACTCAGGTTACAAAATAATATCTGAGAATTAAGACATACTTCTTTTCCAAGATCGATTCATCCTAGTGTATTTGGAATTACCTACACATTGAGTCATTTCGCAGACATTTTTATCCCAAAACTAGATTTGTTAATGTTTTTCATGTATTTGATTTTATTGCTACTATTCTACTATAATATTCTACTATAGCAACTATAGTGTGGAGTTAAGCATCCTGTGCAGTCGCTACGCTGCCTTCACAAGGAGGAGAGCATGGAGACAGGAGTGTCATCATCAGGGAGTCTCCAGGTTGGGCCGTACCTCTTTCCCCCTCCCCTCCTTTCTGACCCCCCAGTCCCCGGTCTCCCTGGGGGCCCCGGGCTCCCTTGGCTCCAGCCTTCCCTGACTTGCCCTGGGGGACGGAGAGAGCAGAAGGGCATCAAAGGTCGGTAAATACAAACACAAGGAAATGGGTTTCTCAGTTTGGATTCAGATATATGTCTGTGAAACATATCTGAAAAGATTCAGTAAGCTTATATAGCAGGAAGCAAGAGGCGGCTCCTGTATCGTTGACTCATGTACTGACAGAAAATGTACTTGTGGTTGATGAACTAGGCTCTCAAACCTAGTTACCTAGGTGGAATAAGACTTTATTTTCATAAATCAATCAAGCTTTATTTATAACAGATTTAGAAAGTATACAG
This sequence comes from Gadus macrocephalus, assembly GCF_031168955.1. Taxonomy (NCBI): domain Eukaryota; kingdom Metazoa; phylum Chordata; class Actinopteri; order Gadiformes; family Gadidae; genus Gadus; species Gadus macrocephalus. The sequence goes on from NC_082392.1 coordinate 10,423,883, forward strand.
CTTTGAAAGTAGTGAAAAACATATATAGAATATGAATAGAGTAGATCACAGTATTCAACAAGAAGATAGTTCGCTGAAAAGTTTGTTTTAAGATTTTGTTTAAAAACTTTGATTTCTGCTGTAGTCCAAACAAGGATGTTAAACTCTGTTTCTCGGTATTCCATCACTCAACCCTGGTCCAAGGGTTCAGCTCAGATACCTCTGCCCTAAAATCACAGCTGTTTGACTCACAGTTTTCCCCGGTGATCCAGACGGGCCCCCGGCCCCCGGGGGTCCGATGAGGGTTCTGTTGTTGATGGGACACCCTTGGGAGCACTTGCCCCTGATGGAGGAGGCGTACTGGGAGATCTGGGCCGTCACCACACCCCTGCACAGCTGCAAGACCTGCTCGTCAGTCAGACCAGGGCCCTGCCGGGTAGGAGGAAGCTCCTGTCAGACTCATCTACCCCACAGTCTGTGTGTGTGTGTGTGTGTGTGTGTGAGTGTGTGTGTGTGTGTGTGTGTGTGTGTGTGTGTGTGTGTGTGTGTGTGTGTGTGTGTGTGTGTGTGTGTGTGTGTGTGTGTGTGTGTGTGTGTGCGTGTGTGTGTTATATTTATGTATTTACAGCCTCCTCTTATTCAGGCTCTTAAACAGTCATGGAAATAACAAACAGCAGTTCCTCACAGCTGGACCGGCCACTCCCTTGGGTCCTGCTCGACCTTTGACCCCCAGGTCGCCTGAGGGTCCCAGATCCCCTCTGGACCCTGGGATCCCGGGGGGTCCAACGGGTCCAGGTACGCCGTCCGGACCCAAGGAACCTTTCTCTGCACGCTGGGGAGACCGTGAGAATGAAAATTAACTTAACTTAACTCACCTGAAGGAACAGGCTACTGATAAAAATGTCTTCCAAAGTGCGTAGCATCATAATGAACTGACTTCTCAGCCATTGCAGGTGGTATGAAATATAAATATTTGGTTCTTGTTTAAAAACATCTGGTTCTTTAAAAGTTAACATTATATTATAATATATCTAATTTTGTAATGAAGAAAACATGTTGATATCAAGATACAGTTTATCATTCGTTTGGTTTGGTTGGTTTGTGTGTTAATTGTGTGTGTGTGTGTGTGTGTGTGTGTGTGTTTGTATTACCTGTCCCTTATCCCCACGACTGCCTTTGCCCCCCTGCAACAAAGGAACCAGGAAACGGTCATCAAGTTACAGTGCAGGTCAAGGAGGAAGTGAGGTCCGCACAAATAACTGGATCTTCTGATGGAAAATACGTAATTACCTTCGCTCCTTTCCCACCCTTGATTCCCTTCTTGCCAGTATTGCCCTGTAGAAAAGGAAAGCCCAACATGCAGAACAGTAGAGGGGAAACAGAAGTTGTCTTGAGTTCATTTCTTACAGGAACACAATCTTGACTATAATATCACAGTATAATTGTATTGGGTGCAACCTGACCTAATCTTTTCACCAAATCCCCAACAGCTGCCTCAATCTAATCTAAACCTACACTTAGTCACCAAACACGGGGCCTTTCTCAATAGCAAGTGCACCAAGTTAGGACTTGTGAGGTACGACTCGGGACTACAAACTCCAGAGGACGGGAGGACGCAGTGCCACTCGTTGTTGCAAAATGCATTCTGGGAAACTACAAATTCCTACAAAAGTCCCCTCCTGATTCATCCTCGATAAAATGTGAGAACACATCCGGGCATTTGGAGTGCACTGGGTTAGAGGCAGACATGAATGGACCACTATTTGGGCAGGGACTGATGATGCCACAGTACACAAAAGTGTGCTGTGGGCCAAACAATAAGTGTCTCAAAAGTCCACAAGCACACAAGTACAGATGGGAACGCTGAAGGAGACAGGCCCATGGACTCAATAGAATGAACAGAGAGGCAACGGGTGGAATGAGTAAAACGTTAAATTGTACTACAGAACAACAACAGACCACCGATAAGGGTGGACATGCTGAGTCACATGATGTTCAATCTCTCAGTCTCTCTCAATCACTTGGTTTAATGGAGGAGACTTTTTTTGTTCTTCGCTCATGTTATTGTCCTGCTAGTGTCCCTTGAACCAAACACTCATGGCCGCCTAAGTCCCCTCACAACATCCTAAGACCTTACCTTCTCGCCGTCGGTCCCGAGCTCACCTTTGGCCCCCTGCAACACAAAGGAAAAGACATCTGAGCATGTAAAAACTGCCCCAAAACGCGGTCGGAACAGAGACGATACATTGAGGAGGAACCCAGAAGAGGTATTCCTTCCCACTGTGATCCCTTGAAGCCTAACTTAAGACTTCATCGCTGATGTAGGATGAAGGTGGACGTTTACACACAGGCTGGCCTTGGAGTCCCTTGGGTCCATGTTTTCCTGGAACACCGGCGTCTCCCTGCTCTCCTTGTGACCCCTGGTAAAGGTTTAAAGAGACGCTGAACGTTAATAGAGACACAACAAGTTTCTAAAGACACAATGTGTTTACAGACACACCACAGGTTTCTAAAGACACAATGTGTTTACAGACACACCACAGGTTTATAAAGACACAATGTGTTTACAGACACACCACAGGTTTATAAAGACACAATGTGTTTACAGAGACACCACAGGTTTATAAAGACACAATGTGTTTACAGAGACACCACAGGTTTATAAAGACACAATGTGTTTACAGAGACACCACAGGTTTATAAAGACACGATGTATTTACAGACACACCACAGGTTCATAAAAGCACGATGTGTTTGCAGAGACACCACATTCTTAGAAAGACACAAGAAGTTTATAAGGTGATGGGAATCAGGTTAAAAGACAAGGTTAGAAAATGTAAGACAGAGAAACAGGGAGGGTAGAAGAGAGTGGAGCAGGCTATGAGCATAGGGAGATGTTAAGGAGGGTCGATGTTCTACCCTCTTTCTTTTTCGTTTCAAAGCTTTGCTGGATTTATTTTGACTTGATTTTTCCTCTCCAGTTGGTTTTATTGCGTTGTTTTTCTAGAACTTACTTTATATACACGAGTACAGGTTTAGCGGTCTTCCGAGGGCTTTTTAGGAGTCCCGTCGAGCTGCTGCAGGAGCTTTCAATGGACAGGTTAGCTTTGGGAGCCACTGTGAAAGACCAAGACAAACCCTAACCCGTCTCATTTTATTAACCCCATGGCTGGGTCTACAGAGCGATGTTGGCTCTGTGGTCCCTGACGCGGGGCCCGGCGGTTGTAAGGGGTCATGGGTCAGGTGATGTGATAGCATTAGAAGAGAAATGGGCTACAATTCTTGGTGGAACTAGTTAGGGGTCAGGGTTCATGGGATTGGTGGTACTAGTTTGGGGTTAGCTGGTTGAAGTGAGTGAGGGTACTTGCAGGGGGATTCTGGTGTACTCACCACAAGTCCCACTCTCCCTCGGGGTCCCCTCAAGCCAACGTCTCCCTTGCTGCCCTGGAGGAGGAGAGCAATGTCATCATCCACAAAGCACAATTAAGGTTATTTATAACTTATTCCTTACACCATACTGACTTACTATTTATCCAACTTCAACAGCATTCATTTTTTACACAGAGATGTCGAATATAGGAAGACTTAAGTAAAAAACGTTGATACCAAGACTTTTTTTGAAATACTAAGGATTTAAATGCAAATAAGATAATGTTGATTCAGTATGAGCAATTATGCTTATTAGGTTCATTCATATTCTGAGAATTTGTATACATTCAGCTAATCAGTCTTTTCATTTCTGAGGAAATCAGGGAGAAGGAGAAGAATATGGGACTAAGCAGTCCCCTAACAGTTTATTCCTATTTACGTCCATGTGCTTCTGGCGTGTTCTGTTTAGTATAAAACTGAACAAGAAACAGAAAACACTTCACTACTACACTATGAATTAAAACGATACTGTTGACCGCTGAATCATCTGTGGCTGAACATACTGGACTACATTCAGAATAACACAATTTCCCATAATGCACTAGCCTCTATGATTGTGTGGTGCACTATACCTTGGGACCAAATTGACCAGGCTCTCCTGCCAACCCTGGGACTCCAATCAGGCCCTGAAATGATTCAACAAACCATCACAGAGATTATTACAAACTGTTCAAACTGTGTGGGGGGAAGTTCATGATTCGTTTTTATCCAATGGGAGATAAGATCTCTGGGGTTCCTGTTTTTTTTTGTCTACCCACATCCTCGCCGGGCTCTCCGTCACTGCCTGGCAACCCGTCCTGACCTTTAGTGCCCTGGGGGTCACATGACACAATAGATCCCCAGATTATCACAAGGTCATATTATCTCATTATCTCATCTCATATTATCTCATTATTATGGTCTGTTTACTCTCTTTGATTTTGGGTTTCACCTTTTGCAGTCGTCAGTATTGCTTGTCCTTTAAATGTCATATCAAAGGTCCCTTTTCCATTACTGCTCGAGGCCTATATTGTAATATAGGTTTGAATTGCTTGTTGGCGCACTGTAATGAGTTGAAGGACTCGTATGCAGAGGACTGAAATGACGAAGAAGGATAACCTAACTTTACCTCCCTTTGAACTGTGCTTATCTGTGCTTATCCATCCTCCATCTTGTCTCTGCATTAGTGAGCTGTACCTTTGCTCTGTGAGACATCACTAGACTCTTTGGTGTCTGCTTTTCCTGCATCTCCACTTCCTCACCACAGCCAGCAGTTACACTTGTGTGTTAGCGTTAGCATTAGCGTAGCATACTGGTTAATGTGTAAGACTATAGAAATGAACTGTGCTGGTTGTATTCCATTGTATGTTTGACATTAATGATACATTATGTAGCATTTATTTATACTCTACTACGGTAATTATATGTTTTTTTCCATTGCCGGTCTCATGCAACTTGGATTTTGAATGTCAACTAAATGTGCTGTGGGTCTGTGTACCGAACTGAAGGCAGGATTTTCGGAGTTCCTTACACAGACTAGGTCTGAGTGTGTGCGTACCTTCAAACCGAGCTCTCCTCTTCCTCCCGCTTGCCCAGGATAACCCTGCGAACATGAGACAGGAGTAGAATTGTCAGTAGAGTGAAGATGATGGTGGTCTTGGTGGGTGGTGGTGCAGGTTGAGATGAAGTTAAGTTGAAGTTGAAGTTAAGTCAACGGAACGACAGAGGGAAGGTGTGCACGGAGACAACGAAAATGAATAAAGAATACATTCTAACAAAATGTAATTACTTTTCACTGTCTCTCAATTTCATTTTTCTGAGTGTTCCCTTTCATCAATAGTTACTCCCTGTGAATTCAGACACGTGTCATTAATGGCTATGAAGAGGTACGGTCTTCTTGCTCAAGGATGCCTTCAAGTATACTTTGGACATTGGGGATCTAAAATCTAAAAAGGAGATGAAAGAATGATGTGTGAGTGTGTTTGTGTCTGTGTGTGGAGGATATGTAGAGGTGAAAGGCGGTCTTACGATGTAGCCTCTCTCCCCAAAGTCCCCAGAGAAGCCTGGCGCTCCTGTCTGACCCTGCAGAACCACAGAAGAAGAAGAGGAAGAAAAGGAAGATGACTCATTGTGTCTCGGGGTCAGTCTGTAACTCCGAGTTTGGATGTGACATCATCTGACTCCAGCCTTCAGTAAACCAACAGAAGACTCCAAAATCAATTTATAACCACTGGATTGGTGCAATTTAAGGCATGGAAACATTTAGCATTTTTAGACAAAGTCCAATTGACGGTTTCACTTTGTTGCTGTTGTTGTTGCTGTTGTTGATGTTGACATCATCCCAGTACCTTCTTTCCCTGTTGCCCTTCCGTGCCTTGCTTCCCCTCTTCTCCTTGTTGTCCCTGCAGAGACACACACACAACGACAGCAGGTTCAAGACTATGTTTGAGTATGTGCGGTTGCATTTGTAGATGCGTGCGTGTGTATGCGCGTGTTTGTGTCCGTAGTGTAGCATAGTGCGGTTTAGAGTAGTTGAGTAGCATTTACCTTGAAACCTTTACCCCCTTTTGGACCAGGGAGTCCAGTGTCTCCATGGGAACCCTGAAGAAAGACATCTTACAACTTACATTGTGCTTACAGGAAAAATACACTAAATAACACTTGACACGCACATGTCACGTGTACTAAAACATTGTGCACTTACTATCGTGTAACATTAGAATAATAATCACACATAGGTCTCTAGGTTAGGCCAAACATTTAAAGACTGATGGCAGACGAGCACCATCTGGCTGAATGGGAAGTTCCTCTTTCGGTTCCTATTTGTTTGAATCATAAATGTATGTAAACGCATCATTTGCAAACACAAATATGGCCAGCAGGTGGTTTCCAGCACAGGCCCTGCGTTGTCTTCCCCCAGAAGTTCTGCTCTTATAGAAGGACTGATGGATCAGAGACTTGTGGGTACTTCACCTCATTATTTGTCGATTGCAGGTGGCCTCCCAACGAAATAAGCGTTTGGCGTTTGGTGGATCAAAATCCCTTAAAAGATCCCATTAATGAGACACCCACTCTATGACCATAGCTCCTGCTAATCTTGGACTCCCCCCTTTGTCCCCAGGCCTCTGCGGGGTCTTCCAGGTAATGACCAGGCCTGACCAAGCAGACAGGGGGAGCATGAGACAGATACGGAGGGGGATTCTATCCCCTTTCAGTTCAGGTAAACACTGGTCTTAGCGATGCCACAGTGGAGCCTTTAGTTTCCTACCGTGGCTCCGCGGTCACCCACTCCGCCACGTGGTCCTTCCATACCCACGGCACCCTGTGGACCAGATAACAACACATAGCGTTTGATACATCCTCTGGCGTGCGGACTGACAAGCATTGATGATTCAAGAGTGAAAGTTATCAAATGCACCGTAAAATAACAGGGAAGTTCTGAGCCATGAAAAACACAAGATACATATAATCTCATTATGTCATTCTTCTTGACAAAGTTTGTACTGTATATGCATGGCAATATTCCAATGGAATGTCTGTTTTTGTTTATATCAGAGTCTGCTTGAGAGGACGCTATACAGGGGGGGGGGACAAACTCTAATGTATACAGTCAGTGAATGGGATGTTAGCCCAGTTGTTTTCATAGGGCGTCCCTCATTCTACCTGCTCTAGGATATGAATTATACAGGATACATCTATTTATCCCCCAACTTTCGTCTTCTGTGTGTCTGTGGCATGTGTGGGTGAATGCCTGTGCTGGCATTCTGTTTTCAGAGGTTGCTCCTAGCTCTGATGGTCAAGTGTTATTCAGATTGCTTTACCTTTTCACCCAGCACCCCGAAGTCCCCTGGGTCTCCTGGTAGACCTGGCTCTCCCTGTCATCAGGAAGGAGATAGTGAATAAATCTATGAGCTGTTTGAAGTTAACAATACGCAGAAAAATAATACATTTTGTAAACAATTGAGGAGGCAAAGGCTGCCCTCCACGGGTCATTAAGAAGTATTGTTTTTCTTGCCCGGTACTATTCACCAGAGCTTTATCTGTATAAAATGATAGTCAGCTGTTCTAAATGGCAAATAAATTATTACTCATTAGATCTATTATTATAGAAAAAACGTTATTTACAAAATATAACCACCATAAAAGAAAGCAACTATGTTTCAGAGATCTACATGGACTGGTGATAAACTCACCAACGATCCAGAGAAACCAGACGCCCCCTCCTCCCCATCCAGCCCAGGGTCACCCTGCCGTGGTAAAGGTCAAAGGTCAAATTAATTGGTACTTCAGAATCAGGTCATTGCATCTGGATTACTATGAACAGTATATACTCATATCATGCTATGAAATAAAAAGCATATGATATAATAATTAAATGTAATATATATAAATATATACAATAATAAAATAAATATTATGACTAAAGGTTCCTCACCACTGGTCCAACATCTCCACCTCTTCCCCGAACACCTTTAAATCCTCTATATCCCTGAGAACAAGAGTAACACACACACACACACACACACACACACACACACACACACACACACGCACACGCACACGCACACGCACACACACACACGCACACACAAACGTGCACAAGTACAAAAACACACATATCCCAACATGCAGACACACACACAAATTATGGTGATCAGCCTGCAAGTGTTCAGAACCAAGATGTGGTGATTAAGGCCTATTGCGTGAATATATCTAAAAATAAGTGATGAAGCACCAATCATTTTTTAGTTAACTTATCCAAATACCGGGCGAACACATGATATGACGGATGGGATTGGATGGGAGCTCACCTCTCTGCCCTGCGGTCCTGGAGAACCAGTCTTACCCTGCAAGCCTTTGGAGCCCTGCGTAGGTCAGACAAAAGGTTACACCCATCACAAATACAAGGACATGCAGACAGACAGGTAGATGCAGACATGCAGACGGACGGACAGATGGACAGACAGACGGATACAGACAGACAGACAGACAGACGGACGGACGGAGGGACAGACCGACAGACAGATAGTAAGTCGTGGTTCACCTTGGGTCCTGCGAAGCCAGCAAAGCCAGGCTGTCCCGGTTCACAGTCACAGTCGGTTGGCTTCTCGTCCACCAGGCCCGCCTCCTCAGACGAGTCCCCCCCGGGCCCGTACGGGACCTGCAGCAGCACCATGGTTACCATCCTCCACTCCAAGTGTAACTCAAGTATAATTACTGTGCAGTGTGTGTGTGTAGGCGCAGTATTCATGTGTTTGTGTGTGTCTGTCTCTATGTGGCATGGGTCTGCTCATGTTATAACTTAAGCAGTATTGGTGTTTTTGTGTATGTGTGACGTGTGTGTGTGTGTGTGTGTGTGTGTGTGTGTGTGTGTGTGTGTGACGTGTGTGTGTGTGTGTGTGTGTGTGTGTGTGTGTATGTGTATGTCGGTGTCCGTGTGTGTGTGTGTGTGTACGCACCCGTGTGCTGATGGTGTGGTCCTCCTTGGCGTAGTAGGGCTGGCTGGTGGTGGCGTAGGGGTAGCTGTCCTCTGTGATCATGGTGACCTGGTCGGGCCCCTGGCCGTAGGGGTCCTGGTCAGGGTGCTGCTCCTCCCCGTACCCGGGGGTGGGCTCGGGGGGGTACTCTGGTCGGGGGCAGGGGGACAGCAGAGGGTGTTGTGGAGAGGAAGAGACATGGTCCATGCGCAGCTCTATACTGCTCATACAGGAGCCTCAGCTCCTCCACAGTATTATATCTACTACACCTTGTGTATTTATTCACTCAGTCATTCATTCATTCATTCATTCATTCATTCATTCATTCATTCTTCATTCTATAATCTTTTTTTTTTAAATGTTCACTTGTTTTTGTTTGGGGGAATCCAGTCCAATGGCAATTAAAATGTTAATCATAAAGTAATTCAGCAGATGCTTTCATATCATTGTATAGTCAAAGCCAAGTCAAAGCCAACAAAGCTGTAATTATCTCACAGGAATTCCCCCCTTGACTGATCCCATCCTCTTACGACACTCAGTAATGTACAATACTTTATTCAAGGTAAAATTTGTTACTATATACCACATGATATCTAAAATTATATTTATACAGAGAACAATTGGCAATACAAGGAGAATTTCAGAAACAACTAAATTGTGCACAAAGATTACGATCGTGGAACCTGAACGCATAACATTATATTCCTGAAATCCAAAATACATCAATAGGTGCAATGCTAATGTTATCTACAATCCTAGCATTAAAAACTTAGTTTCACTGAAGCCCTCCTGACCTGGTTGTGGATAAGCTGAGTTCTCATAGTGGTCCACCAACGACCCCTCGTACGTGTGGTCTTCACCTGGACATCAAGCATCAGACAATCATCTATTGTGAGCAGTATTCCTGTTAGGGGAATGACCTGTTTCCCTTATTTATGTTTATTACCTCTACCTTTTTCACTGCAGTCACCAATTTTGTTTAAAATGTGTGTTTGAAGTGATGTGTCTGCAGAGAATAAGAACCCAACCGTCCATATTTAATTCAAGCCAGACGTAATGTCTCTCTAAATCAATATGGTGTGTGGAGAAAATGGTTGATCAACAGCGGCGGCTGCGGTGAAGAAGTTGCATAGCGCTGCTTTAATGCTTGCTTAAGGGTAAGGTTGATTTAAAAGCCTTTATCTGCATATTGTAAATCATGACGTGACTGACCTGAGTGGTAGCCAGAGTATTCCTCCTGGCCCTGACACGAGACGGCCCTCAACAGGAAACACAACCACACAACCGCCACCTGAAACACACACAGAAAACAGCACAGACGTGAACCACAATCAGCGCCATCTATTTGAGGTTTTTTATTATTTTTTTTATTTATTGGTCCTATAGGGTTAGCGTTACTCTACCTGTCAATCCTGCTATTTCAGAGAGTAACACAAAAAACTCATGCTCCCTCTCTGCTCCCTCCCTCCCTCATTGAGAACTGTTCCATTTCCATCACAGGTGACAGGTTAGATGGATTCCCCAATCAAATCAGGGAAGATACGCCCTGTAATAAATGACCTGGGAGCATTCATAAATCAGATTTCATACAGGGACGTCAAGTGAGGGACAGTAGCTCCTCCCACAGTGGGGGTCTGGTGTCACTCAGGACAGAGTCTACAGCAAGCCAGTGACAGCTGAGGGGTTGAGCTCAGAGGGCTCTTTGTGAGCCTCAGACCTCAGAGCAAAGGCAAAGGCACTTCTCAGACTCATCTCACATTCCAGCACTGCCTGTTGAATAATCCAAAAGACACACACGCACACACACACACACACACACACACACACACACACTCACACACACACACACATACACACACACACACACACACACACACACACACACACACACACACACACACACACACACACACACACACACACACACACACACACACACACACACACACACACACACACACACTCACCAGAATAGTGGAGTGACACGGGTGTGCTTGGTTCTTTGAATAAAGTCATTGGGATGGTTTGGATGAATTGGAGGCCTTCTTTAGATAACGTTTGATCATTAGGTCTGAGGGTTCATCTCTGCAACTTGGGAATATGCTTCTGTGAATCTCGGTGATACTGAAAATTTTTATGTGATGTATTAAAAGCGCGTTTCTGAGCAATAAATCTTTGATGATTTAATGTAAATGAGTTGAGATATTGTCTTGTTTGTTAATGAATTATCGATGATCACAAACAGTATACAGTTGCTTAAAAAAATGAAAAACTATGCATATGTCCTTTTGTTTTTAACTGGTAAGGAATTAATTTAATGTATTTAAAAATATTTTGTTTCAGTTAATGTTGCTGAACTTATATCCTTTTAATAAGTACAATTGTTAAAGTGGGTCATATATAATACACTGTACTCAGTCTGTCGTCATGTGCAAGCACATAAACTCAACTCTGTATATATTCCCAGGGTGGCGCCCCCTAGTGGTGAGATGGTAACCCCACCTTAACCTTCTGGTCCCCCAGGACAGACAGGGGAACGCTGTCTTTGATCAAAAACTCTTCATATGATTTTAGCGTTAGTAAAAATCCAAAAAATACATAGATACATATATCATAATATGGATCATTATGTTTGTGGAGGTGAGTGAAAGAGAAATCCACTACTAAAGATCTCCAAAGTTGCCCAGAGCATTCCCCACCTCCATTCAAAACCACTCTCAACTCCAACACTTCCAACCCGACCCACTAATGTACCTGCCACCAACAAGCCCTCCGGGTTAAATGACCCAAGCCCAATGTAGCCCTCCACCATTTCTCTCCTACCTGGATGTCTGAGGCCACCATGATGCTGCAGTAGAATCCAGTCAGAGCAGCCGAGTAAGCCTGACTACCTGGGAAACAGGCTGCACAGGCCCTGATGAAACACACAGCTCAGAGTGAAAGAGTTTCTTCAGTCAGGCTGTTACTTTACAGCATTCTCCCTCCTTATTCTCTTCCAACGGCCTCCCTGTCCCCTTTCTTCCCTCTCTCTCGCTCGCACTCGCTTTTCGTTTCTCTCCAGGTCCTCAAGTGTTTCTCCAGGTTCCCAGGATCTGACAGGCTCTCCTTGCCTCTTCTCCTTTCCCTCTCTCTCTTTTTCTCTTTCTCTCCCTCTCCTCCTCGTCAGGGTGAGAAATACCTGAAGCTACTCCTCACTCCACATCACCAGGAGAGAGAGAGAGACAGAGAGAGAGAGAGAGAGCAATTAAGATATATATTTTTCATGTGAACTTAGTTAAAGGAGTGAAGAACTCACTAAAAACTTCTTATCATAGAAGCTTATCAAAATATGCAAATAGGTATCCACGAAAGATGGGAGTCCATTGATTATTATATTTATATAATGGCATTCAGGCATTTCATCTATCTTATAATTTAAGGACTGCATGTTCTGAAGACATGTTCTTGCTCAAAAAGTAACTCTGACTTAATTTGGGAATCAAATGAATGCTGTATATAAACCGTGTAATCTTCTGATTTATTTTTTTAATTATTAAATCTGTATCAGTCTAATATGGTTATGCGGCGCCCACTTACCAGATAGACAGAACAATTTAGTTGAAATAAATTTCGCACTGAAGGTGTTTGAACTGTAATTTTGTAATTATTGTAGAGTGAAGTAAACCTGACCATATTGAATATATATAAGTTATCTAAAAATGAACACATTTTTCAATTTAAATCAATAAAATCCTAGGGAATGTTGGAATGCAGTACAATTCAAGATTCAATTTGTAAGAGCAAGACATTTTTAATAGGTGTAATAATTTAGCCATCCATCATAATCCCCATACATTACATGTCTACGTGTTAACGTATGCATCAAAGTAGGGCGCTCTACCTCCATTGACCTCTTGACCCAGTTGTTAAACTATGCCAGCTCTTTCACTCCTGTTCTACATTCCACAGTTCTATACTCCAAGCCGGCCTGCTTGGGGGCTCAGCCAATCATCTGAGAGATGTGAGTTGTCTGTCCTTAATGAAGTTAATTATTCACAATAAGTTTGGATGGGATGTAAACTATGCGTAAAGAAGATTACATGGGATATTGTATATTTTACTGTCATTTTTAATTGACAATATTAACACGATTCAGAAAGTATTCTGCAGCAGGGAATGGAAAGACATTTGAGCAATGGTGCTAAGATGGTTCCAGATATTCTTAAGAAGCGAGGAGAAAAGGAAATGGATGTTCATGGACACTGGCTCACTGCAGGAACCTAAACCTAATGTGTTTCAACAGACTTCTGACTTATTTTTTTAATTATTAAATCTGTATCAGCCTAATATGGTTATGCGGCGCCCACTTACCAGATAGACAGAACAATTTAGTTGAAATAAATATCGCACTGAAGGTGTTTGAACTGTCATTTTGTAATTATTGTAGAGTAAAGAAAACCCGACCATATTGTATATATATAAGTTATCTAAAAATATGTTGATTTAAATTGCAGATCTAGAATGAGGGATGCTGTAAACCTGATGACCTGTGACGAGATAACAACTTTATTTGTCATGGGGTCGTTTGACGACCTTGTGTCAACAACAACTCAAGATTCAAAGCACCCTTTTGAAAAGCGGTGTCTGAAAATAATACAAACATAAATGTAAAGGAAGAAACAGAAATTAGAAAGAAAGGAACAGAAATAAAAAAGATAAATGCAATTGACAGCCTTGAGTCCATAATTTGTAATCCTTGAGCGTGATGTTTGTCCCACAGCATGAAGCCGCTCTGGTTTGTGTTTCTTGAAAGATGATCACCGCATTACTTCTCCTTCTCATCTTTTTTCTTCTTCTTCTTTTTCTTCTTCCGCTCGTGATGCCGCTCGTCTGGAGAACCTGAATCTCTACCGAATGAAAATAAAAACAACTTTGAATTGAGAAACGTCTTTAACATTTGAAAGCACATTCCTGAGGGACACAGAACACACTTTTAACCCCGGCCGCCCGTCTTCCTCCCCCAGCGTTCTCTCACCTCTTCTTCCTCTTCCTGTCCTCTCGCTCCGGGCTGTGCTTCCGGCTGCGCTGCCGCCTCCTGTCGTGGGACGCCTGCGACTCCCGCGACTCCGAACACTCGTCGTCTGACCTCCGCCTGACTCACGCACGCAGACAAACAAACACATGATCACTGAGCGACCCCGTGAGCACCAACCTGGAACCAAACACTGGATGAAGTAACACGATGGATGGATTGGAGAGCAACTGCTGTGTTAGTATCTGTGTGGGATAACAAAACAAAGGGAGTTGTCAACACTATACTATAAAAGCTGCTGCACAACATGTTGTTTGTGGCAGCATCTGCCAAGTCATTTTTAGTGTTTGTCCCTCAATAATGTAAACAACAAAGATACAGCATTGGGAGGTTTGTTACCTCACAGGGCTCATCAATGTCATATCTGAGACATTAAGCGTTTCATGTTGGGATATACTCCATTTGTTGTGTTCTGTGCGTGTAAGTCGGGTGCAGTACCTCTTTGAGGAGCTTATTGAGCCCCTCTCCTCCTCCTCCTTCTCCTTCACCTGCTCCTTTTCCTTCTTCTCAGCCTTCTCCTTCTCCTCTTCGCAGCTCTCCTCTTTCCACTCTCGGGCCAGCACCCCAGAGTGCACTTTTATCACCTCCCTGATGACCTGCAGAGTCGAGGACCAACACATTACCCAACCCGTCCTCACCACCACCACCCCTGCAGTGGGCCTCGTTTATTCTCCTCCCTACAGTCCTCAAAATGCCCAGTGAAGCAACAGTCTTCCACCAGCCAGATACCCAGTATGGATGCACATGCACAGGGCTGATGGGAAGTGAAATTATCTGTGCCTGAAATTATCAAATACATTCGAAGATACCATAGAGAATTGCCTTTCTTGACAACAATAAAAGTAGCGGAACTCGCACACCATGTAGCCGATGCAGTTTTTATTGCATAAAAGTGTAAAGTGCTACCCAGTGCTACCCAGTAAAGTGCGTGCAAAATGTTTTCAGTCCCATTCAGACCATCCTCAGTGCAAACGTACAAAGGTAAAAGACTTCCTTATATAGACTACCCCTAGTTGGTGGCAGACATGTCAATCAAAAGGTCAGGTAAGTTGATGTGTTGACTAGACATCTTAAAAAGGCACCACTCACCTATTTTCACTTTTCTTGACAACATAAATGGCCGAGCTCAAGTCTGAATTCAGGCACCACGCCTAAACTCTATCAGGCCTGGATGCAACTAGTCAGAAGTGTCCTGCGGTTTTACCAATGGGAGTGAATGATCCTTCGCTAGGACACTAGGGATTCAACCCGGTGATCCCAACGGTGTTCGCTAAAACAATTCAATACGGGGCCCAGACATCTATCGTGCTTCCACTGCGGTAGCCCATTCAGGATGTCTGGTGGGTCTGGTAGCGGACTAGGGGGTCCCACCTCTGTGTAGGACTTCTTGGTGATGTGGACGTTCTTGGCGCGGTAGGACTGCCGCCTCCTCTTGTAGTCTCTCTTCTCGGCCATCAGCTCCAGGTGCGACTTGGGCTCTCCCTGCTGTTCGTCTGCAACACAACCCCAGAGGAGGAAAGAAACAACGTCACCGCGGATCAAAGACTCGTAGTCAATATGCTAATCAGATTACGACTCAATAATATTTACTCCTCGTAATTTTTGGAATAATGGGACAAAAAATGTTTTTTTGTCCCCCAAAACGTTCGGAGGTACATGAAAAAAATTAAACCTGACGCAGTGAACGTATAGGGATAGTAATAACGACGGTGTGTAACAAACGATAGGATTCCCATGATGACCTACCCCTCTTGAGTTTGGCCACCAGATCAACGTAGAGGTCCTCGTTGGCGGCGGCCTCTTGCTGCTGTTGGTTGAGCTCACCGGTCACGTGGTCGTACAGAGCCAACCGGTCGGCCACCGTGAGGTCACAGAGCGCCCGCTTGTGGTTCTGGGGCACGTCCAAGGGCTGGCTAGTGTACTCACCTGAAGGACCCCACAATCTCATTCACTCACAGTCTGCCAGCTCAACAGACACCTACCGCTGTTCTGGCCACGAATAACATGGGTGTTCAATAATAAGTCTAGCAAGATGTAACTACTTCTAATAATTGAATTGTATCATATCAGATCAATGTACATGCAGATCACTGAGGTCAATCTAGCTCTAAAAAGGTCACACATTAGGCCTTTATATGGTAGAAGCATTTTTTATGTAAATTTTGTAACAGATATTAAATGGTGTGTGCAAAATTCTGGTGCTGCAGAAAAACTGGATGTTAGCTGAGAATATTATTTAAATACATATTGACAGGTTTCAGATACAAAAGGTTCACCCTCAAAATTGTATACTTTCAACACTTTTTTGACTCTACTTGACTGGGTAATCCAGCCAACACAGACTAAAACAAGGGCTCCTTGCTACAGTGTCTGAATAATTAGAGGTTTCAGCTGATCCAGTTGTTTACCTTGCCAGAACACTCCCTCCATCCTCATCAACGGAGCAGCAGCTCTTGCCTTGAGGATCACCTGTTGCTGCGTAGCTTCATCTGTATGGAGACCCGGCACCATTGAGTTGAGTGGGGAAGGATCAATTGCAAACCATAGCATCCAGTGAGCAGCAGTAATGTGTTGGTTGATTAAGGGTGATTGATAAGTAGATCAATGTGTAGCATGACATGGATTTAGTTTGCCAAGTGATTTATGAAAAAAAAAAAATTATAAGAAGGCAAATTAAATATAACTCAGGAAAGTATTTATATCAAATTCTAAAAGGCCAGGATTTGATTGAGATGTATCGAATAAGATCACCCTCACTCACCCATTTTGACACTTCTTATGTTTGACTTCTCATAACAAACTGAAGAGTCGTACATCCCTTCCTGCAAAACAAATAAAACAGTCTGAAACTCTAATAAAGTGTTTAGTTGAATCTCCTACCTATGGGATGACCCTGGGCCAATGGTGAGATCACAACCACAACAACTTTCAAAATATTTTCTATTGATCTCCGGTTTACTTGCAAGTTGTATTAGTTAATCACCATGGTGATACAATATTACAATTCATTTTCAGCAGCTTGTGGTGTTGACAAGCAACACAACTACATGTGCATTCCTACAGCGTTCTGTTCAGTATTCCAATGTGTGCAGTACCTGCTCCTCAGCAGAGTAGCCCATTTTACTGAGGCTACAGGAGGATTTGTGTCTCTCCAGGGATCTGACCGGGATGCGATGGTTTGGGTCGAAGGGACACTGGACCATCGTCTCCTACGGACGTGATCAACACATTGGGATGCATCAAGATACAGAACCACTTTGGGAAACCACACGGACTACTATGAGGCACAGTTCTTAGTATATTTCAGTCACAGTATAATTTAGTCATGATACTTCATCTTATAGATGTGTATTTAACACAGACCACTGTATGATTACAATTTTACCAGTTTAATGATTTAATAATCGCAAATGAACAGGGGCTTCATAAAATGATTGATTCAACAAATCGTACAAGGCATATACAGATCCATATATTTCACACAATGTAGTACAGAAGTATGTTTTTTAAGCTGAATGAACGCTATAGCATATTTAAGACACGTAAATATCCGGCGGGCTTTGGATAACCTGAGCGGAGCCATCATATTCAGGAGACCATCCCAGCGTTTCAAGTATGTCGTTCAACTGTTTTTGACAGTTTTCTGTGAACTTGGTCAACTCTTGTAGACAGCCTAGTCGCTCCTCAACGGTTTGGGTTCCCGAAGTGTCTCGGTCATATTTGTATTAAATCTAGATTACTGGACTATTTGATTGAATTAAATTTCTGTTCAATTTGCCCTCACATCCCTGCGATGTTGTGGCCGGTCCACCCGTGCAGCTGGCGCAAAGAGATGACGTCACGGCAGATTGTGTTTTTTATTTTTTATATTTGCTCATTAAAACTATATTTTCGGTCTACTCTACGCTATAAAAAAGTAAAAACATAAAATATCAGACTCAAAATCATCAACAACAACAACAACAACAACAACAACAACAACAACAACAACCACTAAAAGAAAACCATGCTAGTGTACATATTCTATCGCGTTTATCGGGCTACTGGGGGTGGTCCAGGGGGCAGATTAAATGCATTGCTTAGCATTATTTCACCTATCTAAATAGGGAGGGGGTGCCTGTGTGTTATAGGCCTACATAGTAATAACCCTATGTAAAACCTGATGACGTCCCGCATTCCAACATCTGATCTGAATGGTTCCTGGTCTCCCCTGCTTTGCCCAATAAATACAATAAAAATACAGAGTATGCAGCGTCTTACAAAAAAAATTAAGCCTCCGCTTGTTAGGTCTATTAAATAATTATAAATAATGTATCAACACTTCGTTACTTAGTTGCATATACAACGCAGTTTGGGGATGACACGCCTATCAGTAGATCAAACCGAGCCTGAACACACGGACACCGACGAGCAGAGCGCTCTCAATTATATTAAAAACAGGCTCACGATATCTGAAAGCAATAAGCGATGGCTTATCCGGGATATGGCGCTCCCCCGCAAGCGGGATATGCGATGGGGGTAAGTTAAAGAAATGATGCGCAATTTATAGGCGATATTGTAAGTTGGCGTAGCGTCCGAATATGTCCCCGGAAATGGTCCCTGTTTCTGCAGACATGACCGACCCTGATCATATGGCAATAATTAACAGCGATTCCTTATCCGAAGTGCCTACTTTGGCTTGTTTTGGGCTGGTTTACCAAAAGTTAAACCACATGCTTATAGTAGGCTAAACCGTTGGGCATGTTGCTCAATCCTTCACTTCAGTAGGCAACATGTATCATGATAATAGGGAAAATGTGTATAGTTACGTCCCTTTTTGTTCTCCGACACAAATTTCCACGTTTTTCCTTTCAGAAATCTGGCCATGTTATTATAGGCATAATTTATGTTCATGTACATCTTTGTAGGCTACTCTTAACCGATAATTAAGTGATTGATACGCAAGTTATCACAGAAAAGACTTAGGCTAACTAAAGGGGTCCAACTCGAAGATTTTTTTCATATTTACTTCTATAAAAACCAACAGCGGCACGATTTAAATAAATAAATATAATAAAAAGAGGTCTCAATTTGCTTAAGAAACGAGACTTTAGATAAAACTAGCATATGGTGGCTATACCTAAGTTCAAGCCCCTTCGTTCAGCAATAGGAAGCAGTGCATGTCAGTAAACGGTTTCATTAAGCAAGAGTTTGTGAAATATGCAAATGAGGGAAAGGGGTCGTTTACAAAGAGGGGTGTAATAAGGTATGGGATGGTTTTCTCTGAAAAGCAAGCGGTGGGGCGGGGGGGAAGTTGTTGTTGGCTTTAGTCCACATGCTTAAATTTACTCCGAAAGGAAAATAGGCCTACACTTTACTGTGGTTAAGTAAACGGATAACTTCGACTAGTCTCTCCTGGGGTCAACGTGCAGTCGCTTAACCATGCTACGTCCACCGGTTGGAGCGGTTACCCAACACGGGATCTTAAGAATGGTGACGTCCTGCCAAGCTACGCCCTCGAATGCATTGTTCATCCAGAACAACTGGATGACTGGATCCCATTGAATGCTCCTACCCATCCTTTGACCAAAACAACCACACAACAACAACGATTACGGTGCCTAAAATGTTGACATGGGATTCATAGAGAGAAAATAAGGGCTAGACTAACGGCCATTAACACATTAATATATAATGTGTGTATATATGATGATAATATTGATTAATAACAATAGGCTGATCAGAAGATGATTTCTGGAGTTTGTTCAGAGGATCCTGCCACACCGTAATATGCTCTTTAAAAAACTGTTGAGGAGAACTTCCTCCATTCCATCCAAAATAAGGGGAGATGCCACCTCCCCTTCTCTGCCTTGCCAGTCCAGAGAATTTGGCCCCCCGATGAGGTGTGTGTGTGTGTGTGTGTGTGTGTGTGTGTGTGTGTGTGTGTGTGTGTGTGTGTGTGTGTGTGTGTGTGTGTGTGTGTGTGTGTGTGTGTGTGTGTGTGTGTGTGTGTGTGTGTGTGTGTGTGATTACACACACTTTAACGCAAGTGTGTGTGTACACTTCTTTGTTATTTGGACAACCGTTCTGCTGTTGGTGATATGGCGCATAACACGTCAGACTCTCGGTATTTCCACAACGAGACTCGTAGTGGGGGTTATCTCAGCCATGGTTGAGAAGGAATTGGGGGAAAGGAACTTTGGCTTTGACTCCCTGAAGTACATGAACCACGACATGGAGGAGAAAGGGATTGTTGCCCGCAAATGTCTCCCGCTTGAGCCCCGCTTCCCGCCGCCGAGGGACCACCGCTTCGGCGGTGACCGCTGCAGGAGGCGGTGGTGCCAAAGTGCTGCCCGCTGCCGAGGCGGTGGTCCCTCGGCAGCGAGGCGCCGGCGGGAGACACCCGCGGTAAACAATCACAGGCAACAATCCCTTTCTCCTCCATGTCGTGGTTCAGTCTACTTCAGATTGATGTGGACGTGGAAGAACCAGAGACTTCGGAGAACCCGATATTATTGAGATTCATAATATCGTCTGGAGGCTCACACAGCTTTTGGCCGTGATAATGTATATTATATGATAGCCACACCCCCCCCCTCCTCCTTGACCCGCCTCTCTCCTCCTCATTTGCTTTAAAGCTACAGACACCGAAACGGCGCGTTTAGGGAAAGCTCAATGTGCGACTGGCTCGTAGTGGCTGTAATTCTGCACCACGGCTGAATTTCGGGAACGTCTTCAAATACTGTGTTTGGGGCCCACTAATATCTATATTAAAGCATCCATAAAGTAGCATGCCATGGGACCTTTAAAGTGTACCCAAGTCTTTTCTTTACATTAACAAAAAAACGCAATACTAACTCTTGTTCTATCTCTGGTTCGCTCTCTTCCAATATATCTCTAGCAGCAGCAGCAGGATCCTCTCTACGGATTCTTTTCATCTGTTGCCGGACAGGTAACGATACTAGGGATCGACCGATATATCGGTCGGCCGATATTATCGGCCGATATTCGCGTTTTTTACGTGTATCGTATCGGCCGATACGCGGCTGATTATTTTTTTTTTTACTTGTTCTACCTCACCTGTTTTTAATATTTGTTAAATATTGTTCATCTACTTGTTCTTACTTGTTCTACCTCACCTGTTTTTACTATTTGTTAAATATTGTTCATCTACTTGTTCTTACTTGTTCTACTTCACCTGTTTTTACTATTTGTTAAATAAGTTCAATAAATGTTTCTTTAAAAAAAAAAAAAAAAAAAAAAACGCCTCAAGAAAGTCGGTATCGGCGTATCGGCGTATCGGCTAAGGCTGATGAAAAAATATCGGTATCGGTATCGGCCCTAAAAAAAATCGGTATCGGTCGATCCCTAAACGATACCACACAGTATTCACACCATACAGTTCACAATTCAGTGCTGCTCGAAGATACCTTACCTAACAATAACATGCAGCGACCCATAAGCCAACAATCAGACCTATGTTGGTGTTCTCTGCGTACCAGAGAGTGGGCCTACACAATCCTACCCTTGTTTCAGATAGTCTCCATATCAGCCACTGTGGAATGTGTGTAACACCCTTCTGACAGTGTTTCCTCACCACTGTTTGTTTGCGACCATCAACAGGATGGCCAGATCTCTGCAGAGGAGCTTCAGAGGTGTCTCACACAGTGTGGAATGGCTGGCTCCTACAAGCGTAAGTGCATGTTTAGCATCATACTGCTGTCCCATCATGAAGGAGGATGCGCTCTGGGATCGCTCCGGCCTCGTTTTTGAACTGTTGAACTGTTTGAATGTTTCCTCTCTTACAGCTTTTAACCTGGAGACCTGCAGACTCATGATCAACATGCTGGACGTATCCTCATCGTGTGTGTGTGTGTGTGTGTGTGTGTGTGTGTGTGTGTGTGTGCGTGTGCGTGTGTGTGTGTGTGTTTGAGAATTTAGGAGTTAGGTTGGTGTCTAGTTAAAGTGCAACATAAAGCGACCTACTTAAAGAATGTATGTCTGTTCACTCCTTCCAATTATATAAGGTGTCAAATAAACAGTGACAAACAATAGCAACAACGATATCTCCTTTACAACTTCTGATGTCACTTTGATTCATCACAAAGATATAACTTTGCCAATAATACGGCTGCTCATAGTGTATGTGTCTTCCTAAAAAGAAGAAAAGGCATTCATTCTTTAACCGAAGGTTGTGTCAGCGGGACATGTCGGGCTCCATGGGTTTTACTGAGTTCAAGGAGCTAGCGGGGGCCCTGAACGGCTGGAAGCAGAACTTTGTGACCATGGATCGGGACCGCAGCGGGACCATCGAGGCCCAAGAGATGCAGCAGGCCCTAGGCAGCATGGGTAGGAACAAGGACTTTATCCTCATTCAGCGGTGGTCGAGCAAACTAATTTGAGAAACTTTCGAACTTCAGAAAAAAGCATGCATTCTCTTTCAAGTTTACTATTTTTTCTGTTTGGGAATTAAAACGAGAACAAATGTAACTTCTGCATTTTGAAACCCTAATCCTCCATCAGAAATAAGACTCAAACCCAACAAGTGTAAAGTTTCTCATGTCGTCTCTGATCGTTTGGTTGTGTCTTGATCAGAATTATATCTCCAAACATATAGGATGAATTTTATGGACAAGCGTACAGATATAGCAAGTCTCTATGCCTGCAATATGTCCCCTTATTTTAAATTAACACAGCTGTTTATAAATAATTGCCATGCTGCATGTGTATTGTTTGTTGAACGTGTTGTGTTTGTTTTGCTGGCGGAGGCAGGTTATAACTTCAGCCCCCAGAGTTTGGGGGTCGTACTTCGACGCCACAGCACCCACGGGCGGATAGCCTTCGATGACTACGTGGCCTGTTGTGTTCGGCTACGCAGCCTCACTGGTGAGCTGCCTTCACACTCAAACATCTCCAAATATACTATTATAGGCTATGTATGTGTATTGTAGCAGTTGGTGAACAACAAACTGAGTTTTAAAGATGCATTGTGCGTGAAAATGTAGGGGCACTGAGCAGAACGTAATTACCAGAAATATAATATCAAGTTCATAAGTATGTTGTAATTAGTGTATAATCCTCTGAATGTAAGATACTTTGTGTATTTGTAACCTGAGAATGAGCACTTTATATTCACATAGGGAGCGGCGCTACTGGCGTCCGGGCCGCCATGTTGCTACAGTATTCCGCAACGACCAACGGCTCTAGAGAGATAGCGCTTTTTATTCAATCAAAAGAATTTGACATAGGCCGTGCCGTTTTCATATACGTTACCGAGAATCTCTCTCTCTCTCTCTCTCTCTCTCTCTCTCTCTCTCTCTCTCTCTCTCTCTCTCTCTCTCTCTCTCTCTCTCTCTCTCTCTCTCTCTCTCTCTCTCTCTCTCTCTCTCTCTCTCTCTCTCTCTCTCTCTCTCTCTCTCTCTCTCTCTCTCTCTCTCTCTCTCTCTCTCTCTCTCTCTCTCTCTCTCTCTCTCTCTCTCTCTCTCTCTCTCTCTCTCTCTCTTGCATACATACATACATACACCTACCTAGAACTCCAATTGTCTGTGTGTGTTCCAGATCACTTCCGGAGGAGAGACAGTTCACAACAAGGCACGGCCGCCTTTCAGTATGATGATGTGAGTATTTGTTTATATATTATATTTACAATGTGTTTTGCACATCCGTTGGCATTTTTTCTTGCAACAAGAGACTAAGACAACATCCTATCAATCATGCATCCTTTAAGACATTAAACACCTCAGGTTTGACAAGCCTAAACAGGCTGGCCCCACCAAAATTATGTGCATAATTGTGTCCCCATCCAGATACTTCCTGTAGATGTGTGCTGTCATACTAATCACCCCTTGCAATTGTGTTCTTCCCAGTTCATACAGGTTACCATGAGTTCATGAGGAAGAGGAGAGAGCGATGGTCTGCCTCACGCACACTCCATTCATAACATGTCTTGATTTTTTATTTTGTTCTTACAGCAGCCATATCTTTCACTTGAAACCACATTCCAGTTTAATGTTAAAACGATAACATGGTAAGTAAGGGGTGCTGACCAATGTCCAGATGGACTACACTATAACCACTGTCATTGTTTGTGTTAGTTTGTGTTAGTTTGTGTCTTTTAATGGAATGGAAGTGTTCGATTTTAAATAAATTAGGGCCAACCACTTTTCGGTTCAATATATTGTATCAAACTTTACATAAATCTCTCCATTTAATACACAATTCATAAAATGCAAAAACTGTTATTTTCTACATGTTATGAATTAATAAACAACCAAATATACTCAAAAACTGGTCGGTCCCTCTTTAAACAAATGAATAGCGGCTGGGTCTTTCTTCCAAGCATTAATATTGCTGTTTTATCATCTTGAAATTGATCGATCGATGCGATTGGAGTTTTTATTCTACGTTTTGTCCACACTTATGTAACCCAAACATTGGAATGCAGTCCAAGAGTCGTATTCTAAATCGATTGCGCGTTCCCTCCCCGGATTGGCTGGTAGGACAGTGTTATCCCCTAGATATTTAGTTTGCGTAACGAAACGAAATACCTATATTTGAGCCCCCATTCGAACTGTATCGCCCGCTGTATTCAATGCGCAGACAGGCTACTCCAAAATCTCCCGAAAGTTGATAATTATCTGAAATGTTTAGCGTCATGGTGGAACTGTGGACCATCTTGGTTCTGGGACTGAGTTCTTCTGTGGCAGCAAGCGGAGAGCACTGCAAGCCTCTGAAAATCGACTTTTGTCGAAATGTGAGCTACAACATAACGTGCCACAATCCCCGCGGGATGCGCATGTACATGAAGGACGGCGGCGCTGAATTGATGAAACGGCTCATCGACACGCAATGTTCGCCCTATACAGCCGAGTTGATGTGTCGTGTGGTCGCGCCACAAGGGGACCCGCAAACCGGAGACTACACCACGCCGTGCCGTGCGCTCTGCACGAGGGTACAGAAGGACTGCGAGCAGGTGGCGAGAGAGCGAGATATCCCCTGGCCGCCGCGGATCAGATGCTCAGCTTTACCAACTATCAATCACCGTCACACCGCCTGTGTGAAGGTGAACACAGTGTTTATCTTTGCCTCTCTTTTAATTTGCAATAGAGACTAGAAAGTATTGTATGCGGTGCCGTTTGTAAACTTTTAGGCCTAATGCTCAAAAACGTTCTTAACGTGATATGATTTATCAAAGAAAATTAGAAATATAGGTCGATCTTAAAACTAAATCTATATTCATTATATAAATCCAACTCTTATTTCTAAATCTAAAATGTAAATATTAAAACTCAAGCTAAATCGTGTACATCTTTATATCTAAAGGCTAAATCTAAATCCTCAATCTGAATCCAAAATAATATCCATCAATATTAAGTATTGTTTATCTAAACTAAAGACGTTCAGACGTTTGTTTCTTCAGCCATCAATAGCGTGACATTGTTTATTGGGGAAAATGTGCACTACAAGCTGCTCTCCATTAAGGTACGGCCACACCAACCGCGTGAAGGCCTTCACACACCGCCGCCGACGCGCATTTCACGCGCGTCAAAAGCCGCCCCTATAGCACCAACTGGAAGCGGTGCGACGGTCGCGCTGCAGTATAAAAACAGGAAGTCACCTGTCAATCAACCGCAACAAAGAGACGAAACGCAATGGGTGAGTAGCCTATTGTATTGTAGTTTATTTATTTTCCATCTTTTTGGCTGAATAATTTGAAAAATGTATAATCTGCGCAGTGAAAGTATGTTTCCAAGCAGCAGATCAACTTATAGTTTGTAGGGCACTTGACAAGGCACTTGTCATTTCTTATTTATTTTATATTTTGCAATTATTCATCTACTGCATTAACAATCTCAATAATTGCAGGACCTTCCATTAAGCCTTTTTAGTGCAGTCACCTTTTAAGGCCAATTGATATTGTGTGTATTTATTGTATTGAGCTACGGCTTTATTGGTCCCCATTGGGACCAATAAAGTAGCTATCTATCCAGTGCCGCTGCTAGCTATTTTGGGGCCCTAAGCATAACTCCTTTATGGGCCCCCCCCCCCGAAAAAAAGAATTGGTTTCTGCCAGTTTAACATTTTATTAAAACTCAAAAGTTAAATCTACTTTGTAAACACAGTTCACAGAACAGCCAAAATATACATACAGTACACACAAGTATTGGAATGTCCAAAATCTTTTAAATTAAATAGTTATCCATAAATACAAACTTAAAACCAGAAGTATACAAGTACGATTTTTTTTGTTTTTGTTTTTTGGGGGGCCCCTCAGGACTTGAGGCCCTACGCGTAGTGCGCGTTATGGGAGCGGCGGCACTGTATCTATCTATCCATCTATATAACCTTAACATAGCCACACATTTACATATATGCAGCCAGTAGTTATCAATTTTAATTGAACACAAGCTATTTTATATTTTATTGAGTTTTTTTTATTTCAACAGAACAATTGTCGCCAGACAGAGGGTGGCTGCGCTTCTTCTGCTGCGCCGTAGGAGCAGGAGGGTTGATCGTAGGCGGGCAAGGAGAAGACGAATGGTTTGGGTGCACCCCATCAATGAACGGAGACAAGAACAGGAGGTATACCACAAACTGGTCCAGAAGCATCGTGGAGATCCTGAGAGGCACGCCAATATTTCAATTCGCCACTAAGAAGTGTGCAATGGCAGAACCGTATGGAGTAGCCTAGTCATGATGACCTATAATCTAGTTATTATCCCTCTCTGGTATACTCTTTTGCATATATAAATATATATATATATACTTTTTTTTTATCCCTCGGGATAAATACAGTGATGTTATTGCTGTGCTGGATTCAGTAGCCAGTGTATTTTATTTGAGGGCTCGAGACACTAAATGTTATTTTTCCTTAAATCCAGAGAGACAGTTAATACATGATCTGATACCAGAGAGACAGTTAATACATGACAATGCATTTTTGAACTTTGCCTGTGTTTTCTTTTACTTATCTATTTTATTGTATGAGAATGTTTCTATGTGAAGCACTTTGAGTCTGCTTCATGCATGAAAAGTGCTATATAAATGAAGTTGCCTTGCCTTAAATAAAAATATATATATTACAAGTAATCTGGTTTCTACATGGTGTGACTTGATTTCGTGGGCATTATGGTTAATGGTTTGGGTGCTTAGTCCACCATTGTTGATTTCCACCTGAAGAGCTAATCTCCAGAGCTATGGCTCGCCAGGCAATGTCCTTTTTGGAGTTCTCTTTGTAATGACGGGAACTTTGGTAATACAATTCAACATATTTTTCCACCTCGACGACCAGTCTCTCATCGTCCATTCTCGTAATTGTTTCTCACAAACGAAAGAGGGCGACATCCAGTGGTGAGGAGTAGATATGGAGGGGCCTACGGGACCCGGGATGTACAAACCAGCTTTTAAAAAGGGCTTTTTCAGGGAATAGGGAATAGAACATTGGCTCGAAGACTAGTTGGGCGGCTCGGCGCGGAACGCTGCCGCGCGGCTGGTCAGCGCCGGTGTGGGCTAGTAAATCCGGTACGGCCACACCAACCGCGTTACTCGCATTAGGCGTTGCGTTGCGTTAGGGGCGTTGGACGCGGCAGTTGCACGTAATTACGCACGTAAACGCAGTAACGCCTCGTGCCCACTACCTCTTTCCGTTGACTGATCCCCATTGACTTTGAATGGGGACGGACGCGCAATGCATTGTGGATCCGACCGTTCCGTTGGATTCTTCGGCTCCGTCAAGAAGTTGAAAAATGTTCAACTTTTTCGGCAGCGACGGATCCGTCATCCAATCAGATCACGTATGCAAATGTAAGCACTGTGACGCGACTCGGGCTCTGACGATACTGGAAAGCGGGAAATCGGGTAATCTTGCCTCGCAACAAGCAGGAAGAAGCGGGAAGAACCCGGCGAAGCGATTTGATTGGCTGACGGATGCCTCTGCAAAGACTACTCCCCCATCAGTCAGCCACGCCTTCCCACGTCCGTTGACTAACGGTGCAGTGGGCATGTAGCGTAACGCGCCCAACACAGCAACGCCCGGAGTTCAGAAAATTGAACTTTCAACGCTCCAACGCGTGACGCTTAGCCGCGATAGCCAATCAGCGTGGAGCTTGACCCGACGTCACTGGCAGAGAGTAGTGAGCTTGCACAGAAGCATACGGCCGACATCTTTCTTTATTCTGGGTGGAAATAGTAACATAGTAACGCCATTAAATGTGTTTATGGAAACATTTTTAGCGAGAAATGTGCATTTTACTTTCATAATGTTCGCTCGGTGAATATGAAGGATGTTTGGTTTGATAGTTATGACGAAGAGGGAACGCTCCGTTCACTTGCATGGACAGAGTCTCTAGTTGCTAAGCAACCTCAACGTCTTGGCGGACTATATCTGCTGATCAACACTACGAATGCTGGAAACACACCAGACACACCATGTGAAGTTATTTAACCCGATTATTGTTATTTATATCTGAGATTATTTAATCTAACCCGATCTAAACTCTATCATGCACCCAAACACGGCAGCGTTTGGGTTTCCTACCTCGGACTCCAGCGCAGCCACGGCCGACATCTTTCTTTATTCTGGGTGGAAATAGTAACATAGTTACGCCATTAAATGCGTTTATGGAAACATTTTTAGCGAGAAATTTGCATTTTACTTTCATAATGTTCGCTCGATGAATGTGAAGGATGTTTGGTTTGATAGTTATGACGATGAGGGAACGCTCCGTTCACTTGCATGGACATGGACTGACTCATCTAGCTGCGTTGGCCCGTTGACGCGTTGGAAGCGTTGAACCACCACACACTGATCAAGCGTCAGGTTAGGCGCGTTACTCGCGTTATCCAACGCGAGTAACGCGGTTGGTGTGGCCGTACCATAATGGGGGCAGACTTTTTGACGCGACGCTTCGGCGCTGGTGTGTTTAGGCCTTCACTCGCGTTTGGGGCGTCGAAAATCAGCATTTTTGCATAGGGAACCATTGGTATAGGCGCGTAGACGCGTTACACGCACCAACGCACCAACGCCCGGAGTTCAAAAAATTTAACTTTCAACGCTCCACCGCGTGATGCTTAGCCGCGATAGCCAATCAGCGTGGAGCTTGACCCGACGTCACTGGCAGAGAGTAGTGACGCTTGCACAGAAGCATACGGCCGACATCTTTCTTTATTCTGGGTGGAAATAGTAACATAGTTACGCCATTAAATGCGTTTATGTAAACATGCGAGTAACGCGTTTGGTGTGGCCGTAGCTACGGCCACACAAAACGCGTTACTCGCGTTGGATAACGCGTGTAACGTGCCTAACTTGACGCTTGATCATTGTGTGTCACAAAAATGGTTCAACGCGACTAACGCGCCTGTGGCTGCGCTGGATTTAGGAGTCTGAGGTAGGAAACCCAAACGCCGCCGTGTTTGGGTGCATGATAGAGCCTAGATTGGGTTAGATTAAATAATCTCGGATATAAATAACAATAATCGGGTTAAATAACTTCACATGGTGTGTCTGGTGTGTTTCCAGCATTCGTAGTGTTGATCAGCAGAGATATAGTCCGCCAAGACGTTGAGGTTGCTTAGCAACCAGAGACGCTGTCCATGCAAGTGAATGAAGCGTTCCCTCTTCGTCATAACTATCAAACCAAACATCCTTCACATTCACTGAGTGAACATTATGAAAGTAAAATGCACATTTCTCGCTAAAAATGTTTACATAAACGCATTTAATGGCGTAACTATGTTACTATTTCCACCCAGAATAAGGAAAGATGTCGGCCGTATGCTTCTGTGCAAGCGTCACTACTCTCTGCCAGTGACGTCGGGTCAAGCTCCAAGGTGATTGGCTATCGCGGCTAAGCATCACGCGTTGGAGCGTTGAAAGTTCAATTTTTTGAACTCCGGGCGTTGGTGCGTTGGCCGCGTTACTGCGTTTACGTGCGTAATTACGTGCGTCTGCCACGTCTAACGCCCCTAAACGCAAAATTTTCTCCCGTTTGCGTTGTCGCCGAAGTTTTGTCGCGCCACACATCATAATCTGTCGCTGTGCAATTTTTGTCGAATTTGTCGCGCCACAACAAGGTAACCACCATTGCTTGTCTTTACCTTTTGTGTAAGAGGGAGAGACGTCGGAGGACCCGACGCAGTATATTCATAATATTGTAATGACCACGGAAGAGGCAGTGAATGAAGTATTGAATAGACAGAGATTTATTAGATAGGCCTACCTAATAAACCGTTGGAACACACAAGACCGGAAACATAGCAACGCCGGTAAACAAACCCCGAGAAGCCCAATCCCTATGAGAGCTCCCCGCGCTACGGCCATCTGGAGGCGCACAGAGCTTTTGGCCGTGATATTATGCATACAAATATTATATTATATATAGAGCTCCGGGAGTCGCAAACGGCAACATTCACTTTCTCCTCCATGCTGCAGTTCACCCCGGACGGCACTGCACTGAGTTTGACGGTTGAACGCTGATTGGCTGTTAGGTTACACATGTCACTCAGTGGCCACGCTGTTGAACGCTGATTGGCTGTCATCACGCGAAATCTGCGTCAAAGTTCAAATATTTCAACTCGAGCGAATTTGTCGCGCCACAAATCCTCATGAACGCGCTCGCCTGTGCACGGCGAAAGTGTGGCGCGATAAATCAAAACTTGTCGCCGGTTTTCTCTCGCGAAAAATTCGCCTGATACGCACCTATACGTTCACTTTGTATGGGATCCTGTCGCCCCGTCGCGTTTGGTGTGAACACACAGTAATGCAACGCTTCAAAGCTTGTAACGCGTCTACGTGCCTTTACAAATGGTTCCCTATGCAAAAATGCCGATTTTCGACGCCCCAAACGCGAGTAACGCGGTTGGTGTGGCCGTACCTTTAGAGTCAGGTAGGCCTACAGCGAGGGAGAGGATGGTAAAATCCCCCTTATAAGGTAGTGGTGTCATCAGTCACACGTGGCTCATGACACAAGACACAACAGCAACTCCTGAACAAATACCGTTACATGCATTCATACACTTATCCAGTCTCAACACTCCCACTTAACTTATGAAAGACGTGTAAACTGTACAACTTTTACATAAATAAACAAAACAAAACAATGCATGGTCTAACATTTTACACTCCAATCATGACGCCTGCAAATTTCCTCAGCTTAAGTCTGGAGGCGGGCTTTGTCATAACATCTGCAATCATATCTTCCCTTATGATAGACCTAATGAAGTGATATTTAATGTCCACATGCTTACATCTTTGTCAACACACAGGGTTCCTAACAAGCGCAATTGTCCCTTGGTTGTCCTCATTAACAACAGTTTCCTTTAACACAGAGGTATCTATACCACCCAGTAGTTGCCCCAAATAAATACACTCCTGTATTGTTAGAGCTAGAGCCATGTACTCGGCTTTGCATGTGGACAGTGCAATCGTGGGTTGCTTCTTGGTTTTCTAAGAGACTAAGGAGCTGTCTTTACCCATACTCATATAATACCCGGTGGTGCTCGTCTGCCACTAGTGTCCGCAGCCCAGTCTGCGTCACTATATGCCCGTAGGCCTAGACTCTCGCTGCTCTTTCTGAAGCAGAGCTGTTTGTCTGCAGTACCTCTGAGATGATGAAAAACATGTTTCACCGTAACCAAATGTTCATCTGTAGGGTCAGCAAAATGCTGTGATAACTTGATCACCACAAAACATAGGTCAGGACGGGTACAGGTGGTCAAGGAAATTAGACTTCCGACAGCCTCCCTGTACTTCTTCACATGGTGTTTCTCCAATTCTACACTCCTGCATGTCGAAACGTTAGCAGCATCTTTTCAACATACCTCTTTTGTGACCCTTTTACACAGCCGTCAGAGTTGCTGAAGTCGATGCCCAGAAAGTACTACAACCTACTTAGGTCCTTCATCTTAAATCTGGTAGAAAGCATGTTTTTCACTTTCTCTAGACTCTCGTTGTTGCTGGCTGCGATGACAAGATGATCCACCCAGATAACTACTATAACCTTCCCTGTCTCTTTAGACTATTGTGGGTAGAGGCAGTGGTCTGTCGGGGTTCTGAGTGAAGTGGTCATCTTCTAGACATGTGTGGAGCATCTCATTCCAATTACGCCCCGACTGCTTCAGGCCGTAAATTGACTTCTCTACTTTACACACTAGCTTCTCTCCCTCTTTTTCGTTACCTCCAGGTTGTTCCATGTAAATATCTCGATCAATGGGGGCGTGCAGATAGGCTGTTTTCACATCCATTTGATGCAAGATCAAATCGTCTTGGGCTGCCTTCTGCATTACTACATGTATACTTGTAAGATTGGTCCTTGGTGAGAACGTCTCGCCATAATCTATCCCTGCTCTCTGACTGTATCCTTTTGCTACAAACCTAGCTTTGTACTGATCGTGTCAGTCAATGTCACCCTTGATCGAGTATACCCATCTTCCTCCCACTGTCTTCCTGCCCTCTAGGATCTTAGTCAGGGTAAAGGTCTGGTTGTCCTCTAGGGACTTCATCTCCTCGTCCATCACTTTCTTCCACTTTCCTTTCTCAGTTGATTTCATGGCCTCTTTAAAGGACATCACAGACTGCTCTGTAGTAATAATCTACATTAGTGAGTGTACTGTCATCATCAGTATCTTCCAGAGTATAATCTCTCAGATACCCCAGGGGTTGACGCTCTCTGGTGGGACATCTCCCACTGTCTGAGGCATGTGACGTCACCCTAGGGAGCTTCTCGCCATCATCATCTGGTGCTGACTGTGGACCGTCAGTCTGTACATCTGTGCTAAGTACACTAGGCTGTGGAGTCCCTACTCTCTTGTAACAATCTACTTTGGGGTCTAGTCCTAGCTCCTGTGGCTCAGTCTCGTTTTCACTGGTTGTCTTGGTTACAAACTTTACTAGTCTTTGCTTCTGCACTTCCCTTTAACGGGATAGTAAACTAGATAGGCGGGACTTCCCTTGTCATGTCCTACAAAAAGTCCTCTTTCACACCTAGAATCTAGCTGTCTTGCTGGTAGGCATAGCACACTGACCCGAATTTATGCATCCTGGCTAGATCACACTTTTTACCTGTCAGTGCTGTACATGGGGTAGTGCCTGTGTGCTTGGTAAAGCACCGGTTCCTGGTAAGGGCTGCTTCCTGGAGGCATAGTGTCAACTCTTATGTTGCCTCCCTCGTTTTCAGCCAATCGTACATAACAAACTCTGTAGGTGGCAAGAAAGTAAAAGCTGTCATGTTTTGAACTACACACTTTTCCCATCTAGTTTCAACTGGGTTTTTGGATTGTCTGTGCCGTTAAAGTAGCATTATTAATCGTTTACTACTTTAACGGCACCGACAATCCAAGAACCCAGTTGAAACCGAGGGAGGCATCTGATTGGCTACAGAGTTCCTTGTTGAAAAAAATGCATTTGTGAATCCAGCCACGTCAGGAGTGTCAAAAACCACATAAATACAGACCAGTTCAGACAAATGCAAACAAGTTCACAAATGAAAAGCATCTTATAAATTCAAGTTGAACAGTTTGTATATAAATGTAACAACATCCAAATATTTCTTTGATGAAAATTGCAAAAAAAAATTAAATTCATTATATTGATTTATACTACATATTTAAAACACGACACGTTTATGTGTGGATCAGAATTGTGTTTGTGAAACTTATTTTTGTTTATGGATTTATTTTAGATTTATACATACCGATATCCATTTGTGTGTGTATGAAATGTATTTGTGAGAAGTCATTTATATATAAATCACAAAATACATTTGTGAATCCTTCTCTGTGCATTCATTATTAATGACTGTTCTGACCCCATAGTATGATAACTATCTGCTGCATGTATTTAGGATATAGATTTAGATACAAGATTTAGCATTTAGATTTATGATTTCAATTTATATATAAGTAAATTTGAAGTCACAGAGAAAAATCCTTTAAAAAACAACACAGTAACACACCGTCTCAAATTATGCATTGCAGGTGCACAAATTCCTATTTTACTCATCCCCTCTCATTTACTAATCCCCTCAATTTTCAGTTTGAACCGCTCTCTAAGAGTATCAATGCATTTCTTTCTCACAAATTACACATGCCCCACGCTCACACTTTTGCACCACATATCTCAGTGAAATGTGGTTAGGGTTATTGTTTTACAATCAACATCAACATATTTTTTTCAAAGAATATAAACCCTTCAAAGAGGCCTATTCAATTTGTATTGTAACGTGAAGGGTTAAATGAAAGAACCCCCTTTGTCAGCACATAAGAATTTTGCTGGTTGCAGTTGTAGTAATTCAATGTGACTTATTTCAAATGACAATCATATCAACCCTCTAAATGGTTGAGCTTTGTTGTCGCTAACTTGATGACAAGTTCTGCCCGCTGTGAGGGTCACAAATCCATAAACTAGATATAAGCTTACGGGCGTGACTTGGTTTGCTTCACGATGGCAGCCACCGTGAGTTACGTAACCGCTAGGGAGGAGGACATTGTTTCTGATTTATTATTAGGTTAAAATTAATAATGGGAAGACCCACACCAAAGTTTAAATTGGTTCTGAAAACCAAAGCTGCACACACAGCTTGTGTGATGTTGCGATTATTTGTCAGGAGGATTAGCAATTTGCCTAAGAGATAACTGTTTTTAGTTTAGGTGATAACTCACTCTCTCCGTGCTGTTTGCTCGTTGCATTGCTAAGGCTGGACTAGCGTATTCATCATTGTTTCAGAGCTGGAATTACCATCAGTAACTTTTGCAGTACTATAGAGAGCACATAGTAAGCTAAGCTGGTGGTTGGCTTTCTTCGAGACAGGGTACCGTGGTCAGAGCCACGGTTTAAGAGTCACAATTCGATACCGCTTTTCGGGAAACACAAATGCAAAATTCACAAGACAATGGAAATAAGTAGAGGGAGGGGTATTTAAATGCACTGTACAACAAGAGTCTGATGTGGGACTCTCGTTAAGTGATAAGAGTCTGTGTGGGACAAGATTATTGTGAATCAAAGACATGTTGGACGGACAACAGAGTACAAAGTACAAGACGTCAAACAAGTGCATGTTAACAGCAGTCTAAAATGTCGATGTCCACTGTCCAGTATAAACTGTACAAGGGTCCACTGAATGGTTTAAAACTTATATAGTCTGTTGGAGGTGGGGACAAAACATGAAGTTTGTATTGCACCCTTGGTTTGTTCAGTTTTTCTCTAAAATGTTTGTTTTCCTCTCTGGCAGCCTTTGGATCTGGGAGCACAGCCAAATCCAGAGCCAACATGTGAGGCCATCAATATCCCGATGTGTAAAGAAGAATCGTATAATCAAACGGTGTATCCAAACCTTCTGGGCCACACTAACCAGGAGGATGCAGGCCTTCAGATGCATGTATTTTATCCTTTAGTCAAAGTTGAATGCTCTGCACATCTGAGGAGCTTTCTGTGCTCTTTGTTCGCCCCCGAGTGTGTTAACGGACGGCCGCGGCCCCCGTGCCGAGCTACCTGTGAGCTAGCTCGGGCTGGCTGCGAAACGCTGATGAATAAATTTGGTTTTCAATGGCCGGAAAGTCTCCGGTGTGAAAAATTCACCATGGAGAAACGTGATGTAAGTGTTTGTGGTTAAACTACTGTTCTGTTTTGTACAGCAATACACATATAATAGCCCGTACCCTTGCTCAAATTCAGAGGAAGACTTGTTGAGATTGCGAGGGATTATGAACATTTGTTATTCACTCAGGGACTACAATGACACAGAAGAATAGCTCCTGGCGCCATTAAATTATCAACAAGCATCACAGCGACTCTATTGTAGCCTGTGGAAATATACGTATTAGAAAGCACTGTAGCACTATTGAGGCAGTACTTTATATTGACTAAAGAAATCACCTTTGTAGAAACCAGTAGACACCACTGTCTAAATTTACCTAGGGTTATCATCAGAACCTATAGAAGGGTAAGATTGAAGTGCACCAAGGGAATTGTAGTTCTTGTACGATTCGCGTTATGCTGCACAGTCTTGTACCCAATACTTTTCTCCTGTTGCCCTGCTCTACCTGCTAGAGTGCTAACCCTTAAGGGGAAACGCTAGGGACCCGGTTTTGATATCCGACTTGGGGTCCTATATATGGGCTGCTATGTTGGGATAAGGAGATACACCCCAGATGCACAAAATACAACTCTCAGAAAAAAAGAGGCAAACTCCCATCATCCAGACTGGATAGAAAGACACAAGCTCCCATCCAGGCTAAATAGAAAGACACAAGCCCCCATCCAGGCTAGATAAAAAGACACAAGCCCCCATCCAGGCTAGATAGAAAGACACAAGCCCCCATCCGCGAGAGATAAAATAGACACATAATGAAATACCCAAGAAGGCGTGTGTCCACGAAGACAAAGTCTGAGGCCCGCAGAAGGGCCATCCAAACGCAGCTTCACAGAGTATAAGTGCTTCACTGGAAGCAGTCTTTACATATATTATGTCTCTCAAACTTATGTAACCGGGGTGTGGAAAGGAGTTTAGCTGCAACTAACGATGTCAACGCCATCTTGAAAATGTTATGTTCAAGGACTCACTAATGAGTGTGTTTTTAGTGTAAAATTAAACCTGGGTTCCCCAAATACGCAGTTTCGCCAATGAGACGGAGAGATGAGTTTCCCCCAAACAATTATGTTTAGTTACAAGTCATAACAGGTGTCATCCAAGGAGATGGCTGGCAAGTGGCGACAACCGTGAACAGGAGGGGGGAGCTAGCTCGCTAGGCTACTCACCCTTTACACGCCCAGGCCTATAAAATACACACAAACAAAGCAAAATAAAAGAACAGCACATAGGTGGTATGGGGAGCCCTATAACCCCCTGTAGCGGTGAAACAGGGTTAGTGTTTGAGAAAATAAAGACAAAAGGAACAAACACAAAAGAAAAGGAAATCAAATAGAACGACCCAAAACAAAGCACCAGTGGCGAGATCTAGGGGAAGGGGGAATAGACAACTGTTTAGTCGCATAAATAAGCACGGGCTACAACTTGGATCTGGCAATGTAGCCTACCTCGAGTCCCACCAGCCGTACCCCTCACGTTGCTCTCCCACCGTCAACCCTGCAATCTCCCTAGCACTGAAACAAACACCATCCGGCACGGCTACCCAACTTGGTGCCAGGCAGACGTCCGGACGCTTAAATAGCCGCAACAATAATGAATCCGGAACCATAAGTCATTCAGGACCACCCACATTACCTACGGTGGCCTCAAAGTTTGCAACTTTGCTGACGCCTTTGTCCAAAGTGAAATAAGTGTATTCATCAATGAAGATAAGATAAAAAAATTATGGGCCAAAATCAAGTCCGAACAGATGGGTTCTCCATCTGTGGTGGAATATGGGCAGTGTTAACAGCAGACTAATTAAATGTCAATGTCTAGTATAAAATGTAAAAGGCTCCACTGAATGGTTGAAAAGTAACATAGTAGGTGGGGACAAAACCCTGAAAAGTGTTTATGGCACCCTTTGTTTGTTCTGTTCTATAATGTTTTTTTCTCTCTGGCAGCCTGTGGATCTGGGAGCAGAGCCAGGGCCAAAGCCAGAGCCAACATGTGAGGCCATCAATGTTCCGATGTGCAAGGAAGTATCATATAATCAAACAGTGTATCCAAACCTTCTGGGCCACAGCACCCAGGAGGATGCAGGCCGGGAGATGCATCAATTTGATTCTTTGGTCAAAACTGAATGCTCTGCCCATCTGAGGAGCTTTCTGTGCTCTGTGTACACCCCTGAGTGTGTTGACGGACGGCCGCGGCCCCCCTGCCTATCTACCTGTGAGCTAGCACGCGACGGCTGCACACCGCTAATGAAGAAATTTGGCCTTCAATTGCCGATAACACTTCAGTGTGAAAATTTCACTATGGAGTCCTGTGGTTACGTAAGTGTTAAACTACTACTGTAAACATATTGCTCAATCAAAGGGGCGACTGCACCGCAACCATCCGCATAGATGTAGATGTAAACCATCCATTTGCATTTAGTCATCAGGCAGACAGTTTCATCCAAAGGTACTTATAACTGAGACAGGTCCCCAGATTCCTTTTGAGGTTAGGGAAAGATTCTCAGCTCAAATATAGAGCTAGGAAACTTGTTTCACCTTGGAGGTAGCCATATAAAGAGTCTGGACCAAAGCTCTGTTTGGTCAGGTTCAGCTGAAGACGGCATACTTTTGTCAGGGTTGTGCTCATTAAGAAAATAACAGTAGAGCTTTAACAAAAACAGCCATGGGCCTCAATGATGTCTAAATCTGGTTGCTTTCTCTTTTTCAGGTTGAGGAGCAGAGCCCTACATCCAGGACACTGATAGACACTGCTGAGCGGGTGGTGAATACTGTCATGAGCTGCCTCTCTCTCTCTGTGTTTAACCCGTTTGCCCTGATTAGTTAATGATCCACAGGGGTGCAGCCTCGCCCAGCCCCAGGGGCCAATCAAGCCGACCCGGGCCAAGCAAGGCTGCTTAAACCAGCCATTAATGACACACATTCCACAATGTATACAAACACAAATGTGTGTGGTCTATCAAACTTCAACAGAAGTCTCTGTGTTTTACCACCAGAGGCTGAATGCTGAGGAGGTGCTGGCCAAGCTGGAGGAGGAGGGGTCAGCTCTACATGGCCAGTGTGAGCTCTCTCTTCCCTCATCAGGAAAGAGTCCCCCATAATCCTCCTGGGGTCACTATAACAATCCCTGTTCTCCCTTACAGCTCTGAGTCTCGACACAGCCCACCTCCTGGTGACCTTCAAAGATGTATCCTTGAATGTACATTTATTGTTAAGTTATAGGCAGATAAATACCTTTCTACTTAGTACTTATTGTATCATGTTTTCATTCCAAACTGTAAATTTTTTAGATATATGATTATGATATTTCTTTGCCGGAATACAATGTTTTATGTTCAGAGGTAGGATATAGAAATACTGTTTAAGTATGTGATCCTATTATATACTATTCATATGCCTACAAGTCGTATGATATTACCTCTCTGATTCATTTCCCTGAGTGACTGAGAACTGTCAGTGTGTGTACGTGTGAGAGAGAGAGAGAGAGAGAGAGAGAGAGAGAGAGAGAGAGAGAGAGAGAGAGAGAGAGAGAGAGAGAGAGAGAGAGAGAGAGAGAGAGAGAGAGAGAGAGAGAGAGAGAGAGAGAATGTGTGTGCTTGTGCAGTGTGCACCCATGGATGTGTGAGAGACGGTGTGTGTTTGTGTGTATAATCAAATTGGTGTACACATGCTTTAACCAACCCAAAGAAAGATAAATCTGGCTACCTTGATATACTGGAGTATTCCAACCTCAGCAAATATGTACTTGGCACCAAGAAGGAGTTCGCTGAGAGCTCCGAGGCCAACCTAGGATTCATCTCTTCAGCCCAATTCAATAATACTCTGGCAGCCAAAGGTCATTAGACTATTTTAATAATACAGGTTGCAGGTTGCAGTAAACTTACCAATGAAAGGGGCCAGTAATGAGTAGGAATTTCAGATTCTTACTCATTGTAAGTTTAACACATGCTTTTAATAAGAAAAACACACACCCAACGTGCAACCAAGATGTAGGGCTTATGTACTAGTAATAAACTGATGTTCTGTATTACCGTACAGCCCCTTGTGTTGCATGCTAACTGTTCTAAACGTGTCCTTCAGATCTGGCCGTAGATGAGCAGACCTTCCAGGCTCTGTGGCGCCGCTACGGCTCCAAGGGAGCCCTCATGTATGACAACTACATGGAGGTGGTTACTAAACTGCTCCTTCTAAAAGGTAGCCACAATGTGGTCTCGTATGCTGTGAAATAATGAATTGTGTTTGAGAACAGAGAGAACAGTTAATTAATTTTGTATATAAATATGGTACATTGCTATGCTAGGAACTAATCTGCAATAGTGTTGGCTCGTTCGTTCGCGAACCGGTTCGAATGAACGAGTCTTTAGTGCGAACGAACCGAATCGGTTCGTCTCTCTCGTTCGTTCGTTCGTTCGTTCGTCTCGTTCACCATTCGATTCACCGGAAACTCGACTGAACGAAAGAACGAGTTTCCGGTAGCACTAACTCCACTGAGTCTGACTGACTCAGCTGAGAACCGTGCAAAGGCGTGCATTCCATGATGCAATCTACCGCTACCGGAAACTAGGATGATTCGCGAACGACCCCTCCACCGAGTTTCCGGGGAATCGATTCACCGGAAACTCGACTGAACTGGGAGGAGTCCAATGGACGCCATTGCACGGTTCTCAGCTGAGTCAATCAGACTCAGTGGAGTTAGTGCTACCGGAAACTCGACTGAACGAATGAACGAACGATTCGCGAACGACTCCTCTTGGCGAACTGAATCACGCGAACTGGGTCACGGAAACGAATCATTAAATCCACCACTAATCTGCAAACTTTTCTCTGCCGTATGCGTCCTTCCTTTCGGTCGTTCAGACAGGTTTCAAACGGACCCGGTCCGGGTCGAGCCAATCACAACCGCTTACCTAATATGGGTCAGGTTTAGAGGTGTGCCCTATGGGAGGGCCATTTAGGCATTTTCATAAACAAGATGGCTGCCGTTACGTTACTCTGATTGGTTGCAGGGTCCAGTTTCCCGATAACGATGGATCTTCGCTCGTACGATCATTCTCACTATGGATCTTGCGAACCATCGTACATTTCTTTGGAGCGTTTCCCGAAACTCCTCTGAACATGAACGCGCATTCGCTGCACTCACGACGTTCGTAGGATTGTACCTGTCCACTGACATGGTGCTGAAACGGGCTATGACGCAGGGGGAGACGCAGGAATGTAGCAGGAAATAAGGTTTCATTGATTGGCGCGCATGCTCTCTAGAATAATTGTAGAAAATGCAACGTTCCATAATTCAAACGCAGAGGCTACCATTGACACACGGCTACTGCTGACCCGATTAGGAGCGTTTGGTCTAGATCCTGCCCATATTGTTGGGCAGGATGAAGTAGGCTATAGGTCTTTTTACACTGCCAAACCAGTTCGGTCGTAGCTTGGCACACCCGGCGATTTCACCTTCTTATCTCCAGTTTCCTGTGTAAAACCGAGGGGGTCAAATCCCCTGTTCATCACGGCGCAGGCTTTCTTGGTTCACTGGAGACGGCGGGGCTGCACACGGAGTCTCTGACCTCTTTAGAATAATTTGTATTATTGCATACTCCCGAATGTTTTAATTTTTTTATGAATGAATAATGCAATAATGAGTTCACGTCTGAGTGTAGACTACAAACGCGATTAAATGGTCAGTGATGTTCGTTACTGTTTAGAGTAGACACGGTCCAATAAATAGTGA
This sequence comes from Gadus macrocephalus, assembly GCF_031168955.1. Taxonomy (NCBI): domain Eukaryota; kingdom Metazoa; phylum Chordata; class Actinopteri; order Gadiformes; family Gadidae; genus Gadus; species Gadus macrocephalus. The sequence continues at coordinate 10,465,102 of NC_082392.1, forward strand.
ACCTTATCACAGCCTCACCGAAGCACCTACAGTGCTTAATGCAAACAATCGCAACAAAAAACGTCTGCAGAACACCCGCTGGTCTCAGCATGATGCATGTCTAGTCTACAGTAGCCTATGTCTTCTGTCATTGGTCAATTTGAGGACATTTTAACCACGATGGTTGAAATAAAATCCGAGGATGACAGCAAGTGCAACTCGAAAGCGACCTCCCACATAAGACCAATGGAATCATTCGATTTTATTATATGCCTTGTGACGTATCGGTACATTTCGGCTGCGCTTGTATTTTTGGAATTTTTAATTGCTGCAATAAATGATGTTGTTGTTGACTTCTTACATGTCTCTATCTTTGCTTTTTAAATCTAACATTAGTCTGAGTAATATATCGGCGGTGACCACGGTTTTTGGTTGCGAAATTGCGCCTGCTGGGCATTCCGTGGTATTGGATTTGTTTTAATAAAACGCATCCAATACACGGAATATTCGCTGGTAACGCCATTGAGGCTAGTTGAAGACGGCTGAACTTCATGCAAATTACTATGACGCGTTTCAGCGGCCAAACACTGACAGCCAATCGGAAAATTTACGCTCTTTTCTTGCGTGGATACCAGGGAACACTGACACCGGCACTTTGGTTCCTACCTACTTTTTTGGTTCCGTCTGACTGTACAAAATGTAGACTGAAAAATTAATCGCGGCTAATACGGTGTTGTACGATCCAAGCCTTTTTCATTTCAGAGATCGCAACAAAAAGGCTCTGGCCTGGGCGGAAGTGTGACGCGTGTAAAATAGGCGCGATACATGCCTGCTAACCGAGATCGGGGTCATCCCTTTGTTCCCCGGGTCCTATGTTCCCCGGGTCCAATGTTCTCCGCTCGGGGAACATAGGACCCTTTTTAAAAAAAAAGGTCCTATGTTCCCCGTTTTTTCGGGGAACATGTGTGTTTTTTTTATTGCGAGTTTGTGACGATGTGGTCACGTCGAAGGACGACGAAATCACGAAAGGGAAACTCCCCCTGATGTGTTTGCTATTATTGTGTGAAGTGTGAAGGGGTAAACTTATCCTCTGTTCTCTTGCAGAGCACTACCAGCCCAGCTTCACTTTCAATCAGGTATGTTTACAGGGATCCAACAGCCTCCCCCACACTTGTGTTGACCCGTTGCCACACACTACAGCCCTTCCTTCACCTTGTCCACATGTAAAAAGATAATAACTGCATATTATTCACCTAATGGTTTAGCTATCTGTTGTGTTGTATTTTTCCTTAACGTATTTGTTAAAAGTGTACATAAACCCTAAAAGTGTAGTAGTTGTTATAGCTGTACAAACTGCACCTGACTTGCTCAGTAGGGATCATGTTGTTTCTCCTCTCTCCTCAGTTCATCCAGGCCGTTATAATGTGAAGCCAACCACCACCACAACCCAGAGAACTTTCTTTAACCTTGTTTAGCTGTGTGATTTGTTTTCTGAGTAGCAAAAATATTCAATCAGCTCATGGAAACTTGTTCGGACCTGACTAACAGGTCAGCCGTTCAATATAATCAACTTTTGCAAATAAAATAACATTTTGTGGACGTTGAACAACCCATCTTACCTGTCTTTGTCTCACAACGCAATAGCATTTTAATTAGACAATATTACAGGTTACCTCCCTTGTTACACAGTTATTACGATATGTTTTATGTAATTAGTGTAGGCCTGCTGTCATCAAATGCGAGAACATTGGCTACAATTGTGTTGTCAAACTTTTGGAAGGCTCACAATGATTTAAACAAAACACGAACAATCCATCTGAATGTCAATTCAAATAACATTGCTTGCATAGTAATTTTCCGTTCATGTCATGTATTTATATTTAATACACACACAATAACCTCAGATATGGCCCCCAATTATCAAAGTTAAATAATCCATTGTGTAGGATTGAGGGACCTCACCTTTTTCCCCATTTAACCAAAAACCGAGGCAGTGTAGTTTCTCACCTACAGGTGGAGCCAGAGACCTAATTTTGCCCCTCGGATGGCTCCGAACCAAATTGCATATCATCCGTGGATTACATTCAAATTAAATGTAATCCAATCAAAAGCATAGGTTGTGTTGTTAGGTTTTGACATGAGACCAAAATTGGAAAAAAGTTACACTTACTTTCCTTTACATAATGAACAACCAGCATTGCATATACAATATTTTATAAAGAATCTGGTAACAAAAAAAACTCCAGAGGGTCTCCAAATCAAAGATATTTTCCGCTGTATTTTATAATCCGTGTATGTTCCTTAGATTTTAATAGAAGATGATTCAACGTTGATGTACTCCCCTCCAGGGGGCTTCCAGCTCCACCATGACCTGAAGGGATTGGTTCAAACCTTCGAAAAGACCAAGAGGGACCAATAAACTGTTAGAAGGGACTCCAGTGTTGCTTGGAAATCCCAGGAATGGAAATTTACAAGCAACACTGGAGTCCCTTCTAACATAAGTTTATAACCAATCATGTTTTTATTAACCTGTGATTTGATGAAATGGACTCACAGGCATCAATCCAGAGAGTCAAAAACATAACACGCTAAAGGTCTGCGTCATCATCATCTTCCTCACCATCGTGCGAGGCTGAACCGATCTTTATGACCAGGATGAGCTGGGAGGAGACTTAATATCCTGAGCACATATATTTTGGGGCTGATTTATTGTATGATACAATATGTACATGCATCCAGGTGTGTATGTGCATATATATACGTGTGTGTGTGGGTAGATGGGTGGGTGATTGTGTTTTCTATAGATTGGGCCTATTTAGACGTCAGAGTTGTAATAAAGTGCTATGAGACGACCCAAATAACACTGGCCCTTGAGGCTTAAGGGTCTCACTAACCACAGCGCCATGCTTTGTTCAACACAAACAGCAAAAACAAACACGCCCACACATATATATACACGTGTGTTTCAACATGTGTGTGTATTTGCGTCCCTGTTTTTTTTTTTTTGTTGGGACTGTGACAACATGGGGACGAGCAGAGCCATAAAGTGAACCTTAAACTCTAATGAGGTAAAGTTTAGTCACCTTTTACGCAGGGCTTGAGCCGTACTGGTGTCCACTCTCTGATATCTGGTCTGTGTTACCTACTCTCTGTTCTTTGGAAAGTCAGTGGGTTCAGGGGTAGGCAGCTAAAAAAAATATAAACTTCTTCTTATAAAGGTAAGGTAAGGTAAGGTAATTACATATATGGATAAATAGTTGAAACCTACATACCCAAATTGATAAATGGATGGATATATAGATACACAGATGGATAAATAGATAGACAGACAGATGGATAAATACAATATATACATAGATGCACAGATGGATACATAGATAACACACTGATATGATGTTATGGACTGAGTCATGGTAAACCTGGAAACAGGTTTTACTGGTGAATTATCTCTCTGATAAGTCTTAACGAGCAGAGGGTCGTTAAAACTAACTAATTGAAAAATTTAACAGATTTAACTTCACTGACTCTCACTGGTGACCCTGATCCCTTCTGTATCGGTGTGTTTTAGTGTGTATGTGTTTGTGTGTGTGTGTGTGTGTGTGTGTGTGTGTGTGTGTGTGTGTGTGTGTGTGTATGCGTGTGTATGTGTTGGATATGCTTGGTTGGATACGCAAACCTCTGTTTGTGCGCCCATTTGTTGTCATATATGCGTGGGTGCAATTGAACCTGCCTTTGTGTTTCAAGAGCATGTCTTTATGCATGTATCTGTGTGGTGTGTGTGTGTGTGTGTATGTGTGTGTACATATGGGTGTTTACATACACATGTTTGCAGGAGTGGGTGTAGAGAGGCGAGATTGTGTGTCTACATGCGCACCAATCCAGTTAGCCATTAACACAGAGGCCATCTTGTATTACCTACCTCCCTTGTTTGATTTGAAGAAAAAAAAAAAGTCTTGTTTTTTTTACAACCCTGCCTCCTGAAAGCACTCTTCCTCCTCGTCCCCCCACACCCTCCCTGTCACCGATACGCCTGCACATGAAAGCCCCGCACTGTTCAACCAACAATGGACGGCCTGTGTGCTGCATTGCTACCTTAAAATGGTACATTCCCTGTCTGTCCACTATTGGAGAATCATTAGGGAAAAACATTGAGGAATTATCGGAGGAAGAGAGTGAATGTTTGACATTGAAAACCATGCAGACATGATCGTAAACCACCCAAAGGGTTTGAAAAGGGATGAGGAAGAATCATTGATAAGTCAAAAGTATCTTTAAATGAATTTATAAACCCAGTTGGGAAATTTGGATACTCAATGAAAAAACAACAACCCTGTTTTTCCTAATCAAGCTGCCAAGTAATCAAGACAACGGTCAATGTTTTGTTGCTAGCACAACAGAGGCGATCGATACTGGTCGTCAGGTGAAGCTTAATGTGCGGTACTCATAACCACTATCAGCAGTGAAAGAGCGCTATCTGGGGATCTCTAGTGTTTACCCGGTTTCTCCATTGAAAGATGGATCCAGACTCTCTGAGACCAGGGTCAATGTTTACCTTTCACCTCTTTTATCGACCAGGGGGCCACTATGGCCTGCCCTGAGGGGCCTACACCCATGAGGCCCTTGGCTTCCCCAGGGCACTCCCCCTGGCTCCCCCCCCGCACATCCCAACCTCCCACCTTCATTCAGAGAAGGTGAGGTCGTTAGGATACAGGTGTATTTGTTAAGGAGCAGGGAATCAATGGACCCTGTACCAGAGGCAGGCATACATAAAGGTCTGAGCCAGATGCCTTCTCCTTTATAACTGCTCCTCAAGTTTTTTTGGAAGGGGGGCTTTGGAGAGTTTTGACTGTGTCATTGTATTAAGAGCTGTCTACTTCCACGGTTGTATATTTTAAGCCTGTGGCTCTGCGAAAACGCTACATGCAATCCTATCTCTTTTCCTGTCACCTGTGAACTTAAAACACTAGGTTAAGTGATCATAAAAACACATTTGATCTCTCAGTTATCCAACAAGTGCAGATGTGACAATAATGCAAAACGGTTCTCCTGGCATTCATTGCGCTCCCTCTCCATGTTTCATATCAGGTGTTCTGGAACTGGCAGCTGGGGACTCAAGCCAAAGGTGAACGTGCATCTTCTGTTTTGGCCCTCCTTCACACTGGAACTTCCATGTACGCACGCATTCATGCACAGACACCCATATACACAAGCACACACACACACACACACACACACATACACACACACAAGCACACACACAAACACACACACACACAAATCCACGCAGGCACGCACACACACACATACACACAAACAAACACAGTAACATGCACACACATCCACGTATACACACACACACACACACACACACACACACTGAAAGACGCGCACACACACAAACTCACACACACATGCACACACACAAACAACATACACACACACATTCAAATATTCACACACACACAAATGAGTCACTGAACAGATCAGATGTTATCAGATATATATTTTTTATTTTCCTGTACTAATGCAGGATTCTTATTGTTTTCACTTCTCTATTATTGACCTGTGTGCTTATTAGTGTTACCTTCATATATTTAAGCAATAGATCACGCCAGGCTGTGGTATGTGCTCATTATACCACTGTTAAGGGGCGTTGTCCGGCCCCGACGCGCAGCGGAGGGCCGGCGACCCCCTTCACAGTGGTATAATGCGCACATGCCACTGACTGAAGTGATCTATTGCTTTTATACAACGGTTACTGTTATGGTGAAACGAAAGTCATAGACACACTACATTTAAAAAGAAACCAAGAAAGTCAAAGTAGCCGTTTTATTAAAGACTACCAAAAAGTAGTCCCTCCTGGCTGCCATGCAACACACTTTAGCGTCCCTCCGAGAGAACGGTTGTAACGGTTTCCACCTCAAGGCGCGGAGTGATACTTTCACAAAATGATCGGGCGTCATAGCAGTTATGTATACGCTCATTATACAACAATTAGGAACCAATCAGATCGCTGGATTTAGGCCCCCCGTTGTATAATTACTGTTATACACTTTGTAAATGAAAGAGAAGTGAAAACGAATGCAGGACTCGAATAGTTTTCACTTATTTTCTATTCACCAGTGTGCTTATTGGTATATCCTGCATCTATTTACAGTATAAATACTGTTCTGTAAACACTGCGTTTTAAAAAGTTTCTTTATAAATACAGCTATTATACTTATTATTATGAATATAATATTATGAATAAGATTATTATTAATATTTTTAATATTATCATCATTATTATTATTATTATTAAGTGTGTAAAGTGAATAACTGGCAACAACATGGGATAATTATCATGCATATTAAACATCTCTCTTCAACAAACTGTTCTCAAGCGATCGCAAGAGTGATGGAACGGATGTGGGTTGAGGGTTTTATTGACCCAGTTATCTGCTCATATATTAACTCGTATTGTGTGTTCTTTATGTCGAGTTGAGACACAATGGATAAAAGTTATGGGTTTTAAACTCAAGCTTAAAGTTCAGAGTTAAGGATGAGATGAAGGGACCTTACATGACCTTTGTGTGTGACTGCAGCCTCAGCCAGAGGCACAGCTTGAATCTTTCTATTTATTTATCTCTCTCTCTGTCTTTCTCTTCCTCTCTCTCTTCCTCTCTCTCTCTCTCTCTCTCTCTCTCTCTCTCTCTCTCTCTCTCTCTCTCTTCCTTTATTTGACACAAATGTAGTCTCAGCAGGGGTCAGAGGTCGTGCGGGGCACCCTCGGTTCCTCCCCTAATCTTCCTCTGTCCCGGGACTCCCTGTCTCTCCTCCATCTCTCTGCCGCCTCTCACTGTCCATCGGCACTCCCATCTCTCCGTCTCTCCCCCTCTCTCTCTCTTTCCCTCCCTTGCTTTCTTCGACCTCTCCCCCCCCCCCCCCCTTTTCTCTCATCGCCAAGACCCCGGTGTCCCTTGCTGACCCTGGCAAGACCCCCTGTACACACAAACACACACACACACACACACACACACACACACACACACACACACACACACACACACACACACACACACACACACACACACACACACACACACACACACACACACACACAAACACACTCACATTCTCTCTTTCTCTCTCTCTCTCTCTCTCTCTCTGTCACTCTCTCTCTCACTCACATGCACGCATACACTTTCCGACTGACACCAATAGACACACATACACAAAAAGTCACACTGACACACACACACACACACACATCAGACCCATATCCCCACATACACAAGCACTCACAAACACCCGCCAGTAGAAAAATCGACACTCCCCTGTCAACGAATCCATTCATCACTGACACCAGCCCCTCTCCACCAATCCAGGCCCTGCCTTACACCAGGAGTCCCGCCTTACTTAGACTCTTCATGTCACTCATGCAAACCTCAATCACCTCTAAGACCAGGTGACCCACATGGGCGATGCCATGGTGATGTAACATAGCTCCGTACACAAGCACCATGGAAATTCATGCAATTACATGCTGTTAAAAAGTGGGACACCCACCTAATAATAATAATAATATGTAACTTCTACAGTCAGACCTGGTGTAAGTGTTTAACAGGTAACCTTCTGTGTTGCTATGTCTACAGACCTGAGCGGTCTGCTGTTATTCTAACAATATAGCAATGACATGACCCGACAATGTGTCACCAGCTGTGTGTCTCAAATTATTCCATAGCGTGTGTGTGTTTATTAGTGTTTGTGTGTGTGTGTGTGTGGGTTTGTGCGTGCATGGGTGTGTGAATGTGTGTGTGTGTGTGTGTGTGTGTGCATGTGTGTGATGTGTGTCTGTGAGTGTGTGTATGTGCATGTGTACGTGTGTGCGATCATGTTTGTGTGTTTCTATGTATTTGTTTGTGTTTGTTATGCATGTGTGAGTGTGCAGCCCTCTGTCTCTCTCTCTGAGACAACATTATGTCCTTCCCACAAGAGACAGAGAGTCTGGGGGGGGGGGGGGGGGGGGCTGTGTGCTGCAGATAAATTACATGCACTAATACCTCATCAAACTGTCACCCAGCCCAGGACTCTACACACAGCACTCCATTACTAAACAAAGAGATGAGGGAGAGAGAGAGAGAGAGAGAGAGAGAGAGAGAGAGAGAGAGAGAGAGAGAGAGAGAGAGAGAGAGAGAGAGAGAGAGAGAGAGAGAGAGAGAGAGAGAGAGAGAGAGCAAGAGAGAAAAGGAGAGAGAGAGAGAGAGAGAGAGAGAGAGGGAGAGAGAGAGAGAGAGAGAGAGAGCAAGAGAGAAAAGGAGAGAGAGAGAGAGAGAGAGAGAGAGAGAGAGAGAGAGAGAGAGAGAGAGAGAGAGAGAGAGAGGGAAAGAGAGTTAGAGAAGTATACTTAAAGAGCCGGATATGAGACATCGCTGAGGATTACTCAATAGACACAAAACCTGTAGAGAGAAGTCCTGTAATTAACATGTTCTCTCTCTCTCACCCACACACACACACACACACACACACACACACACACACACACACACACACACACACACACACACACACACACACACACACACACACACACACACACACACACACACAGACACACACACACACACACACACACACACACACACACACACACGTCACACACACACACACACACACATCACACACACATACACACACATACACATACACAAGTGTGTGTGTGTGTGTGTGTGTGGTTGTGTGCGGATGTTTGTGTGTGTGTGTGTGGGGGGGGCAGGGGGGGTAAGGAGGGTTTACTCAGCATCCTGGCTAGCCAGTTTACTAAGACTCTATTCATATGTTAGGGTTAACCAGTTATATATTACAAGTGAGGTGTCGTATTTTATTGTACTCTAGCGTAAAGTTTTACATAGTGAATGGTAACCAGTCATTAGGGACCAGGTTAGGGGTTAACCAACCTAGGCTCCAGGAGTCATAAAGGTAACCCTAACCCTAACTCTGCACATATTGTCTGGGAGATCCTAAAAACAGCCGTGCATTATTCTATGATTCCTGGAAATTTGTTGATTGCTCAATTTAATAACACTGGCTGAGAAGTGCCATCATCACCATTAGTAGATGACTGTGTGTGTGTGTGTGTGTGTGTGTGTGTGTGTGTGTGTGTGTGTGTGTGTGTGTGTGTGTGTGTGTGTGTGTGTGTGTGTGTGTGTGTGTGTGTGTGTGTGTGTGTGTGCGTGCGTGCGTGCGTGCGTGCGTGCGTGCGTGCGTGCGTGTGTGAGTCTTTGTGTGTGTGAACGTAAGAGTGTGCTTGTGAGTGTTTGAGTGTTCCCCTGCGTCTGTGTAGTCAAGAATGAACTGTTTATTGGGTGAAATTGAGCAAAACATAAACAGTTTAGAATCCCGGCCATGCATGTGCCTCTGAGTCTGCGATCCCAGCACGACAACATTAAACTCACTGAAAAAAAATCTGTTTTCCGAGCAACAAACACATTCCAAACAAGCATTACATCCTTTACTCACTTTTCTTTTTTGGCTAACAGTTTTTCAGACTTACTCTGATTTACTATTGCCAACTCATTGTTAAAAAACACAGCTACCAGACGCTTGCGTATGCTTGGTTGTTCACAACTGAAGATCGGTCAAGGAACAACAAATCATACTGTTTCGCCATCCAACCCATTAAGTAAAGTTGGTCAATTCTATTTAATGAGCGTCAAAGGAAATGATGTCACTGCGCCCTGTACGTATGGCGGGAAGACATTACACAAGGTCAACTATTTCAGATTGGACGAAACAGAGGAAACGTCACACAGGTTCCTGAATCTTATTCAGATGTTCATCATTTTCATGCCAATAGTAATATGTTGATATCACATTGTAGAATGATATGTATGGTAGTTGTAGTTCCAGTTGATCAAACTACAATGGCCTGTCAGGCCACAACAAGCAGACCATCCATTCACATCAACAACAGGAGGGGCCCCTGGCTTAGAGTCATGGTTGGGCCCCTGAAGCTGCACAGACCACTAAATCACAGGGAGGATAATACTTGAGCGACTTATGAGAGCCTGGGTAAGTATATATATGTGATCTCTGATAATAAGAGTATTAAGTCCATTGTATAAAGACACTCATTCATGTCCCCAACACAGGGGCCCCTGGGGCCCTGCTAAACCAGGTTAGCCCTGCGCTTGGGGACCATAGTTAACAAGTGATTCATCAACTTGGAAGGCAGGGCCCTTACAGAGGAAAGTGGGTAGACTAATACCCCCAGGGGTGTGTGTGTGTGTGTGACTGGGTGTGTCAGAGAAGAAGAGATGTTATGGGGGCATTCAAGACTGATGTGTCTGTCAATTTTCTACCCCTGCACGATGACCCTCTGTGTGTGTATTTGTGTGTGTGTGTTTGTATCTCTGTGTGTGTGCTTGTGTGTGTGTGTGTGTTTGTGTCTCTGTGTGTCTGCTTGGGTGTGTGTGTGTGTGTGTGTGTGTGTGTGTGTGTTTGTGTGTGTTTGTGTCTCTGTGTGTGCTTGTGTGCCTGTCTGTGTGCGTGTGTGTGTGTGTGCGTGTCTGTGTGCGAGTGTTTGTGTATGCGTGTGTTTGTGTGTGTGTGTGTGTGTGCGTGTCTGTTTGCGTGTGTGTGTGTATGTGTGTGTGTGTGTGTGTGTGTGTTGGTGAGTGTGCAATCCCGCGTATTATCAGTGATGGGGGGTATCCTAATGATCGACCCTTCACCCCAGAAAGGGGATCTGGTCAGGGGAGGCTGAGTGGAGAGGTGAAGAGGGGAGCCAGAGTGTAAAGGGGCACACGGCGCCAGCATTATGTCTCCTGTCACTCAACGGGCCACGTCGCTCGCCCCCCCCCACTCCCCAGGGCCAAACCCAGAGCCATGCCACCGTTCTATCTGGCGCTGTTCGGTCCGGTGTGACCACCTGTGTGTTAGCCACGCCTCTGGGCTGTGTGACCTGGCCGTGCACTGTAAGGGCTCACAGGCTTCGTCTTCATTGCAAATTAGCAATGTCCAATGCAATTTATTGCAATTTAATGCAATGGCATGGAATATAATAATAAATAAATCCATATTAATAATAATTGTTATTTTTATAATATTCATTGTAATAATAATAATAATAATAATGTGAGCAATATTAATATTTACAATAATGATTGTGAAAAGCAGCAAGAAAAGATTCAGTCTATTTCTGTAATAACTGATCTCATACTCTCTATATCTCTTTGTCCGTCTCACTCATTCCAATCCTCTCTTTCTCTTCATCTCACGTTCTCTTCCTTTCTTTCTTCCTCTCTTGCTCTCGCCAGCGCCTTCTCTCTCCGACTCCTTCACTCTCTCTCCTTCTCTCCTCTCCCCTCCATCCCTCTCTCAGTGGAAAGTTTATTACTTTTAATTTAGGAAATCATTCACAGATGCCGTTTCACATGATTCCCCCTGATGGGTGTAATGGAACAATTCATTAGTGAAGCACCCTGGGTCACTCTTACCTGCATTTTATGCCTAAATATTCTGCAGAAACTCACACAAATGGCACTCTGCGCACACTCTTAAGTTAGCACCACCCACATGATCGGACACACACACACACACACACACACACACACACACACACACACACACACACACACACACACACACACACACATACACACCCTTACAAAAACCTTGGATCTTGTCCCAAAGTGCTTGTTGGTTTTCCACAACCAGTATCTAATTGGTTGAACTTTGCGATGCCCCGCCCCCCTTTGCCTGACCTCAGAGGCTGCGGTTTAATCTAACCCGCGGGGGGTCAAGGCTGGGTCCCAGTGGCAACGTAATGACTTCCTCCTAATAAAGACTTGATGTATGACCACACTGATAGGCCCCTGCACTGACCAGTTGGTAACCCCGGCAGTGCACATAATGGACCCTATGTTTGTTATGGAATTATGACAAAGAGGAAGGCGGGAGCGACAGGGAGGCAGAGAGATAGGAGGCAGACAAAGGAGAGGAAAGAAGAAGTGAATGAGGGTGAAAGCATGCAAATAGACAAACACAAAGGTAACAAGGGTTTAGCTGGAGACCGTAGAAAACAGGCATCACTTTGGACCATAAACGGTATGTTTTAGCTTAGTGTCAGGTTCAGTGGATCAGTGCTTGGATGGGAAGGTTGGTTTCTGGGAGCTTTGGCACAGCAGTGTCCATGGTGACGGAGGTGATGGTGGGGATAGTGGTGGTGTTTTTTTTTTTTATCAGTCTTTTCTGGAACTCTGAATCATGCCATTTACTGTAGCCAAGTTCTTTTTTGAGATTGTTCCTTAAATACAGTAGATTAGTTAGTTTGTACATTTATTTTTCTTTTTGCCATTTCTGTGGAAACAGTCTGGAAGTCATTAGGTTTACTTGGGAACTCAGCTCTAATCAAACACTGAATTATGTAATTTCAGTAAAACATTTTCTAAACTTACTGAGTCAAACCCAAACCCATCTTTTAAAGTTAAAATAAATTAACTCATATTAACTCATATTCATACAAATAACCCCCAGTTACAAGGACTGGATGCAACTGGAAACTCACTATGACTTGTCTCAAGCCACCTCCACAGAGCTGGGGGATCTGCCCTTAGTTGTTATGCCTCTCAGTCACTCATGCAAATAAAGGATCAAAGATGTAGTTGTATATGATTGCTTCTCTTAAAAATATGCTTTTTGGGGTTTTTAGATAGTAGATTTTATGCGTAGCGTATGATAGTGTAGTATGATAATTTAAAAGGTTAAATAAAAAGGCCCATGGGCCAGAATAATATAATATATATATAATAATATAGAGCTATGTCAAGCAGAGCAGGTGTGCTAACATACCAGGAGTGTGAGTCCTCTTGTTTTCCCCCCATTACTTGTTTTGCTGTTCTTGTTAGTTACACATTTTCACCATTAGGCCTCCTATCATTGTTATGTCTTGGAGAGCCATGCAACTCAGCGCTCCCCAGATTCCCAACAGTGACATCACGTTGACTGGAATCCGTCCCTATCATCTCTTTTCTTCTTCTTTATTTGGAAAAACCCCAAAATAAAACAGACGTACTCATAATTCAATTAAAAGGGTCATGCACACTTGCGCATTCTCAGACACATTCCGTGTAGGTACCCAAACGAAACAAACATGCAGTCGTACAAAACATTATGCCAAAAGCTATTCTTGGAATGAACTGCTTTTACCTCTCTAATTTGAACTGATTACGTTTTTTCAGAGGAAAGTGTCATTGAAAGTTAATGACCGGTAACTGAAAGAAACACAACATAACAGCCTGTGATTATGTGGAATGTAAAGGTTTTTTTTACAGGATTTGTATGGTTTTCATTGTTGTTTTTCATCGTTCATTAATCCTTATTTTTCATCATAGCCAAGAGGTGAGTTCCATGACATTGGAGGGCAACAGTAAAGAATTTCGGCCACTAGGTGGCGACATGCTGCCAGGAACAAGGCATTGACGAACACAAAACATCCGTGCAGCACTGTGCACACGTGCAAAATCACACACAAGCAATTTTTATTTATTTATTTATTCGTTCTTACCTGGTAAAGGTCACGTACTTGCTTCAAACAAACCCCCGAACACAAACACACGATACACACACACAAATACACACACTTAATTTAAATGAAAACACACTTCATTCAAACCCATTTACACTATTAATATTCAAACAGAGGTAGGATTTTCCTGTGTCTCAATCTTTAGCAATACATTTAGCTGAAATAGATCTGAGACACACACACAATACGGACACACACACATACACGTCTCAAAGACAGAGCACTCATTACTGCTCTTAATTAAGGATTAAGAGTGTGTGCATGAT
>NC_082392.1:10486413-10494717 GCF_031168955.1 Gadus macrocephalus
AGACGTCAATAAGTAGGACTCTGTGTCAGAAGCGTGTGATGTGGAGAACAATCTTTTCTCTCTCATAGACTCTCTCTCTCTCTCTCGCATACATATTTTTTTTTTTTTGAATATTTGAAATATTCAACCTCAACTGTAATGTCAATTCATTTACAACCCTAACCCAAGTATATGACTGTTTGTGGGGGTTTACCCTAACTACTTGTCTTGCCTATCAATATTGATTTGATCTTAAAAAAAAAGAATTAGTTAGTGCCCTGTAGCACCCCTGCTGGGGTATAGGCCGTCGACAAGGGACCTCCAGAGTTCACGGTCACTGGCGTTCTTTTCTATCTGCGACCTGGTGCCTCCCAGCCTCTTGGTGTCTGCCTGGAGGTCCCGGCGCCAGGTGTTTTTAGGACGTCCTCTGCTTCTCTTCCCTTGAGGGTTCCAGGTCAGAGCCTGTCTGGTGGTGTTTGACACTGGTTTGCGTAATGTGTGCCCGATCCATCTCCATCTTCTTCGTCCAATTTCGTCTGCTGCTGGGGGTTGTTTTGTTCTTGTCCACAGATCGTTGTTGCTGACCTTGTTTGGCCAGTCGATTTTCAGGATTCTTCTGAGACATTTTTTTATGAAGGTTTGCACTTTATTTATTGTGATCTTATTGATTCTCCATGTCTCTGCCCCATAGAGCAGGACGGATTTTACGTTGGAGTTAAAGATTCTGATTTTAGTCGTTTCCCGTATCTCTCTAGAGTTCCAGATGTTCTTGAGAAGTAGAAATGATGTCCTTGCCTTACCTATCCTAGCTTTTACATCTGCATCTGTACCACCCTGACTGCTGATGATACTCCCCAAGTAGGTGAAGGACTCTACCTCTTCTAACATGGTGTCACCAAGGGTGATCGGTTCCGTACTAGTTGTATTTATCCTTATGTTTTTAGTTTTTCCCTTATGGATGTTAAGTCCTACTTGTGAGGAAGTCTCTATGAGTGTATTGATCTTGTCTTGCATCTGGTGGTAGCTATGTGACAGTAGTGCCAGGTCATCTGCGAAATCTAAGTCATCCAGTTGTGTCCATAATGTCCATCGGATTCCGTTCTTCCTTTGTTCTGTTGTTGTTCTCATGATCCAGTCAATGGCTAGTAAAAACAGGAATGGGGATAGAAGACAACCCTGTCTGACCCCAGTCTTGATCTGGAACTGTTCTGTGAGCTGTCCATCATGTATCACTCTACAGGTCATTCCAGAATAGCTGTTTTCAATGATGTTCACTAGCTTAGTGGGCACTCCATGGTGTCTCAATAACTTCCATGCGGTCTCTCTATGTACACTGTCGAATGCCTTCTCGTAGTCGACAAAGTTGACATAGAGTGGGGAGTTCCACTCTAGTGACTGCTCTATGATAATGCGAAGAGTGGCAATCTGGTCGACACAGGACCTATTCTTTCTAAATCCTGCTTGCTCGTCTCTCAGTTGGTGGTCAACTGCATCCTTCATTCTGTCCAGGATGACTCTATTTAGCACTTTGCCTGGCACAGAGAGTAGGGTGATCCCTCTATAGTTGTTGCAGTTTCCCAGGTCTCCTTTCTTTGGGAGCTTGTTAATAAGGCCCTCTTTCCAGTCAGATGGTATCTCTTCTTCTTCCCAGATCCTTTTGAAGAGTGGATGCAGCAGGCTCACCGTGATACCAACGTCTGCCTTTAGGGCTTCTGCCGGGATGTTATCTGGCCCAGTTGCTTTCCCACTCTTCAGCTGCTGTATCGCTTTCCTGATCTCCTCTCTGCTGGGTATGTCACAGCTGATGGGGAGGTCGGTCTGTGCTGGTTGGATATCTGGTGGGTTTACTGGTGGGGGTCTATTTAGCAGTTCCTCAAAGTGTTCTGCCCATCTGTGTAGTTGTCCGTCCTTTGTTTTAATGCTGTTTCCCTCTTTATCCCTGACCGGTCTTTGTGGCCTGCTGTATTTGCCCGACAGCTTTCTGGTGGTGTCATACAACTGTTTCATGTTTCCATTTCTTGCTGCTTCCTCTGCTTCTTCGGCTAGGTTGTCGATGTATTTCCGCTTGTCCGCCTTAATGCTCCTCTTAACCATTCTATTGATATTAGTATACTCTTCTTGTGCCTTTGCCTTGGATGCTCTTGTACGACTGTTTGTCACTACTGCTTTCTTCTCTTTTCTTGTTTGGATCCTTTTTTGGGTTTCTGTAGATATCCACTCCTTTTGCTGGAATTTCCTGTAGCCAACCACTTCTTGGCATGTGGATATTAGTGCGTCTTTGATATGTTGCCACTGACTGTCGATGCTGTTTTCATCTTCAAGTAGGTCCTGGAGAACTTCAAATTTGTTTGATAGTTTCAGTCTGAATTCCCCTTGTTTTTCTGCGTCCCTCAATAGGCTCACGTTGTATTTCTGTCTATTAGCTGTTGTCTCCGTCTTGTTCTTCTTGAGCTTGAGTTTCAGTCTAGCAGTTAACAAATGATGGTCAGATGCTACATCTGCCCCCCTTTTAACTCTCACGTCCTGTAGTGATCTTCTGAACTTCTTGCTTATGCAGATGTGATCTATTTGGTTCTCTGTTGTGTGGTCTGGTGATACCCATGTTGCTTTGTGTATCCTCTTATGTGGGAAGATGCTGCCTCCGATAACAAGCTTGTTCAGTGCGCAGATATCCATGAACTTCTCTCCGTTTTCGCTTGCTTCTCCAAGTCCATGTGTTCCCATCACCTCCTCATATCCAATGTTTACTTTTCCTACCTTTGCATTAAAGTCACCCATGAGGACGGTGGTATCTTTCTCTGGATATTTGTCCAGGATGTTCTGAAGCCTGTCGTAGAACTCCTCTTTTTCTTCTTCTTCACTGGGGTTCGTTGGTGCGTAGCATTGGATGACATTCATCTTTATCTTCTCCTTTGTTGTTCTGAACGATGCTGTGATGATCCTTGGTCCATGGGCCTCCCATTCTATCAGTGCTCTCTGTGCGGCTCTTGATAGCATGAGGGCTACCCCTTCTGTGTGTGGGGCATAGTCATCTTCATGGCCCGAGTAAATCAGCAGCTCTCCACTCATTAATCTTTTCTGGCCTGATTGTGTCCATCTTGCCTCGCTGATGCCCATTAGTACAAGATTATAGTTTTTCATCTCTTGTGCTATTTGAAAGGTTTTCCCTGTTTGATACATTGTTCTTACATTCCATGTTCCAATGGTAATGTTTTTCCTGGTTGAGAGAAGGATGGTCGGTCCTGTGGCTTCCAGGGGCTCCTGGCTTTCACCACACAACGTCATTTGTCTTCTAGCTGAAGAGCTACTCTCTCCCAGGGCCGTGTCCTCTCTTAGTTCTCTTGTCGACGTTTCTGTAACTGCAAGTGTTTTACAGGGTGGGGTTGTTGGCCCCACGCCCAACCCCCAACCTGGAGGACCAGGTGCTGCTTTTCGTCCGGCCTCTACTCTAAAACCTGCCCGGCATGGTTGCACCTACACCTACAACCAAAAAAAAAGAATAAACAGTGCTAATTTTCCTGGCATTTTGGCAAAGACAGGTGTTATCCGAAACCTTATTCTCTTTTGGGTTCCATTGTGACTATTAGTTTGTGTAGTGCTACACTTTTTGTGTTCTCTGCTTTCCGTCTTCATTTTGGAGTAAAGAAGTGTATGCAGGGTTTAAAGGGGAAGGTATTTTTTCCCATCTCCAACCTTTTCTTCCACGTAGATTAGCTTTACCTGCCTATCCACCATTCAGTCAGCATTTTTATTTTCTCTGTTCACTTTTAAAGATCGGACGAGTTGGGCCCCATACATACCTTTGCCTTGGGACCCCAATTTGCTAAAACCTCCGGACCGCGCTAACGCTAGGTCACGTGGATAAACAGGCCAGCCCAGGCGGCTCTTCTAGGCTGTTCCCTCTAGGGGGCCGGGCCGGAGTCCGTGGTTCTATTAGGGGCCGTCAGAAGATGTGATGAACCATTCAACATCAATGTTTTTTGGCCCAGTTTTTTAGAACTGGGGTCCTTTTGGTCATTAACGAGGTGTATCTCAGTTCTTAGCCATCATGTTGTACAGGTTAGAACAATTTAATCATATAAACAAAACAATTATTATTATTATTACAATTATTGACTTGACTTTTGAAATAGACTACAAATGTTTCCATAGACTCTCTCAGACATCTAGAACTCAAGGAAACAAGGTTTCAGGATTCAGCTTTTATGCAACACAAACTTGAACCTGAAGATCTGAGACCTGCTCCAACCCTGACTACATTTAAAGTTACAAACCTTTATGTTCATGTTCGCTTTCTGCTGAACTATTATGAATTGTTCATTCTTTCCTTTTATCCAAATGGCTTTCATGCATTCCTTTAAATCCAGTTTCCATATGTCTTTTATTGATTATTTTAAATCCAGTTTTTAAATGGATTTTATGCTTTTTTTTTTTGTCCTGTTTTATTTAATCGTATGACATGTTTTTATGTGAAGCATATTGAGTCTGCCTTGGGTATGAATTGCGCTATTTAAATAAAGTTGACTTGACTTGGGCATATTTATACTTAATCCAGTTAGTATATTTAATTGCCTTATTGATCGTAACTATTACAAAATAATGTACGATATTTCTCTGTTGCAATTGAGCTAGAGCAATTATGTTGCATTATAAGTCTGTGAATCATCATTATGCAAACAAATATTTACAAATAAGTACCCAGTCTCCCCATTAGAGTAGCCAGAGCCAGGGATCTTCATGGGACAACAGCAGAGTGAGTGTGGAGCGTGGGTGGAGATGGCTGCTCTGAGCCGCATCACCTGACCCGACGTGTCAGCGCTCTGCTAGTGTGTGTGGAGATGGCTGCTCTGAGCCGCATCACCTGACCCGACATGTCAGCGCTCTGCTAGTGTGTGTGGAGATGGCTGGTTTAACCTGTGTGCCGTGATGAGTCAATGCACAACAGGTGTGTAGCCTCACCCAACCCCAGAGTCCAATTAACCTGACTCGGGCCAGGTGAGGCTGCTGAAACCGGCCCGCATCCACACACACTCCATTTGTGCATTCATTCGCACTGAACAAAGGAATTAAAATAATAAATCAATGATTTCTGTTGAATGACACAATGTCACAATGATCAATGAGCAAAAACACCACCAGTTGGGATATGTGTTTTGACAAGCGATACAAAAACAACCCACACACAGTTCAAGTGGTATTTTTGGAGGTTATAGGCAGCAGGAAAACAGTCCCAAAAGATGGTTCTAGCAGGCCCAGGCCTCTTGGATGGCGATTCCTTCTGTTGCAGTTGGGTGGACCCACTCACTGCCAAAGCAACCAAGAATAGACTGGAGGGAACATAAAACAAAAGGATAAAAAAATGGCATCTAAATAAAAAATGGCATATAAATGTTGCATAAACAAGGGATGTAATAATACAGTAATGGTAGATTAAGAGTGATCTATGTATTATTATTAAACGCCCATAAAGGTCAAATGACAAAAGGACAGACATAGCCTATAGAATATAATGTGTTCAATATGAAGAGTTTAGTGAGCAGATATGAAATAACAGCCTTAAAAGTATCTAAACATTGTCCTAAAAAATGTAAAGCAGTTCTAACCAAGGTTGAGAACAACATCATATATATAATGACAGACTGACCGTGAGCTTAAACTCATTACTCATTAACCAAAACATCAGGGTGGAAGTTCAGACTTGGACACGAAAACCTAGGACGGGATACAGGAAGAATAGAGAATAGAATAGAGAACTGAGTGCAGGCGGGCAGTCCATATGAGGACGAGGCCAGGGGACAAGGTGGGCCTTGGTGGCAAGGGGAGAAACCAAACGTCATTCTCCAGATGTTTCAACCGTCCAGACGACTTACATAAGAGAAGTCTATGTCTGTCACGCACTGGTGCGGCAATGTGTTTGTTTTGAAGATAGAAAGAGAGGGGCAGGCAGAGGGGTGGAGGAGGAGGAGGAGGAGGAGGAGGGACAGACAAACTGTGAGGCAGACAAAAAGACGGACAGATACTTTCTGAGGGAGAAGCAAACTGCCCTGTAATTTAATGTTTTGTCTGCCTCTTGTTGTGGACACACACACGGACTCACGCACATACACACACACACACACGCACACACACAAACACACACACTCACTCGCACACAAATAGACACCAAAATAGGGAATACCCTTGAACAGAGAACATTTGCATAACTATGTGTTTGCAGGCTTTTCGAGATGCATTTACAGTAAGTTCAAACAGCAATAATCACATTTTACTTCCTTTGACACACACACATGCAAACACGCACACACACACACTGTCTATGAGTAAAGGTTATGGTAATTAGAGGACCGTCTATAGTGAACAGTAGTGATTGGCAGACAACAAGCGCTAGACTGCCTGGCACCTGACGACCTGATATGTCACTCAACAGTGACATCACCGGATAAATAAATAGATAAATGGAGAGAGAGAGAGAGAGAGAGAGAGAGATTTAGATAGATAGATAGGTTGTCAGACAGACAGACAGACAGACAGATAGACAGACCCAAACACACACACACACACACACACACACACACACACACACACACACACACACACACACACACACACACACACACACACACACACACACGCACACACACACACACACACACACACACACACACACACACACACACACACACACACACATACACACACACACACACACACACACACAGGCATGCATTCATACACAAACACACACACAGGCATGCACACACAGGTACATACACACACGCACAACTCTTTAAATAAATAAAATAATCCACACTTATCTTATTGAAATATATGAACTAACAGAACACCATACTTACGAAAAGATAACTGCAACTGCATTACGTAATCTGTGTGTACATCAGTGTGTAAATCTGTGTGTGTTTGTGCTTGTTTGTGGGTTTGTGTGCGTGAGTGTGTGTGTGTGTGTGTGTGTGTGTGTGTGTGTGTGTGTGTGTGTGTGTGTGTGTGTGTGTGTGTGTGTGTGTGTGTGTGTGTGTGTGTGTATGCGTTTGTCTCTCAACATAAATACACCACTGCCACTTTTAAAGTCCAGGTGTGCCTGGTCGACACCGACTTCAAACGTGATAGAAAAGTGGTACACCCCTCTTCCTCGCTTCTTCTGCCTTTCTTCTCCTCCGCCCTCCCCTCCGCCTCTTGGACTGTCCTGCTTCAAGGAAAGGGCCATCAAAGACCTTGGGAGGCCGGGGGAGTCCAGGAGAGACCGGAGAAACCCGGAGAGCCCTGGGAAGAAAGCCCATAGAGAGGAGAGAAGAGGAGGGAGTCGGCCAAGAAACTTAAGTTAAATAAGGTGAGACATAATGAAACAAACACACAAAGGTACATAGAATGAAACAGGGAAAGAAGGGAAGAAAGAAAGAATGGAAGAAAAGTTCAAACACAAATTAAAGAAATTTAAGTATACATCAAACCAAACAAAGAGAGGCTTTAGAGAGACTGATGGGAAATACAGCTATGTTCGGAGGCAGAAGATGAGGATGAAGAGTGACTCAAGAAGATACTTAAGGGAAGAAGGGAAACTCTCAGAGATACCTAAGGGAAGAAGGGAAACTCAGAGAGATACTTAAGGGAAGGAGGGAAACTCAGAGAGATACTTAAGGGAAGGAGGGAGACTCAGAGAGAAACTAAGAAACTTTGTAACAATGTTGAATAAAACCAAGAAGAAAAGGTACTATCATAACAAAATTAGTAATAGTAGTATCGATAGCAAGACCATGTGGAATGTTATTAATCAACTAATGGAGAAAAATGGTAGGTCTACACCGTCCTTCTTAGAGGCAGAAGGCAATTTTATCACCAAACCAGATGAAATTGCTAACTATTTAAGTGTTTATTTCAGTGATAAAATCCAGAAATTAAATGATGGTATGAAGGGAGAAAATAAGGGTCTAGAGCGCTCATCCAGGCTTATTACAAACAAATTGATGAAGAATAAATGCTGTAGTTTCCACCTTGAAAAAGTCAAGGTGTCCACTGTAGAAAAAATAATAAAACTCAGTAAGGACAAACCAGTGGGTTTTGATAACCTGGATGTGTGGTTGCTTAAACCTGTTGCAGATATCTTGGCTCTGCCTATCTTCCATATAATTAAAGTTTTGAAAAATCAATTTGCCCAGCAGACTGGAAGATTGCTAAAATCATCCCACTCCCAAAGAATAATAAAGAAAATTTCTCAGGGAATATTAGTAGACCAATAAGTATACTACCCACCATTAGCAAGATCATGGAAAGAATAGTATATGAACAAATACAAAACTATTTCTGTATAAA
>NC_082392.1:10494817-10497317 GCF_031168955.1 Gadus macrocephalus
TGTCTTGATTTAATCTTCTCTCCTATCTCTGCTTATCTCTTCCATTTATTCAATCAATTCCCCTCTCGATTTCCCTCCAACACAGTCACACAAACACACACCACACACTCACAACACACACACATAATAACGTGTGCACGCGCACATAAACACACAAGCACACCCACAAAAACACACACACACACACACACACACACACACACACACACACACATAAACCTATTGGTTCCGGTACAGAGTGAAAGTGCTGGGAGTTCACAGCAAATGAATTAAAGGTGCAGAGACTCTGGAAGGAAGTGGTTTCTGGGCCACTTAATTCCAGACATGTTGGAAACAGCTGTACGGTTGCTTATGTGTATACGTGTGTGTGTGTGTGTGTGTGTGTGTGTGTGTGTGTGTGTGTGTGTGTGTGTGTGTGTGTGTGTGTGTGTGTGTGTGTGTGTGTGTGTACGTGTGTGAGTGTGTATGTGTGTGTTTGTGTGTGCGTGTGTGTGCATGTCTTGAATGCATGCATGTTGTGTGTGTCTCTACGTCCGAAGGCAGCCGTGTAGGTTGCCTTTATAAAGGTGTAAGAAATCTGTTATTTTCTCTATACATAATCACTTGTGTGTTTGTGTGTGTGTGTGTGTGTGTGTGTGTGTGTGTGTGTGTGTGTGTGTGTGTGTGTGTGTGTGTGTGTGTGTGTGTGTGTGTGTGTGTGTGTGTGTGTGTGTGTGTGTGTGTGTGTGTGTGTGTGTGTGTGTGTGTGTGTTATGACTGTAGACCCAGACAGACTGGGTCCAGCCGGCCACTTCTAAGGAGACCATAAGGCGGATGTGTTGGGTGTCATCAGGTGCCATAGTCAGCACAGGGTAAACCAGATCATCATCTGGAAACAAGTTATACTGGATCCTCAATACACATCCAATTTAGGAATTACGTTTGCATAAAAGCAGCTGCCTTTTTGATAAACAACTTGATTAAGAATTCACTCAATTTAAAACGATGTTGATAGCATAACAAAAATAAAGAAATAAGTGCTGGCCATTATGTGTGTGTGTGTGTGTGTGTGTGTGTGTGTGTGTGTGTGTGTGTGTGTGTGTGTGTGTGTGTGTGTGTGTGTGTGTGTGTGTGTGTGTGTGTGTGTGTGTGTGTGTGTGTGTGTGTGTGTGTGTGTGTGTGTGTGTGTGTGTGTGTGTGCTTGAGGGGAATCGTACATATTTAATCTATTTAGTCAGCAGTGGCCAAAGTTGAAAGCTGAACAATGAAAGTAACACTTACTGCGGACAGCAAATAATAAAAGGGCAAGTTAATAAAAAAAATAAAGCTTGCACAATCAAGTCAAAGTTGAAGTCAGTGGAGTGATGTCAGACAGGACAGAAATAGCTGAGCACAAACATAAAGCAAGTTTCAACATGGGCTGTTAGCTCCTCATCTGACGCGGTTCAGTTCCACTATGATTCTAAATATAGCCCTTCCCCTTCTGAATACATCTTAGGATCACAACCACAACCTGGCTCATCTTGTTTCAACACCGGGGACTTTTTATTGTCATTTGTATATCACACTGCGGTTTTTAGGTGTCATGGATTCATCATCTGCTGGTCGTAATCGAGACTCTTGGTGCTATCACGCAACTGGCTTTGTGCGGACATCAGCACCTCTGAAACTAAAACTTTATCAGCGGCTGACCTACTCAGCGCTGACGTCCCGCGTCCTGTTCACACTTCTTAATCTCACTGTTCCTGTACTCCCTCCTACTGCAATTTGGGGGCCATAATTGACGAGTGCAAGTGTTGGTCTTTGTGTGTGTGTGTGTGTGTGTGTGTGTGTGTGTGTGTGTGTGTGTGTGTGTGTGTGTGTGTGTGTGTGTGTGTGTGTGTGTGTGTGTGTGTGTGTGTGTGTGTGTGTGTGTGTGTGTGTGTGTGTGTGTCCAGCCCCTCACCCCTACATACACATAGACACACATACACACACCCTAAACACACACAAACGTACAAACTAAGTAACATCAAACTGTTATCTTTCCCACGTATGCTAATTGCATCTTTAGAGTTGTATAAATGAATGCTAATTTCACTAATTGTATACTAATGGTATCCATCACACCAATTGTTTGCCATTTACAGCTTTCACTAATTTGATCACAAGTTTTAAGCCTACCTGACACATCCCAATATGAACACACATACACACACACACACACACACACACACACACACACACACACACACACACACACACACACACACACACACACACCCACACGCACACACACCAACACACACGCCCTTGAGAGTCGTGTGAGTGTGTGCGTGTGTGTGTGTTTGTGTGTTTGTGTGTTTGTCTGTGTATGTGTGTGTGTGTGTGTGTGTGTGTGTGTGTGTGTGTGTGTGTGTGTGTGTGTGTGTGTGTGTGTGTGTGTGTGCGTGTGTGTCTGTCGGCTAAAAATGCTTGTCTTTGTGTCCATTGTGCTGTTGTGGTTGTGTGTGTTCCTGTGTGTGCTGTGTTTGCATATGTG
>NC_082392.1:10502317-10504817 GCF_031168955.1 Gadus macrocephalus
GCAATGTAGTGTTTCAAATACCGGCCTAATAGCTTTATTCAAATATTAAAATTGATCAGCATTTTATTTATGATGAGGTATTTTACAACGTACGAGGAAATTCTTTCTCTTTTGTGCATTTTTGCTGGTTTTTAGGAAACGAAACAACTGAATCCAGTTAAACATCGCTTCGGCTTTGTTGCGATTCTCGATTTGTGGGGCAGAGATAAGAGCAGCATGTGTGTGTGTGTGTGTGTGTGTGTGTGTGTGTGTGTGTGTGTGTGTGTGTGTGTGTGTGTGTGTGTGTGTGTGTGTGTGTGTGTGTGTGTGTGTGTGTGTGTGTGTGTGTGTGTGTGTGTGTGTGTGTGTGTGTGTGTGTGTGTGTGTGTGTGACTAGAGGTGATAACGGACTCGGGGTTGGTTGCTTGATTAAACCCCTTTTGCAGCACATTCAAGGTGTAAAACTTGTTGCGCATGGTTGATTTTTTTATTAGTTATTTTAATTTATTTTTATGTATAATTGCTTTATATATTTATGCTTTATATTTATGTTGTATTATATAGGTCCTATATATGATTTTCTATTATTTTCTATTCTTTCTTGTTTTTTGAAGACCTTTATTTTCGATGTGGCGACTCTTTTCCCGAGAATCACTTCCACATATTAATCTGAACGACACTGATCCAATCTACAGTCCCTCCCGTGTCCCCTTCCGTCTCCTCCTCAATGGACCTCAAGTAGACTTCAGGTTCTTCTTTTTCATTTTTGACACGGTGTCCATCAACCGTTGGGACCCCCGCGTGCCCGCCCCCCCCCCCCCCCTCCCCCTTCCCTTCTCCTCATACACTTGAGTCGTTGCGAGCGAACCCTCTGACACGCGCTCGGCGGATCTGTTTGCAGGGTTTGCTTTAGCGAAGTGTAAGGTACACCGCAGCATGACAACTATCCCAACATGGTGGGAGCGCTGCTGCCCTCGTTGTCTCAGCTGTTGTTCACCACCGCGCTCTGGAATCCCGACCTAAACATTTTCCTCACACCGCGCAGGTCTGTGTGTGTTTGCCCTGCAGCCTAAGATAGTGTGATTGTGACATTTATCTCCTTCTCCTTATTGTTATCTCCGACAACCAACCACAAAGTGACGAGCGAGCAAGCATGGGGTGTCAAGCTGTGTCATTTGCAAAATCAGGGTATTATTCAGGGGAAAAGTTTTTGTTATCAAATATACAGCGGTCCCAAAAACAACCCGAGTTTATGAAGACGACGTTGCACAAAAAGTGTCTCCAGGCAGGGTGCTTCGGCCAGGGGATGACTAAACGTTTCCCCTTGTTTACTGGAATATCTCGTGTTTATCTCTCCTCTTCTCGGCCCGTACGGGAACTGAGATTTTTTTTTTTCGTTTGTTAAGGAGGCTATAAAATATATATCACCCAGCAGACATGATTATAGGTGGTTGAACTTGTGGGATTAAAACGTTAACAGTTAAGTTGTTTTCAGATGCCAATTCAATTTGCACTGCGATTATTGATTAAAACGATTTGACATTCTGTTCAATGTAATTCAATTAATATATTTTTTAATGATTGGTTTTCAATGATGATCTGCATGTGTGTGTGTGTGTGTGTGTGTGTGTGTGTGTGTGTGTGTGTGTGTGTGTGTGTGTGTGTGCGTGCGTGTGCGTGTGCGTGTGTGTGTGGCGTGGCGTGCTAAAGAGACTCTGATTAGCTCCGCTAGAGTGAGGTGGGGGGTGACTGTCTGTCTGTAACCCACACACACACTTCACCCATGGCCTTTCTGCAGCCATCTGTTGTGTGTACGACCTGAGTGTGTGCATACGTGTGTGTTGGTGTGTGTGTGTGTGTGTGTGTGTGTGTGTGTGTGTGTGTGTGTGTGTGTGTGTGTGTGTGTGTGTGTGTGTGTGTGTGCGTGCGTGCGTGCGTGTGTGTGTGTGTGTGTGTGTGGTGTGTGTGTGATGTGTGTGTGGATTGGCAAGATTAGGGGAGTGTGCTACTGCCCCTCCCCCCCTTTCCCATTGAGGGCCTCAACCTGACGCATGCCACCCGTACACGCACAAACATACACATGCACGCACACAAACATGCACACACACGTCCCGAGAGATCCCAAATAGAGGGGATCATGGTAAATTCTAACCTTCCTAATTCTCCCTAATGGCTCCTCCATTCAGGGATTAGTTCCTTGGCTGACAACCCCCCCCCCCCCAACCAAATCACAGACACACGCACACACACACACACACACACACACACACACACACACACACACACACACACACACACACACACACACACACACACACACACACACACACACACACTCAAGTGTTTATAGAAAGTACAAGCACTAACCGTCATTTGGGAAGATTCAACACAAGTACAGCATGCAAGCATAGGCCCATGTGCACGTACACACACACACGCACATGCGTGCACTCATGCACACACACAAATGGTGACAACTGAACAAAGGTTGTGCAATTACATAGCCGGTGAGTTATTGAAT
>NC_082392.1:10507317-10512317 GCF_031168955.1 Gadus macrocephalus
GACGGCAAACACACTCACACCAGGACACACACACACCCAGGGACCCACAGCGCGGTTTGGAATAGTGGTCTGAGCGGAGAGGGAGAGGACTAACAACTACACCTGTCCCACACACACTTACTGCAACTCCTCCACATCCCCGGCCACAGAGGACGACAGAGGACTAGTTGTCCTTATGTGTGGCTTGGTGAGTCACCCGGTAAGAACACACTTTGTTACATCTTTCTCAATTTGTGCAATAAGGGGAAAAAAGGCTTCAGAGAAATGGTCTATTCTGTGAGAAATGAAGGCGCTTGGTCTTGTTTTGTGTGCTGTGTGCTGTGTTTTTGTATATTGCGTTTGATGGGTCACTGGTTGAATTGCCTGGTCTTCTCTCTGAGGTTTTCGTTTTAATCTGAGCAATTTTGGGAGATGTTTGAATTTGGTGCCTTTGTGATTTTATTAAGTTGTTTTTATTCTTTCGTCAAAATAGGTCAGAATTGATGGCTTGGTTGGTGAATGTATTACAATTTAATTTCAAGGAATACAATACATTCATTTTGTTGGCCATAATTAACTTGTATTACTTTGAGCTCATAACTGAGAGTTTAAGTAACTAAGTTAGTGTGTGTGGACCTACACCACAGTATAATATATCTTTTTATTTAAATATTTATAACGTAGTATTGTCTGTAGCTGTCAGCCCGGTGTAGTGTTGACCTAATCTGTGATCTGCTTGGGGTGAATAGATAAATTCAGTGTCTTCTCCTTAACAGTTTCACTATTCGTTTGATACTTGCTTGCAGCTGTTATGCAAAAGAAGATTTCAGGCCTCCGAGCTCTCTTGTGAAATTATTTGGTAATATTTTCTGAAGCGCCGTGTTGTGTTTGAGTTATGCAAAAAACATTCTTTTTTTGTCAACAAATACATCCGCTGCAAAAGTGAGAATTTTTTTTCATGGTATCAGAATTGCTATATTTGGAGATTTTTTTTTGTAATTATCTTGCCCTGATGGAGCTGGACAAAAAGTGGAAAAATATTATTTTTCAATTTCTTATTTTTTTTTCAAAAGAGAAGGGATATTTATCTTAGTGTTGATTTTAATCGAATTAAAAGAAGACTTTGAAGTGGTTTGGTTATATTTTTATTGGAGATTAAAAACAATTAACTTCTTTGAGTGGTTTTCTATTAGTGAAAATGGCCTGAATATGAAACGGCAAAACACTGCAGGATTTGTCTTTCTTTCAGTTTGTTCTGATTGGATTTCTAGATGTATTTTTAATTGATACATTTTTGTGTGATTTTCCCTTTTTCCCTTCCATTTGACTCTGAAATTACGTGATCTTTTTTCACTAGAACAGAGTCACCTAAGAGACGTGTGCGGCCGGCTACAACTTGTTTTGCGTGTGTTGTGTGCTTGGGATGATCTTGGGTGGGTTCATGTTTGAAGTTTTGTTTTTGCTGCTGTTGCCCCCCAAACGGAAAAGTTTTCTCTCCCTTCCCCACCATCCTACACACACACACCCACATGAGATCTGTGTGTGTGTGTGTGTGTGTGTGTGTGTGTGTGTGATGATTTGCCGGTTCCGCTGTTGTGGCGCTCTGCTTCCAATTTTAGATCCATTGAGACACAGACGACACTTCCTTCCCCTGTCTTCTGCTCAGAGATATTCCCAAAAATAAACATCTGATAGACGCTACCAAAGTCCTGCCTGAGGTCCATTGGCTGTCCCCAATTTACATAACTGTTTCCGTCTATTTACATAACAGTTTACTCCCATTTACATAACTTAATTTGCAAGGTATAATAATTTGAACCATGCTCATTTCATCCCATCCATATAATTGTTTCCCCCTTTTAGTTGTTTTCCCTTTTTTTGTTGATTGGACGGTACCGCCTTCCAGACGCACACACACACACACACACACACACACACACACACACACACGCACACACACTGGAGATCACCACTCTTTTACACTCTCATGTTTCACTTCACTAAAGCGCCCGCGTTCAATCCCACTGCGTGACAATGCACAATGGGTCTGCATGCGTCTGTGTTTTGGTCGCGTTGCTCAAACGGCAAAAGGAAAAGAAAAAAAAAAGACAATGGCTGAGGTTCCCACAGTATTAGCCTCTTGTTCTCACAGTGGCTGTAGCTCTGACGTTAGTCACCTCGGACCATGGGCCTGAGTCACCAGATCTAATGGCTCTATCTGTCCCCCTCTCCCTCTCCGCAGGCGACCTCTCATAGTTCCGCCATGTTGACCAGTGAGGGGGCCCACGCCATGGAGCACGACGATCACAAGATGGAAACTGACTCCCATCACCTCGCCAAAATGGCTGACACAGACACCTGCGCGGAGGAGGCCGGCGCCCAGGCCGGAGCCAAAATGGTCTCCAGTAGCTCGGAGGTGGAGCAAGCAGACATGACGCGGTGGTCGGAGGCGGAGTTTGAGGAGAAATGCACGTACATCGTCAAGGATACGCCCCGGGAACTGGGGCAGGAGAGCGAGGGTCTGACGCGGGCCGAAGCGTCGCTGCCACGCAACCTGTCCTTCAAACACCCGTCAGAATCCAAAGAGGTGAGACACGCACACACACTCACGGGCAGACACACTCACAGACGGCGGATTTGAAAGCGGCATGCTGAGCAGACATTACACACACACAGCAGACATACACATACATCAGACATTAAACCCACGCACACACGCTGGCTCGCTTACTCACAACAAACACCAATGTAGAAGAAGGGAAGCCGCCTGTAAATGTATACACACACACACTCACACATCCAGTGAGTCAGGCATGGCTCATGCTGTGTGGAGATAGCCTGGGGTGGCTGTGGTGGGGAATCTGTTCAGAAATCCCAAATACACACTAGGGTCCTTCTCTCCCTCCTTCTTTAATCTCTCTCTCTCTGTACCACATAGTTAGTTTGACACCGTCTGATGAGGGAATACAAATGCATCTAGATAGTCTTTTTGCAAGTTGATACAGCCTACACCTCCTATAATCAGACGGTGATGAATGCCCATTAATCACCTTAACAGTTGACAACTGGTTAATCTGTGTTTGTGTGTGTGTCAGTGGGGGGGGGGGGGGGGGGGGGGGAGGGGGGGTGTAGTTGCCTGCTCTGAGGATCTGCTAAACCTCTTGCAGTAGCCCTCTCTACTGCTAGAGGGCGCCCAAAACACTCATGTAACACATGATGAACCGTTTTTTTTTTCTCTTTGGGGTTTTACCCTCGCAAAACGAGTGTGTTTTATAAATGCTGGTGTCCCGTTGACCTGTAAAAAAAACCACATAGAGCACTAGGATGTGGTGGATAAGGTTAGTGGTAGGAATTGCTAAACGCAAACAAACGAAACGTCCCAGGTGTCGATGGTGAACTGTGGGTCAACTTTAGATAAGCTATGGGACCGGCATGCAGAGAAGTGGGAAGTGACCAGATCATGTGTGTGTGTGTGTGTGTGTGTGAGTGTGTGTTTGTGCGTGTTTTCATAATGTGCCTGAGGGTGCATGACTCCAGCGAGGAGGTCAGCGTCCCTAGTGATTTCAGGTAAAGGGTCAGGGGCTTGCGGGTCGCTCGTGATTTGGGTTTGTTTGTAAGCTGATCAAAAGCCGCCGATAATAGATTTTATCATCAGCAGCTGCTTGCGTGTTGTTATCACTGGGAAATGGTGTGTGAGTGTGTGTGTTTGTGTGAGTGTGTATGAGCGTATTACATGCTGATATGCAATCAAGGCAAAAAAACATCTGAGCTTGGAGAACAGAGTTGAGATGGAGTGAATGAGAAAAAGAGAGAAAGAGGTGGAGAAGAAAGGGAAATAGAGAGGAAAGAGAGAGGAAGAGATATGGAGAAAGGTTTAGAGTTGTTGTTTTAGGAGAGACCTATTCCTCCAAACTGATCAAAGAGCAGGGAGGGAGTTTATTTTGGGGATCGTTTTAAAAGGCTGTTAATAAGTGAACCCCCCCTCCAATTAAAGAGACATGGTCTGTTCCTTCCTATATTAGAATGGGGAAGGGGGGACTTCCCAAGTTTTTCAGAAAGAAAGAGGGGGGGGGGGGGGGGGGTTTGAGTGGGATATGCGTAAAGGGAAGTGAGGATGTGTGTGTGTGTGTGTGTGTGTGTGTGTGTGTGTGTGTGTGTGTGTGTGTGTGTGTGTGTGTGTGTGTGTGTGTGTGTGTGTGTGTGTGTGTGTGTGTGTGTGTGTGTGTGTGTGTGTGTGTGTGTGTGAGCCCCTGGCTCCTGTCTCATCTATATAATCCCTCGCTCCCTTCCTCCTTTCATTTCTACTCCACTTTTCTCTACCTCCACCGCCCTCTGTGTCTGCGTGTGTGTGGTTGTGTGTGTGTGCGAGTGTGTGTGTGTGAGAGTGTGTGTTTGTGTTTTTGCTCTCTAATCTCCATTGTCTGCGATGGGGACAGCGAGTGAGGAAACAAAAGAGTCATGCCTTTCAAGACCCCCCCCCCCCCCCCCCCAAATAGAGTTTGATGTGGTTGGGTGTGTCCCATGTGGTTAGACCTGAGAGAGAGAGACCCTGGTGGTTGCACGAGACAGGATTGGGAGGGGGGTGGCGTGGGGGAGTTTGTGTGTGCAAGCGCCTGTTTTATGCAGGTGATATGACGATGTATGTCGTGTGTGTTTGAGAGAATAAATATTAACACAAATGCTGAATGATTAACACCAATACCTAATACCTAATACCTACCTAATATGTCCCTAACCCTTATTGCTGCGTGTGTGTTTGTGTAGGTGATTGGCGTGATCAGCAGAGAGTACATTCCTAAAGGCACGCGCTTCGGCCCCCTGGTGGGAGAGATCCACACTGCAGACAGTGTACCCAAGGACGCAAATCGCAAATACTTCTGGAGGGTGAGCAATCACACACACACACACACACACACACACACACACACACACACACACACAGACACACACACACACACACACACACATACACACACACACACACATACACGCACGCACACACACACACACAGTAGCAGATA
>NC_082392.1:10517317-10522317 GCF_031168955.1 Gadus macrocephalus
AGCCGCATGCTGCCCCCCCACATGCCCCTGATGCCTGGCGAGGCGGCCGGGAGGCGCTTCCTGATGCCTGACCACGCCCACCACCACCACCACCACCCCCACCACCCCCACCACCCGTCGTCGCTGTCCTCCGCCCACAGGGACTTCCTGATGCCCGCCCCCTCCAGTGCCTTCTGCAACGCCACCTCCTTGAAGGAGAAGTCCGGCCCCCACCACGCCTTCCCCGCGCAGCACGGACCCCCGCCCCACGGGAACCACCGCGCCGCCTCCGGCGGGTCGCCCACGGCGGGCACGGCGCCGCCCAGCGAGAGGCTGCCCACCAAGCCCACCGCCGCCCTGCTGGGCAACGGCGGCAGGGACGGCCACCGCTCGGAGGACGAGGCCATGAACCTGAGCAAGATGAAGCGCGGAGGAGGCGGGGGGAACTCGGCGGGCTACAAGACGCTGCCCTACCCGCTGAAGAAGCAGAACGGCAAGATCAAGTACGAGTGCAACGTCTGCAGCAAGACCTTCGGACAGCTGTCCAACCTCAAGGTGAGCCTCGCAGCCACGGCGCCTTCAGCACACCGCTCCTGGTGTTAACGCTGAAACACACGGTAGCACCTTCATTCATCCCCTAATCTGTTTTCCTCATCGCATCCTCAGGTCCACCTGCGTGTCCACAGCGGAGAAAGACCCTTCAAATGCCAGACGTGTAACAAGGGCTTCACCCAACTCGCTCACCTCCAGAAACACTTCCTGGTCCACACCGGGGAGAAGCCCCACGAGTGCCAGGTAAGAATAAGGACACCTCCTCTCAACGCTAATGTAGATTCAATCCGCTGTCGGAGTTGAACTGCTACTACTTCATTCACCGATTCATTGATCGTGCGTATCGACCAGGTTCTGACCCCATGCCCTGTTTCACCCCCTCCCTCCCCCCAGGTGTGTCACAAGCGTTTCAGCAGCACCAGCAACCTGAAGACCCACCTGCGGCTGCACTCGGGCGAGAAGCCCTACCAGTGCAAGCTGTGCCCGGCCAAGTTCACCCAGTTCGTCCACCTCAAGCTGCACAAGCGGCTGCACTCGCGCGAGCGCCCGCACAAGTGCCTGCACTGCCAGCGCCACTACATCCACGTGTGCAGCCTGCGGCTCCACCTCAAGGGCTACTGCGCCGTGGCCATGCAGGCGGCCGCCAGCCCCTCGGCCGCCCCGCCGCCCCAGGCCCACCTGGACGAGCTGCAGCGCATCAACGAGGAGATCGAGCGCTTTGACATGAGCGAGCACGCCGAGCGGCTGGAGCAGCTGCAGGGCGGAGTGGAGACCGAGGCCATGCTGGAGAGCCAGGTTCTGGGCATGCTGCGGCGGGAGATGGAGCTGAAGGCCGCCGCCTCGCCCTACGGCTCGCACCACCACAAGGGCGGCGCCGGGGGAGTCGGCGAGCTCCTGCTGCCCGGGGCGGGCTTCAGCATGTACCCATCGTCGTCGGCGACGGAGACGTCCGTCATCAAGATGCAACACAGTAGCCCCGCCCATTCACTGACGGTCGGCGTCACCGTCAAGCAGGAGATGGAGTGACCTTTGAAGCCCCTCACCCCTCCCCATGAACACACACTCCCCCCCCCCCACCCCCTCTCCTCACAGCCAAGCCAGGGGTCTCATTGAACTCGAGACTTAAATGGCTCAAAGACAACTGGGTTGCCAGGAGCAACGCCTGTAAATAAATGTATGACCCGGTCGTCAACAGCAACGATGTTGTTGGCACAGACGGGTTGTTGTTTTTGTTGTTCATTTTTTACCTATCAGGGACTTCTCAGGGTTACAAGAGGCACTGTCCCAAAACTACTAGTCGTGGTTTCAGCTTTGCTCTACTTAGAGACAATCACCTCCAATGGACTGAATCTTTTATGTAATTAATATAATGCTACTATCATTATTGTTGTCGTTATAATTGTTATTATTATTTGGTCTTTAATTTCAAATGTATTTTTTGATCGATTGATTTAATTGTCATATATCTTTAATTTATTACATGTTTTTTTTGTCCTCTTCCAAAGCAATAAGTGAAAGAATAGGTGTCTGTTGTCATTTAACAGCAGCTGTCTCTGAACTCTGTATAGATGGTCCTCCGTCACTATGCTGGTCATCGACCTGGCCTGACCCTTAAGCAACAGGTCTCAAATCTTCAGGGTTTCTACTTTATGAATTGTTTTCAATGATCCAGTCGGGTTGAAAGGTTTCGTCTGGTTTATTTTTTTTACTGCCAAAGTTGGGCACATACATTGTAAATTCCAAATGGAAATCTCTATTTGAACTCTCACCGTACCAGCCAGCTTTCCTAAAACTGTTTTTTCTAAATACTTAATTTAAATTAACCAAAAAGGGGCATTTTTGTATATTCGTGACAACGGTTACCTCATTATGTGTGTATGCATGTATGATTATGGCGTGGCTGAAGTGTGCGTGCGTGTGTGTGTGTGTGTGTGTGTGTGTGTGTGTGTGCGTGCCTGCATGTGTGCGTGTTCGAAGGAACAGCTGAAGGTGGGCGTGTTCTATTTATTTGCTTTTGCTACTTGAAGAAGAAGGAGAAAAACCAAACTGAACTGGAGCGTCCGGAGCTCCGATGGACCCGCGGCGGGGACGATCCCCGTCTGCTCCGTATGTAGCACATAGAGGAGGCCCTGGAGGTCACCCCTAACCCCACCCCTTACCACTCCTCCTCCTCCTCCTCCTCCTCCTCCTCCCAAACCCTCACAACACTGTCAATACCAGACTGGGGCTGAGCCCACTCGGACTGAAAACCTTGAGGCTAGCAAACCAAAGCACACTTTGAGCTTCTCACACCAAACCCCACCACCACCAAAAAAACGAGGAGCGATCAACACGAATGAGAGGAGCCCGGGTCAGCCGAAGAAGAGCTCTACTGTCTGTCATGGTCTTCCTCTCTCGGGCGGTGGTCTTGTTTTATATTGTATATGTCTTTTTTTTTTGTAAATCTTCTTAAATTGGGAAAATAATGTACCAGCCCCCGTTGATGTTCAATCTAGTATTCTCAACTGGCGCACACATGCACAAGGGCACTACGGACCTCCAATGCACTGCCCCCCCACCCCCTCCTCCATTCTTTCCAGACCCCCTATTGCCCCCCTAACACTCATACCACTTACACTGTGTACAATTAAACTGACATGGGTTGGAACTTTGGCATTGAGATCATTCTAGAACTCTCGGTTCCCATGGCGAAAACCACCAGGCCAGCAGCTGTTCATCAAAACCTCATCTTCCTTTTGCCTCTCTAATGTACCCCCCTCACATTCGGTTGATCTCTCTCTCTCTCTCTCTCTCTCTCTGTGTCCTGGCCTGATGTTTCGACCAAAGTCTTTTGATCAGAGCTTTATATTTCCAGATGGGAATTTTCTCTGTTTACATTCTGGTTTACATAGTTATTTATGTGCAAAATTGTCAAATTGTAAATTATGATATAAATGTTCACTGTTCACTAATCTGAACCCTCTGGCTTTGTGTGATTTGTTCAGAAAAGTTTTTCTATTTCTATACCTTTTAAAACACATCAACACGTATGAACCACATATAATGATGTATGCATCAATAGGATATACACTCTCATTCTGTGGTGCGTCATTCACTCTCCTGCTATGTATTCAATAGTTTCGATTTGGACTAGGCTTAGCTATAAGCATCACAAGAGAAGCTAGTCGGAACACCTGCAGCTATAGCAAGAGTAAAATGGCTCAGCAGTGGCAACCAAAGAGCCAACCAACCTCCAACCAAAAACCACCCAGCAACTCCACCACTCACTGCTCGTGAATCATTATCTCTTAGCGTCTGTCCCCAACCAACTGATTCCTGGTTCTAAAACAGTGCAAACACGCTATAACCCAAACCAGTTCTCTGCACCCAGAGCCAGTCTGGTCAGCCAGCCTTCAGCCCAACCCTGAACAGCAGAGCAGGTCCTGCTCCATGCAGAGTTCAAACACCCGCCACTGGACCCGGGACACATGCCCTGGGATGTGGGCTCATGAATCTTTATGTCCATCTCTGTGCCACGCCGGCCTTTAACACAGGAACAGGAAGTAGGAACACATTTCTCTGTGCCCTGTGGGCTGGACTTAATATGGTCTGTCTTATATCCTGCACTCTTCTGTCCCTCTCTACATCCCCCCAAGCCCCCACCCAACCTTCTCTTGTAAGCAACACAATATTTTACCTCCTCAGTTGAAACCATGAATCAACTTGAAATAATACTTACTGGCGAAACTACTCAATTGCATTAAAGTAGTTAAGTAAAGGAAATTAATTGTAGCTCAATATCAACGAGGAAAGTATATATTGGTGTTGCCGATGAGGTTGAGCTACAGTGAGGAAAGAGTCACTGAGCTGTACAATTCCGTAGAAGTAAAAGTAGTTATATAGGCCATGATAGAGAGATTCCTGGACAGACACAAGCAGTCCGCTAGACATCTGACCATGTCACGGTAAACATATCCACCTCCGCAGTGGTTCTGCCTCTTCGTCACCAGGTTGGACATTCCCCCCCTGAGCTGACATGAGCAGAAATTTTTACTCCGACCCCAAAATAAACCAAACCATCGCTCTTTCACTCAGCGTGTTTCGCTCTTGCACATCTTGTTTCTCTTTCCTGTTTACGGCTGCATCTTACTATTACTAGTGGAGGGGAAACTTCTCAGTCACCCGTTGACACAGCAGGTTCCAGACGAGGCAGACAGTGGAACCACCGCTGACACCATGAAGAAGGGGATCCACGGAGACACCGCTGACCCTGCATGGTGCCGTGGAGCGCGGGCGGCCCACTGCGGCCCACTGCTTAGGGGCTTTCCTCATAGTCATGTGATGTATTAGCGGATAAGGTGGTGTATGATCCTATTGTATGAACAGACTTTTTCACACATCTCATTTTTTAACAGCATGATTGACCGATTTTGTTATCCGGTTGTTAGTTGCTAAATTAAGATCAAGTTAACTTGTTTTTCTGGAATTAG
>NC_082392.1:10527317-10582317 GCF_031168955.1 Gadus macrocephalus
CGTTTAACTGGCCGATTGGGTCTGTTCTGGCAGTGGAGGGCCCAGATATAGCCGATGCACCTAGGTTACGACATGAGCTCCGGGACCAGGCGGGCAGCAAATCATCTGTGTTAATTACTAGGTTCATTCATACAAAAATGTGTTGGATATGTGAGGGATACAAGATCGAAAATCAGCACCAACCATCGGCCATGGAGTGTTCTATTGCACGACTGGCTAAGCTCAAGTTAGCGTTGCATAGCGTTAGGCTAGTTATACCAGCTGAGTTAACAGCTCTCTAAACCCGTAGCCGTTAAATTATATCACCCATGTGACATGGGAAGCTTTGACATTAATACTTAAGCCTTTTATACATAACGTTATAAAATATTTGGTTCATTTATTCAATTGATAAATGTACAATTTACAGAGGGCTTCCTGATGTTGAGAGCCAAAGTAATGCTTGGTTATGTAAGCAAATGACACACTGGAGCCGATGGTGGGAAGCCTGACATGACAGCCAGGAAGGAATTGCAAATTACAACATTGTACAAATCGGAAAAGGACCTTGAGCAATCTGCGTTTTTTAGGTCTAAAAAGCAGATTAGGACTACCTGAAACAAAATACAAAGTACATTTTATACTTCAATACAAATATGTGCCCACATATTTAGAGTGCGTCACCCACATCTGGTTGTACCTGTACCAGGTTAAGGAGCCTACTCCTAGGACCCCTGCAGTGGGTGAGTTATAAACTCAACAGGGCATCATTGCCAACGGGTGTGTATTACTGTCTGTAATGTGTGTGTGTGTGTGTGTGTGTGTGTGTGTGTGTGTGTGTGTGTGTGTGTGTGTGTGTGTGTGTGTGTGTGTGTGTGTGTGTGTGTGTGTGTGTGTGTGTGTGTGTGTGTGTGTGTGTGTGTGTGCGTGCGTGCGTGCGTGCGTGCGTGTGTGTGTGTGTGTGTGTGTGTGTGTGTGTCAGTCTATAGAGAAGAACCTTCCCATGGCAACTAATTACTCTCGTCTGTTAATGTGCTTGATCTCTGCCTTGCTGTCTGCTAGCAGCCTCCAACCCTGGTGGCCTGGGGTGCATTACGCACTGCTCCTTGTGTGTGCGGGTGTGTGCGAGACATTACCCTAGTATGTGTATGTGAGTGTGTGTTTCGACTTTGTTTGGGGGGCAAATTAGTGCATGGATGTTTCAGTGAATGAGTAAGAAAGTGCGCGTGTGTGTGTGTGTGCGTGCGTGCGTGTGTGTGTGTGCCTGCGTGCGTGTGTGTGTGTGTGTGTGTGTGTGTGTGTGTGTGTGTGTGTGTGTGTGTGTGTGTGTGTGTGTGTGTGTGTGTGTATGGGACTAAGTACAGATTCGGGGAATCCAGGACAGTAGGGGACCAACATTAGTTTGAGGGCATTGTTTGCGGTCAGGTCACTAACGATAAAAGTGTGTTTGTTTGCGTGTGTATGTGCATGCATACATGTGCATGTGTGTGTGTACGTGTGCGTGCGTGTCGGACAGAGCGAGGGAGAGAGAGCGATCTTCCAGAATCTGGTGTCAATCAGTTGGCCATTAAACTCTAGGTATTTTATCTGGCCAGCAGGCTGGTGAGTTACAATTGGTATGGAGGCACGAACTAACTGCTTGGATTTTATGTCACCATCCTCTCGGTTTTCTGTTTAGCGGACTTTGTTCCTCACTGTCTGATTGCATGTAGGACATGAAGACGCCAGACACCAGTCAACGATGCAGCGACATCAATTATCATGAGCATTAACAAGAGGAAGACACTTTGTTCTGCAACCGGGCTTTGAATAAAGGCCTTGTTATAATTAGCCTCTGCGTTGTATCAGATTTAACTATCATTTGAATCATGTTTGCTACAATAGCTGACATGGATCTCTTAGCAGTTGACGGTCAGCAAATGCTTACAGTAAAATCCAAAAGCCAAAAATATATGTACTGTATGCATTTAAATATTTTGAAAATCTTAAATAAAAGATAACAACATATATAATTGATGGGGATTTTAATTAAGCCATGAGCTTTGAATAATAATGTTAAAGTGACATTATAAGCAAAGAGAAAACAACATGAGAGACATCTGTAATTCTTTCAAATTGAATAGAAAATGCAGTCAATTAAAGAATCTGCAATGAAAGTAAAGGTCATCAAGTTTCTGTTTTGGCTCACAGTGCAGGCTGTGTTCAAACTCCCGTGAAGAACTTAGTAAAGAAAAGCACACACACACACCCAAACCCACCCACACCTACACACACACACACACACACACACACACACACACACACACACACACACACACACACACACACACACACACACACACACACACACACACACACACACACACACACACACCAGTAAAGAATGGACACCACACTCCTCACATCAAACATTTGGGTTCAAATGAAAGTTTCCACAGTCATCTAAGTGGTAGAGTGGTTTTATCACGTGGAGAAACGTGAGCACCGGTTCCACTCTCACAGGAAGATACTTAAAGAAATACCGGCATCACGGAGAGGAGGAGGGAGTTGGTTAAGAATCAAATTAGCTGGACGTGTGTAATATTACCATTTTGTTCTTTGAGGTGAGTGAGCAAATTCACTCAAGAACAGCAGAAATAGCAGTTTCCTAACAGTGAGTCATTAAAGATGTGTAACACGCTGGTTGAAGAGGTTTCTCAACAAAGTTCGGTAAACACAAATGCTTTGGAGTCCTGCTTCCATACTTTGGGGCTTGGGCTTGTTTGGACTGAGGTTGAGGGCTCAATAACTATTTAGTCTGGCACAACACGCTTATGCTCTTTAAATTACCACCATGAACTAGACACGGGTAAACATTAGGCACAAACCCATTGGTTTTGGGTTTGGTCGATTTTAGAGCGGTTAAGACAGGTGACCAGTCATACTTTCATGGGGATATAGTGGAGAATAGGAACAGATGTAGGAACAGTGAAAGTGTCCGGGGTGAATTTATTTAGCCGATGCATAAAACAGTTTTCCATGGTCTCGTTCCAGGCGGAGTAGGATCTCACAGCCTTTTGACACAGACTGCTGTCTCTCATTATCTCTCTTTCTATTTGCATATGGAGCCAGACAACCACAGTGCCGGACAGTTTTCATCACCATGTCGAGTACTGTATAATACACACACACACACACACACCTAAGACCCCATAGGGAGTCCTGACTCATCGCCATAAACCTTCATCTCCTCATGCTTTGGCAGCGGCGCTGGTGAGAAAGCATGATGACATCACGCTCATGCACACATATGCACATATAATTAATGGAGCTGGCTTGGTGACACAGGATGAGTGTCTGACGACCCCCAGGAGGTAGCTCTGTCTATACCCCTGGCCGACTGTTAACCACAGACAGACAGAGACAGACATTCACATGCCTCAGGCCTGTCTGTTTAGTGGTCTCATTAGCAGGCAGTGGAACAGAAACATAATTAACCGGGGGGGGTAAGGGAGAAAGAGAGAGAGAGAGAGAGAGAGAATTAAATAAGGTTGTTTATCGGAAGTTGAATGAATGAAGGCATCCCTGACGTTGTTTTCAGAATTCAAATCGGACCGTCGAGGTCACAGGCGGTTAATCTTTATAGTAGACAACCTTATACAAGCAAACATAACTTACATTGAAAGCTCTAAGTTACAAATAAATTTGAAAATTGTCTGACCAACTGACTTTTTGGCTGACTGACGAAGTGGATGGCCAACAGAAAACCCTGTCGCACAAGCTGTGGCTAAACTTAAACTCCTTAAACCCTGCTCTACTGCCTTGCTCCACCAGGCTCTGTGTTAAAGCCGCCGCCCGGTCGCTGGTGTTGAATGACCACACTGTAAAGTGACCGATGTTCATTGGCATATACTGACAAACATCACAGAACAACGATCTACAACAGCTGCATATTTTAATCGTTATTGTTTGTATATTCCACACATTGATCATAATAACAATGACTTGAAATGATTAGTTTTTCAAATAAAAAACATTATTGTGCCACAACAGTGCAGGATCACAACATGACCTTCCGTTTTTCTTTTCCTCTGGATTCAGGCTTTGTTTGTTTGTTTGTGAGTAAGAAAAGGGTTCCAAGACTGTGCGACCCCACCGGGCCCTTCGGTAAGTCACGCCCACCACCACCAGGAAACACAACCCCCCCCCCCCCCCCCCCCCCTCCCCTCCCCGCTGGAGGCCAACAACAACACACACGCCGCACGAGTCCATCCCGTAGAAAGTGCTTGGCGCGTGGGTGCGCTCCTCCTCGCCCCATGCTGGCTGTGCTGCTGCTGCCTCACCCCCTAGTGCCGCTGCTCAGGCCGCCCTGCTTGTGTTTTGTCAAAACAAAAAAGGCAAACCAGATGCTAACTGCGGGCCGCTGATGGGCAATTCCAGTCCTCCCATTAAAAACACACAAAAAACATTTGGTAAAAATATAAACCGGACCGGGGTGGATGGAGGAAAACAAATAATCAACCCCTGACATTGAAACCACGTGTTCTCTGCCTTTTATGGCCCTCAGTCTCTGACTGCCAGACTGCAGACCCCTTAATCGGCCTGTTTACTCATTAACCCAGCCCACTGCATCAAGCTGAACCAGATGTTGACTGGTTACCCCTGGTTACCAGACCAGCCTCACCGGGTCTCACTGGGGGTGTTAAGGGTTAGGTGCCGTCTGCTTGCAGAACAGCATGTAAACTCCAGAGTGAGTGGCCGATGGGGAGGATGAGTTAAATAAGGCAGCTTCAGCATAGACAATGGACAACCCCACCACCACCACCACCATTGACGCAACCACCACCCCCCTCCCTTCCATAGGCTGGTGACAGATATCAGACCGGGTTGGGGGGGGGGGTGGAGGAGGAGACGCTGGTGGAGGAGGAGAAGAAGAAGAAGAGAGAAACGCCCAGTGGTTCTCTCCAGGGAATCTTTAGGGCCGTTGGTTTGGTTGATCACCTCTCCCAGCGGCTCCCGGTCCTGCTCAGGCTCCGGGGAGGGCAGAGAGGAGGAGGAGGAGGAGGAGCAGGAGAGAGGAAGAGGAGAGCCAAGCAGCAGGGAGAGGAGCTCTGCGTGCTCACAGCGCTCCGATGTCCTCACGCTGCATCGTTAAGTCGTTCATTAATCCCTTCTCGTTAAGAGGCTCTTTACGCCAGGTGTTCCGTGGGCACGTCCCGTTTCGCAGGTGTTAATTGTTCTCTCTCCCACGGCGGCCCGTACGGCGGGGAGGGGGGGAGGTGAGTGAGGGCGGGGGGGGGAGGGGGAAGGTGCGTGTCCTCAGTCGGTGGGCACGGGGAGTATGCAGACGTGGAGGAAGTTGTCTGGGTGGCTGAGGTGCTCGCTGAGCCACTGCAGAGGGGTCTCCAGAAGAGGCTCTATGCCCTGGATCAGAACCTGGTACTTCTTGGCATCACCTGGAGGGGCAGACAGGAGGAGGAGGAGGGGGAGAGGAGGAAGAGGAGCGGAAAGGGGAGGAGAGGAGGAGGGAGTCGAATGGAGGAGCAGGTTAGGCGTGGCGGGCGTAATCCAATTTAAAAAAAGTGCAATA
Organism: Gadus macrocephalus; assembly: GCF_031168955.1. Taxonomy (NCBI): domain Eukaryota; kingdom Metazoa; phylum Chordata; class Actinopteri; order Gadiformes; family Gadidae; genus Gadus; species Gadus macrocephalus. The sequence continues at coordinate 10,532,866 of NC_082392.1, forward strand.
AGAACAGTGAAAGCTGGTGCTTAGGTAGAGATGGTTAGGGGCTGACATAGAGCGACAAATGCTTAAAGGAAAACTTTGGGATCTTTATACATTGAGCCTATTATCCGACCATTTTGGGCCTATAAAGTATTAACGACTAACAATTTTTGAGAATGTGAATGTACGTCCTCTTAAAGTGTTTTTTCTACCACTGACCGGCTTCGGATTATAATCATTGTCAATCGCCATGGACTTTCGCTCGCTATTGAACCAATCTCACAAAAGTCCCTTTGACCCCAAATGATCTGAAAATAGACTCCAGGTTTTAGTTTTGATTTCCCTATGTCATACTTATACAAATCTAATGGAGGATGACTGTGCAAAGATGTGTATTTATGTGTATGCATGAGTGCATTTATTAGGGTTAGTTGTAGGGGGAAGTGAGCTGACAGTTGGCTGTTTTCATCTTCTTTATAAGGTTTGGTCCACTTAAATGTTTCAACTTTCAATTTTACAGTACGTAGTTTCACACCTTATGTGGGTGATTTTGTGTGGGTGTGTTTTTGTGTGTGGGTGGGTGTGTGGGTGGGTGTGTGGGTGGGTGGGTGGGTGGGTGGGTGTGAGAGAGATCAAGAGAGAGATTCTTCATTTATGTTCGCCTTTATGAAATGCTTGTTATTGAGTGCAGCTATTTACTAGGTGTGTGCCAATGGGTTGGACTGTGTATGACGTATTTCTATGGCATCTAAACATTTCAGTTCATGCAGCTCTTCTCTGGTTCATGAAGGCCGTTACAGCAACTCATCCGTTCCTCCTCCAACGCGCGCGCACACACACGCACACGCACACGCACACACACACACACACACACAACACCAAAAAATCTCTCATTCTATCATTAATATATACATTAAAGAAAATATTAAAAAGTCGAATCTAACCACAGATATACAAATATAGATACTTTAAATTACTTTTCAAATGACAAATGTCCCAAATTAATTATTTATTTAAAAATGAAGCTACCAATAACTTACTATTATAACATGACACTGCTTACACTCCTACTCTGTCTCTCACAAATTCAAACCTACAAAAACGTTCAATCTCACACCCGCACACATACACAGATTATGCATATGTTGGTGTAACCGCTGGGTACATGACATTCCGCTCCACGTAATTTCAGGAGGACGGTTGAACCATACTGATAACTGCCGTTTTTGGATAGACGGCACGCCGAGCTCCACCCTCATGTAGCTGAGGTTCGCAGAGTGCAGTGAGCAGGTGTCAGCTTGTGTACAAGGGCATCGATATGCTAGCATCATAAGCATGGCTGCTTAAAGTCAAGCAGATCAATCCTCATGATGGCCTTCAGCTGAAAGCGTATTGTGAAATGATTTTATTTGTTATCATTCATCTATTAAAATATCCTGTTGACTTAAAAATAACTTTGAAAGCTAGAAAATATTATACTATTTCACTATAGTATTTTGGTAGGCTAGCATTGAGCTATACAAACCAGCATATGTTTATAAGCTGCTTCATTCATGACTGCATAGAAAAATATAAAGAATAATTTAAAATTAACATTTGAAGTCATTACAAAACAAAAACATGACAGATATCATCTATATATATATATGTATACATACATACACACATAAAAAAACAAATAAAAATGTAAACAGAGAGATATATACATATCTAAATATATATATATATATATATATATATACATATATGTATGTATATATACATATATGTATGTATATATATATATATACACGTATATATATACACACACACACACACACACACATATATATATATATATATATTAGTGCTGTCAGTTAAACGCGATATTAATGGCGTTGACGCAAACCAATTTGAACTTTTTTTATCGCGCGATTAACGCAATTTATTATTTAATTATTATTATTTATTTATTTTGGCTCAAAACAAAGAAGCAGTAGCCTGACTGCTATGTTCAAGGCAGTATGTTCATCGTTTAATTGCACTATAGGCTTTTTTTTTTTATCGTCCTGTTTCGATCAGTATATGCCAATGTTGTTATCAATAAAAAAACATTTGCACAAGGCAAGCCGATGCACTTCTCCATGTTGATAAGAGCATTAAAATGAGAACAATTAATGGGACAAAGAGATCAAGGGATAAAGATTTGCGATTAACCACGATTAATCCTGAGTTAACTATGACATTAACGCGATTAATCGCGATTAAATATTTTAATCACTTGACAGCACTAATTATATATATATATATATATGTATATATATATATACATATACATATATATATATATACATATATATATATATATATATATATATATATATATATATATATATATATATATATATATATATATATATATATACATATATACATACATATATATATACACATATATATATATATACACACACACACACATACAATTTTTGATTCATAACAAAAATAACATTCATATCTTTCTGGTTGTCTAAAGGTGTTGAAGATGTAAAACCCACTACAGAGTAGACGCCTCACTTTCTCAAACACACTCTTACTTAGTGGTCACACACACACACACACACACACACACACACACACACACACACACACACACACACACACACACACACACACACACACACACACACACACACACACACACACACACACACACACACACACACACACACACACACACACCTCTCTCTCACTATGAGACAGGGGAAGTTAATTGACAACGCCCGGAACCTCTAGATTTTAGGTACAAGAAAAAGTAGTGAGCGATTTAGAGATTGTATTACAAGTAAGCGTAACAATTGTAGCAATATGGGTAGTTTTCATGACAAAGTTTCCAAATTATCATGTTTCTTCACACACACACACACACACACACACACACACACACACACACACACACACACACACACACACACACACACACACACACACACACACACACACACACACACACACACACACACACACACACACACACACACACTTTTTAAAGTGCATTAAGACTACATGTGTACAACACAATGTGTCACTGCCTCGTACTGTAGGCCTATTACATTTAGAAACCTTTGTGTTATTAAAACAGATTTTGCTACATCTCGAAGTCAAGGATCTCACACAATCTCTGCCTCTTCATATAAATGCCTTATAACAAAAGAACAATCACTAGGACACCGACACTAACCCAAACGTCTTAGAGCCGCACACATCCGCTGACAAATCATCGTCCAATCGGTTTGGACGGGTGAGGCTATAAATACAGCGTGTGCACAGTACCGGGGCCACACAATCCCTGTGGTTCAGCAGTGGTGCGTGGCAGGCAGCCAACACAAGCGGCTGTGGTGCTTCAGTGAAGCCAACCCCTATTTACCAGCACCGCAATGCCGCACGGCATCCCCAGCCTGAGCCAACGCATGCACCCAGGTCAGCAGAGAGAGGCCTGAGCATCATGCACACCCCGGTTCAGTCCGCTGGCAGGCGGCCGGACCAACTGACTGACGAGCTGCCTGGAGTGACAAACTGAGGGGACTGAGGGGACTGGATGAATGGATGGTCTCATGAATGAATGACTTGCTTGGCTGGCTGGCGGACAGTCAGTCAGTCAGTCAGTCAGTGACTGGCTAAACGACTGGCTTAGCTGACTGAAGAGAACTGAAACATCGCTTGAGGTTCAGGGTTCCTACTCATTTAATTGTATTCATTTGTGGATCAAAAGCATATTTATTGCTCTCTCTGGCTATATTGTTATTCTACAATTATTACCATTATAATAATAATAATTTGCATTTCTATAGCACGTTTCGTGTGTGTGTGTGTGTGTGTGTGTGTGTGTGTGTGTGTGTGTGTGTGTGTGTGTGTGTGTGTGTGTGTGTGTGTGTGTGTGTGTGTGTGTGTGTGTGTGTGTGTGTGTGTGTGTGTGTGTGTGTGTGTGTGTGTGTGTTGCTTCTGCCCCAGAACACTCACCACACACTGGGTATCACAGTGGTGAGGTCAGGAATGATGAAACCATCCAATGAGAGACCGGGGGAGGATGTTGGTGCAAGAGCCATGGTTTGAATTTGGGAACCATGGTAGCGCCCCTACACTTGCGGTGAGTATTAGGGGATCTTTAGTCCCCACAGGAAGTCAGGACCTCAGTTCAATGTCTCATCTGAAAAAGGGTGCGCTTGGGATACAAAGTGGACCAGAGGGATGATTACCCCCTACTGATCGTTGAACACCTCTTCCAGCACCACCTGGTCTCCAATCCAAAAATGGACCAAGACCAGCCCTGCTTAGCTTCCAGAGATAAGTACTGCTACACAGGTAGCCATGTGGTGGCTACATGCTTTCTATTAGATGGCTATAACAAAAAAAACTTTATAGAAACCAGAGAAAATTTTCCAGTATATAATTAAGCAATAGATCACGCCAGGCTGTGGTATGTGCTCATTATACCACTGTTCACAGTGGTATAATGCGCACATGCCACTGACTGAAGTGATCTATTGCTTTTATACAACGGTTACTGTTATGGCGAAACGAAAGTCATAGACACACTACATTTAAAAAGAAACCAAGAAAGTCAAAGTAGCCGTTTTATTAAAGACTACCAAAAAGTAGTCCCCACTGGCTGCCTTCAAAATGCACGACGGTCGCTATGCAACACACTTTAGCGTCCCTCCGAGAGAACGGTTGTAACGGTTTCCACTTCAAGGCGCGGAGTGATACTTTCACAAAATGATCGGGCGTCATAGCAGTTATGTATACGCTCATTATACAACAGTTAGGAACCAATCAGATCGCTGGATTTAGGCCCCCCGTTGTATAAGCAGCAGTTTTCCGCTCTCAGGGTTAGGTCAACTCATGCATTCAAGTCAGTTGTCAGGAATTGTAGCTGTGTTCTGTAAGAGACTGATCAATGTAAATAGTTTGATCCGATTTTTAATAATACCATTATAAGACCCATCCGTTTTGAATCAAAATGAAAATGGGTCACTATTCTATAAATGATAACAGAGTGATGATTCCGTGTATCTTACCATTGACTATATAATATCACGAAAGACACTGAAAGCTACGCCTCCCCCGCCTTCTCTGAAGTGATCCGCCCCCGTGATGAGCAAAAGCTGTATAGGCCATCGTTGCTCAACCGGGGTTACTGGGAACAAGAGTGGCTTGTACCACAGAAGTCTATTTTAGAGGGGGCAACGAAGGACGGTTGGGCGTCGTTACACCGCTGGAATCGATGTCAGACATTTAGGGGAACGCTCCGAGGATGTTCTGATAATAATTGAATTAAACGAATGACGTGGATTTTGTTTCTTCCTTCCTGAATCCAAAAAAACGTAGGCGGTTCTTTTATCTTCTAAACGTTCCTGTAGCTGCATGTCTTCTTGTGGCACCTTATTCTTGAGAAATGCTTAAAAATTAAATTTGAATCATGCAAGGATTTTTTTATTAACCTCATCTGCTTCCCGACGCCCAGAGATTCCAAGATCAAATTCCCGAAAGCACCTGGTCCGGAATACGTCAAACATCTGCATGCTACTGACCGCCCGTCTGACCGCTAATTAGAAGAACATGTTGCAGACCGCTAGCGGTTGTATATTTTCCTCTTGCAGTGGGTTGAACATCTAGACACAGCAATTCATCTGAAGAGTTGGACCAACAGTGGGAAATCCCCTACATTGAGGATTCACATCATTTAAGCCAGCCATGTTTTAATGAAGCGATCGTAGCAAAGAATGCCTGTTTTCCGATAGATACGTTCTGACGCACTGGTACTTGTCTGTCTGGTACAGCCTTGAAGCATCCTATCTTTGGTCCTGTAACTCATCAATTCAAATAGAAAAGTAGAAAAAGGAACGCAAACAACAGCATGCTATGCTCGGCAGACAGACTGACAACCGACAGGGCGGAGTGGTGCCTTTTGTGTATTTAGTAGCGTCTGCTTGTTCTGCTGGACAGGTAGAAATCTAAAGCATGTCTCGGGGTGGTGCTGGCTGGTGGGTGGCAACCCCCCCCCCCCCCCCCCCAGACATAACAGAGGAGTAAAGGGGTCTATTCAAATAAAACTTTATTTGATGTTTGGAAGATCACAGAGGAGAAACAGAGCCGTAGATCTTCGGCTTTGTGTGACCCTCCCTACCACCCTCACAGAAAAAAAATATAAATCAGATCACACACGCACGCAGATACAAGCACCCCTCTGAAACACACGCCCCGGGTCTGTCTAATCCAAACACACCGGCATAATCCCGGGGTATCGGGCCCCCTCATCTACGAGACGAGGGAGAGACGGAAACCAAACAAGGGGCCGGGACACAAAAGGAGCACAACTTTCCCTGTGATCAGCCAAGCGCAGCCGGCAGACTCCTCTAGTGAGGAGGAGCAGGAGGAGGAACAAGAGAAGGAGGAGGGCAGGGGAAAGGGGGTTCATCCTCAAAGACATGAAAGACAAAGAGGGAAGAAAACAGAGGGAAGAGATGCAAAAGAGAATACACCGGAGAGAAATGGAAAGAGTGAGTGCTGTAAGGTGCTATATAAATATAGAGTTTGATTTGATTTGCGATAGGTAGAAATAAAACCATCAACGCAATGCTGAATTAAACATGCAGAGGGATAACATAGAAGGAGTCTGGTAAAGTGAAACAAGTCAAGCCAAATGTATAAGGAGTAACATGGAGCAGTATTAACATTAGCATTTAACTTTAAAAACCAGCTGGACAAAGGTGGGCACATATAAAGGAAGATAAGGGGACAGATATACGGGAGATAGCTGCTTGATGATTACATAGCAAACATGCAGACAGAAGAACGGAAACAGACAGTTAATTAGAGTCTGGACAGAACTAGCAGTCAACTGGTAGCTGGCTGACTCTAGCGGCGTGTTATTTATCAGACAGGTAGCCGTACAAACCTGTGAATAGTGCCAAGCAGTTTATTTATTTATTCATATATATATATATGCATTTATTTTATTAATTTATTTATATAGCAATGTAGTCCCATTGATAGCCCACCCACACATCTTGTCAGAATGATAATCAGACAGGAAACCATGCAGACAGAGAGACAAATGTTTAAACAAATAGTCATTCAAAGCTATGTAGAGCACCATACCATGATATATTTATAGCCACAGATCGACATAGCTCACCTCATAGCCATGTAAGTACACATCTTGTCAGAATGCTAATCAGACAGGTAGCCAGACAGGCAGGTAGGTAGCCAGACAGATAAGTGAAAGAGGAGGAGGAGGCGTTCTTAATAACACTGATTGTTGACTCCTCCATGCCGGTGGGTCCTGTGCGGGCTCTCTGTCCTAACAACCTATTGTCCCTCCACCGGCTTCCTCCCTCCGCTTCCCCAGACACAGGCCTGTTTTGACTGCGGGTTCACTCCGCCCTCTCTCTCTCTCTCTCTCCCCCATCTGCCCCCTCCCTGGCTCTGATCCGAACCTCACCCTCCCACCTCCCCCTCTCCTCTCTTCCTTCCCGCTCTCCCTCCTGTTCCCTGTATGCAGCGTGACACATGGGCATCTGTGAGAGGACTTGTTGTTCTGGTTTTACGTATTGTCTACCTGGGAATACTGTGACCCAACTGTGTCATCCCTGCTTGTATGCACGGTTACGGGTGGTCTGTTAGAGGACAGTTTGAATATGTTGTGGGCTAACTTTCTTGGTATACGAGAGCCATTGTATTCTCTATGTGGGTGCATTGTAGAAAGGTAGTATTGTTGCAGGCCCGTGTGTCTGTGTGTGTCCCAAGGAGGTAACACAGGGGGAGTGTGTGTGTGTGTGTGTGTGTGTGTGTGTGTGTGTGTGTGTGTGTGTGTGTGTGTGTGTGTGTGTGTGTGTGTGTGTGTGTGTGTGTGTACTGCTAGAAGTGAGCGAGCGGCGAGACAGTGTTTGAATGAACCGCCTGTCCCTCATTGTCTGAAATCTGACCAGAGAGGTAACGGAGTAAAGCAAATTAAATACACACAAATTGGTTATAAGTGTATCAGAGACTAAGATGTGATTTGCGTCATAAAAATACCATTCTAACTTCTGTCTAAGATGTGATTTGCGTCATAAAAATACCTTTGTCTCTTTGTCCCCACTCACCATGGCTTCTGAAGTTGTCTGCATGATCTCTTCTCTCTCGCTCTCTATCTATACAGATGAATGTTTACTATTCCTTTGTGTTCAGACTCCAAAGACACTGCCGTGTCTCACTGCTCACCTTTAAAGGCCTCCTTTCCCCTTTCATCTCATCTGTTCTTATCTTTCTCTTCTCATCCTGGTTACCTCCACCTGAATCTCCAAGGCACATGTTCCAAACACACCAAAACACTGACGCATCCTACAGTCTCTTTCCTCCCTCTTTATCTCTCCGTCTCTTCTCTTTTACTTTCATCCCTCTCCTCTTCCTTCGGTTGACTACCACTATTACCCCACCCACCTCCAAGCCTGAGCGTCACACTGTATCTGTGAGAGTGGAACTCTGGTGGCCCGCTCCCGTCTGCTCAAACATGGGTTGTTGAATCTTTAGAAACTCCCGCTTCCTGTAATAGATAAGCTCTTCATGATTCAGAATCCTTTCTAGCACCAACCTGTGTGTCTCAAGGAAACATCCAAGGTCATTGTCTTAGTCACGTCTAGGGTTCTCTACGGGCGTGACGATGGTTGTTGTTGTAGAGGATGTGAACATTCAGGGGAATTTTTGGGTTCTGGAAAATGGAAATACGTTCTTGGCTCAATTTGGTATATTGCGAACAAGCTGTGCTGTGTAGTAACATGTTTCATAATTAATGATTGTAAGTTGTATTTGGGATAGATGTGTCCTCCGAAAACGTGTTTCAACTACGAGCCTTTAGTTAGTCAGCTATTACTTGATAATACTGCATGTTACATTCTCGCTGATAGTTGCTCTCACTCTTTGGCTATTATAAGAAACGGAAATTCCTTCCAGACATGTTTTGCATGCTTCTCTGAGGAAGACGGGTACAATAGAGGTGTGAAAAGATACAAAGAGACAGTTCTGCTGTTACGGTGGGGTATGTGTGTCAAATACACAAACAAGAGACCAAAATGGCATGCGCATGGCATGTATGCAATCATAGTGTTTATCAACGGACCATGGATAGAGATAGAGAGCAAGATATCAAAAGGCCAATTTAATAGTATATCACTGCTGAACAGACGGAACAAATGTTAAAGGAGACATATTATGATGTTTTCCCAAAAAGTAAAGAGTATACGAGTTCCAGAAAACATGTTTTTGAAGCGGTTTGCTGTAATTAGCTTTTAGGGAAAAAAAACTCTCCTACCGCTATATCCCTATATAATATATAGGTATTTATAAAATATTATATCTAATATCACGGCCAAAAGCTATGTGCGCCTCAGATGATATTATGAATCATAAAGACTGCGTCTGACGTCCCTGGTACTTACACAACAAATAAAGACTCGTAGTGGGGTTTATCTCGGCCATGGTTCAGAAGAATTGGGGGAAAGGAACTTTGGCCTCGTCTCTCTGAAGTCCATATTGAACCGCGACATGGAGGCGAAAGGGATTGTACTCCCAGAGCTGAGCTGCTGGACTGCCACCGAGCTCCCCCCGCCGGAGCTGGCGAAGCATCGGCGGCAGTCCGGTGGCAGAGCTCCGGGAGAGGGTTTTTTTTTATAAGTGAGGGGGTCTTCCGAAGACTGTCTGTCTGGCTGTGCACTTGTCACACTCTTTCATCCAGAGTGTGTGTATGTTATTCTCTAAATACTGTAAAGCTATTTTAGCAGCATCTGTATGTACCGTGGTAGGCGATGGCTGCAGGATACATCTGTTTCAGCAGGTCTCTCAGTGTGCGTGTGCATGTGAACGTACCGTCGTGTGCGATGGCTGCAGGATACATCTCCTTCAGCAGGTCCCCCAGTGTGTGTGTGTGGCCCTCAGGCGAGGCGGGCCGAAACAGTTTTTGAATGAACGGCCTGTCACTCATCGTCTGAAATCAGACCAGAGAGGAAACAGAGCGCAGCAAATTAAATACACACAAAAGACACACTCCGAGTTCATACGCATGTACCTAGACAATGAACCTCGACATAGACACGCAGCACTTAATAACCGAACACTGCATGGGTTATGTATTTAAACTAAATAAAAGAATAACAGTATTTATTACATGTTACATTGTCAGGGCTTTATGTTAACATGTACAGTCAGGGTTTACAGCCAGTGGACTGTACATACAGTATAGACACCATTATGTCCTGGTGCCCGAAAAACACAGGTGCAATGTTAAGAAAAGCCTTGAATCAATGTCTAAATTAAAACAACACAAGTTGAAACGGAGTCATAACGGTAAGTACAGATGGAAAACATCATTAGAAGCAACATTATCTGGAGCGAGACATTGTTAATGGCCATTACATAAGACAATAATAATAATAAATATGACCTGCTCATTTATGAAATATGCTTACATTTTGTACAAAATAATACACAAGTACACAGGTTATTATGAATGAGCGTGGGACCATTCAGATCTCCTGCACGAGGAGTGTTAGCAGGAGGTGATAGGTTGAAAGTCAGCGTGGCTGAGAGGAAGAGATGTCAGGCAGATTAAGATTTAGCGATCGGCCCGCGTTCCAACATGTGTTCTGAGTGAGACTGACATGTTATTACGACATAAATCAAAATAAAATGTGTTTATTGCTGGCTGGGTAAGTGGAAGAATGACAGGCTCTTTTCAATATAGTCCCAAGTGGATTAGTGTACACACACCAAAAAAAAAAAGTAACTTTGTGACTAAGTAAGTAGAACCATTTGGCACTCAAACAAGGCCTGTGGGGGATTTTCTCTGTTAGCTAACGCTAAGCTCATGCTAACTTCTAACGCTGATGTTAACTTCGACATTTTACGTCACCTCTACTCTCTCTCTGGTTACATTTTACGCGCATCTGTCTGGCCCCTGAGGGCACTCAGGAAAATACTTAGCATAACATCCCACTGCTGGGAATGACAACAAAACCAAAAAACCTTTCCCGACACTCCGGCCACAGCATGCCATGTACCTGACGAGCTTAAGAACAGGCAGGACCAGTGGAACTCCAGGAGGCAGACACATGATGCGGCTCAGTATTTATGACCCATAGCTGTACTACACCGACCACTGTATTATCAGTGAGAGGTCCCGTTCATGATGCCTCATTACAACACATCTAGAATGCAGAGGTTTGAAAAGGGTTCCCGCCATCATGTTTTCAAAAATATCATAAGGTATCCTTGTGATGGATGGACCGGGTTGGGTGGATGTAGGCATTAAAAGGGACAGAAGGATTGACAAAGTAGGAGGATGGATAGAAAGAAGGAAGGGCAGATGGACGGATGAATAATAGGACGGATAGGTAAGACCGTCAGACAAATGGATATATAGGTCTGAAGTTGACAGGATCATTGCTTGGATACCTAAATGGCCAAGTGTTCTACCCAACCTTTTGGCACTCTCCCAGTAAACGCTTCTCTGCCAACCAATTCCGGGACAAAGCCTTTGTTCTTCGAAAAAGGCTCCAAGACGAAAACCTAGTCATCACCTCAGACTGAAGTTAAATATTAAACCAGCCATTGTTACTAGGTGACAAAGCCCTGGTTCTATGCGACAGGATGTTTCCTCCTTGCCTGAACCTCAGGTGCAAATGTGCGGCTGAGCTTCAGAGATTGGAGCCCCATATTTTTGCTGTGCTCCCACCTTGATTAAATCAAACATTCCCAGTAGAGAACCACACACTTAACCTTTCAAATAGATCCCGCCCCCTCTATGACACAGTAAAGTAAGCATCCCAACCCTCTTAGTGCCTGAGCTGCCGTCTTCCTGACCGGACCAGCAGGGGAACCGACCTCCATTTGCCACCATACACACCTTTCTCTCAGTTTTGTTTTTCCATTTCATTTGGGCCGTAACCACGGCACTGATGTAAACCTAGCCTCAAAAGAGGACTGGAGGTTCTGGGTGGCGGGTCTTTTCTGGAAAAGCCTCCTCTGCACTACGTGGCAGGAGTTGATGATGATCCTAATTGGGGGGATGATGATGATGATGATGATGATGATGATGATGATGCAGGGCTCACGCAGGACACCCAACCCAGGCCGGCATCGGAGGTGTCAAACGAGAGAGTCCCGACACACAATAGGGCCCCGATCCTGGGGCGGTGAAAAGGAAACCGGCGATGAAGCAGATCGGATAACGGAGCGGTAACTACACACCGCTGAGCCGGCCCCGCAGAACACAAGGCCCTGGAGGTGGCGGTGGCGGCTGAAAGGCGTCGGGCCGGCGGCTCGGGTGACGCAGAAAGAGTGACTCACCTCCAGGAAACACGGCAATTTGTGCGAGAGGTGGAGCGGAGAGAGTGCGCGCTAAGTGACAGCTACTTCGTTGCATTTTTAAAAGCGGCCGGCCGTGAATAATTGATCCGGGCGGCCAAACAAAGGAGAGCGGTGCCATCGAGCCCCAGGGGAAGAGGAGCGCGATACTGTTTTGTATGAAGACACTTTCTTTTCAGATAGCAAGACACCTTAGCTGGCACGGAGACGCGTGGCAGCGGGCAGGGGAGGGGCCGGCCGGATGAGGTGTCGCTCGGAGAGGTGAGAAGAGACAAGTCGCTCTTGTTGAGTGAAAAGACCAGCGGAACTCAAGCCGGCGCCTAATTGCCGGGGTTGGGATTCAATTCGCCTAATTGATGGTAAAACAATGGCGTTTTGGTCGCCGAATGTCAGTCAAAATGAGTTTCCATGGGCGGCATGGAGGTGCAGAGAGGGTTCCTCTGACCTCTCACACCTGCCATGGGTCAAATCAAATTCCAATCTTATAATACTCAAAGCCGGTAGATTCCCCGAGTTTGAAACGCACGCCTGTCGTACGGGACACAGACTTGGGAGTCGTGCATTATTTATCTCATGACCGGGTTGCAGGGCTGGACTGGCCATCGGGCGTACTGGGCAATGCCCGTTGGGCTGGCAGGCCTTTTTGGTCCGACGAGGTTTACTTTTTTTTTTTTTTTTTTTTTTTTTTTTTTAAATGGACCCGGCCCGGCCCAGCCATGTCACACAGCCGAGGGCCGATGTCCGTTCCTTCCCTCTCCGTCGTGCGGGCTGTCAACTTAACCTGAAAGTTCAATAAAACTTTGGCCCAGGCCATAACTCATTATGATTGGTTCTGGGCTGGCTCTGGCCCTATCACACACACAGCAGAGGGCCGAGGTCCCGCCCCTTGGGCCTCGGCTGTCAATCAGTCAATCAGTCACGTCACTAACTGACAGAAAAATGGAGAAGAAACTTACTGTGTTATAATTTGTTGTGTTTTAGTTAGTGTAGGCCTTTATAAAATAATAAATTTTTGTATTCTTCCTGTTGTTCTGTGTTCTTGCATTTTTTGCTGATTATGAGACGGTTCGAACTGTACATATTATAAGCATTAGTAATTTCAGAGGGGATTTGACCTAGCTGCAAAAGTCTCTGCAAGTATAGTGAAAGAGCGTATCAATTTTTTAACATGGTTACTCTCTTCCATGTAGGCTACTGCGCTTTATTTTAATTGTTGAAACAGCACAATATGCGGATATATCCTCTGGTATGTTGTGTGTCTCCGCATGTCGTATAAATAATCATAGTGTGCTGCCATGGCCAAAAATGCCAGGGCCATTTTTTGGTCCCAGTCCAGCCCTGCCGGGTTGTCTCGCAGAGCAAATAATTCAATTGTGCACGTCTTTCTCCTGGTCTGACAGGTTACCTGGAACCGATTGCTCAGGATGTTGAGGTTAATCCTCTAAGAAGTTCCAAAGCAGGCTAGTGATATTCTAAATAATACATTTTAAATGCGTCAAAGTTAATTCAGTGTGAACTGCGCTTCATACCCTGGACATTACTGTTACGTATGTGACAACATGATACAAATAATGCGAATTCCAAAACAGAAACAGTAAGCAAACTTATTTCTAAACCTTTTGTTAAGTTTTCGATACACTTGGGATATTTTTTAAACACATTTAAAATGTAAGATGTACCTGGTCACAAACCAGGTTTACCATCACAATGCAACACAAAGACCAGGATGTTAACAAAGTACTTGAAGTATCGTCATTTTCAGCCCTTGTTTTGTGTACACGTCAATCATTTTGACAGAACCAGTCATTGACATTAACGACAAGTAAAATAATTGAGAAATGAGATCTCGAGATAAGATCAACATTAACATAGAAACCACGTGACCACGCCTTCTTAAATATGCATTCAGTCAATTGTGTAAAAAAACCTGCTCTTCTGAATGTAACCTCATGGAACAGAGGGGCACCGGGAGAAAGTGTAATGCCTTTTGAACTTGAACATGGTCAACCTGTTTCTGTTTGAGACTACTTTGAGAGCAGCAGGAGGCGCCGTCACAACTCACAATTCAGCCTTAGTTCAAAGAAATATTTGCATCTTACATCCTCCTTCTCTCTTGCATGCCAAGCCTCTCACCTGAAGCCTAAGGCACCAAGACAAACCATAATTTCCCCTCCCTAAATGTCTGGTAATTGTCTGTGTAGTCGCCCACATAACAGTGGCCCTCGCCGTCTCTTCGCACACACTCCCTCATGTCTCCCTTTCCCATTACAAGACGACGGCCGGGTAATAAAGGCTGCCTTCTCCCAGGAACGCCTGAAACCTTCTGAGGTGACTTACTACCAGAAACGCTATAGCGAGGGGCCGCTTGGCATCAGGGGTTCATTGGGAGTGAGTCCTTAGTCATGGTTGAGTGGGTTGTGTGTGTGTGTGTGTGTGTGTGTGTGTGTGGGTGTGGGTGTGGGTGTGTGTGTGTGTGTGTGTGTGTTTTTGGGGGGGGGGGGGGGGGGGGGTGAGTCGGAAAGGAAGACATACCTGTGGAGCAACAATGCAAACGGTCTTTAAACAACAAGCATAGTAATTTTCACTTTCCACGCGGCGAGACATTCACTCCGCCAACCCCCCCCCCCAGGGCTCTTTGAATCAGAGTGCGGTCATTCCCGCAGCAGGAAGAGGCGAGCGCATGCCAATCAACAGCCGACGACAAAGGCAGTCTGTCGGCAGGTCTGGCGGGAAAAGGTGCAACACACACACACACACACACACACACACACACACACACACACACACACACACACACACACACACACACACACACACACACACACACACACACACACACACACACACACACACACACACGGCCTCGAGCGCAGCGCGCTGCCTGTCGACAGTCGAAGCACACGAAGACAAGAGCGAACACAAACACACATCAGCAGGCAGAAAACAAAACGGAAAAACATGCCTGCACGCACATGCTCCTCTTTCCCGCAATCCCCCTCTCCCACACACACACACACACACACACACAGACAGACACGCTGCTGAGGTGTCTTCCCTGTGAGGAGTGCACGCCAGACGGAAGTGAGCTCTCTGTTATTTAGAGCGAGCGTTGTCATTAATTCTGCCAGCATCAAATACAGCACATGTTATTTAGGCTAAAGACCTCAATCTGGTCCTGGAGGCGGGAAATAGGGAGGGGGCAGGGGGGCTAGGAGACTGAGCCAACAACAGTTCAACAGGAGAGCGGTGCTTCTACAAAGGTCTAGAATGACCTACACCTCCACAGGACGTTTATTCTCCAATGTTTTCCATCTTTATAATATTTTTCTTATTTCAACGTTCAAAGGTGTGTTGTTTTGTCCTTGAGACAAAGGCTAACCCAGACTCACTCAGACACACACACAGCCCGCTAGAAACTAGAGTTCAAGACGAAAGGGTCCTACAAAATAAAAGCTCAGTATTTTTAAAAGAGATTGGCGTTGAAAAATTTATGTACGGATGGCAAAAAATATAAAATATATATAGATATATATCAATAAAAATATAGACATATACACATATATACAGGAAAGCCCACACACACTTCCCAGAACATGGAATGTTAAAGTGGAATCCTGTCTGCACCTTTTTCAGGTTCACTTCAGGAGTGTTCGGATGTGAATAAATAGCAGGACATAAATATTTGTTTTCGTGACCGGAACACGTCCTCGTTATTCCCCTCAGCCGTTTCCCAGCGTCAACCCAAACTCTCTCTGCTGCCCAGCTGGCCTCCCTCCGCCATCGCTGTCTGGCTCACATCACCCTCATGGTTTCCAGGCCTTGACCAGCCGCTTATTCACCGGAGCGTTTGGGAAGTTCAGCCGCATCAGAAGCGCAGGAGATGCATGCAGAAGACATGGAGTGGGTGTGTGGATGAGGCGTCAGAGAGGGCTGGGGGAGGGGAATCCCCAGGCACCTATAGTCTGCTGCCGACACACGACATGAGTGGCGTGGCAGTGAATAGACTCACGTAGAGCTTGACTGGTTTGACTACATCAGAGCAGGCGGAGGTAGGTGGGTGGGTGGGGATCATAAATGCAATAGGATGAATACCCTTAGTCACCTCCTCTGGGAATCTCCGCAACTTTCCCTAAGGCTTGGCCCGTGGATGGGATCCAACAGACTGCACTTTTTTTTGTTTTCACACACAAGGCAAACATGCACGCACACACGCAAACACACACACAGGCTTCGTAGGACACCACCCACGGTCTTTGTTTATTAGAACTGAGGCACGCAGTGGTTGAAGAGCACTCCGTTGTTACACGAGGTCATGACTACAAAGCACTCTACCTTCGTCTCCACTCGGCTCACTCATGCACAGAATTTGGTGAAAACTCATTCACGTGTGCTAGGTTAATTAATCAGGCTTGGACGGGAGTGGTCCTAATCCGGTTTCTTTTAATGCCACTTCCAGCTCAGGCAAATGATACTGAACTTCCCAACGGCATTCACATGGCCCCTGAATTGATGGTATTACGCAATGAGATGTTACTACAGCTATGATTGGTAACCTTGTGTCATTCATGTAAACACGCTCATAGATCCCGACTGTAAAGGAAAAAAAAAACGCAACTGAGTCTATAAGGACAACTATACTACAGTAAATATGATACTGATAACAATATAATATAGTAGTACTATTTTCATTATCGAATATTATAAGTATTCTTTATTTAATATTATGAGATTTAATTGTTGAATTATTTCCAAAGACTTCCAAAATACCTTACAAACAGCTCATGTTGGAGTTGGTAAAAGAGATAACAAGTTTAAGGCCAATTCACTGGCTTGGGTGCGCTTGTAAAGTAGGATACACAAACAAAGTCACCTAGCGCCATCTAGTGGGCATTCTGACAGGACACGTCAATACTAACAAATCCATAAGCAATTTCCTACTGGTTTAGTAAACTAATTTATCACTGGGTATCTCCAAACATAGTTTCTGTTCTTCTATATGCTTTATCACCAGTGTACTGAACAGAGCCCACTTCTGTTGTGCTTGAAATCCGTTGCCATCAATCACTCAATAACAATGTAGCATTTTTGCAGAAAGGATCAAAAACTCAATGAAGCACAAACCAGTGCAAATATGTTCTGCAAAACAGAAGTCCATAATTAACCTGTGACTTTACAAAAGGGTGTGACCTCATGGAGAAAAACAGGCAGATGACAGCTCCCCAGAGACTCGTCTAAACCACAGGTTTCGCCTGGTTAGCCATTGTGTGTTCGTATATAGTGAAGATCACTGATCCGTAGCTCCATGTTGCAATTGAATTTGCAGTTCATACTATTTTAGACCTTTCCAACAGTAAAGAATCAACTACTCTTGACGAAAAAAAAAGGCTTCATACTTGTACTTCTTATAAACAATCATTAAGCGTTGAGGGGTGTGTGTGTGTGTGTGTGTGTGTGTGTGTGTGTGTGTGTGTGTGTGTGTGTGTGTGTGTGTGTGTGTGTGTGTGTGACTGACCTGGTATATCCTGAAGGGGATGTACCTGAAGCCCCCCTCTTCTGTGGGATACTCCATCAACTTCCGGTTCATGGCCCAGAACTGATCAAACTTGTCTGAAAGAAACCCCCAAACAATGTATTGGTGTCAGGGCTTTAATATTATTTTGTGGAATAAGAGGGAAGAAAGAGATTGAGTGACCAAGAGAGAGAGAGCGAAAGAGAGAAAGAGAGAGCGAGAGAGAGAGAGAGAGAGAGAGAGAGAGAGAGAGAAAAACAACTGGCTGATATGAGGGGTTAAAGGCCCCGGGACCAGCCCTTGGTCAAGGCTTAACAAGAGACAGATTTACACCTCTGCAGATTCATCACGGGACTGACCTGGTTAAACACATACTCAAGGTGTGTACATTCACTGACACTCATTCATTCAATCATACTGTCATAATCTCTCTCTCTCTCTCTCTCTCCGATTGTCTGGTTGTGTTCGTGGCAAACTAACTGAGCAGGGATCAGGAGCTCTGATTTAACAAAGCGCTCATTTAGTCCAGAGTGAGGAGGTTCCACCAACCGACAAAACGCATGTGGGTGTTTGGGAGGGGAAAAACACAGAGGCTTCAAAGCATATTCCTGTGGGGGCTTTTGTGTATGTGTGTATGTGGTAAGAACATATGGAAGAACTGTGTGCGTAGGTGAAAATGTGGGACTTATATACATGTGGATGTGCGTGTAGTCATATGAAATGCAAGATTGCATGTGTGTTTGTGTCTCATAGCTCGGGAGGTTTATTAACATTTCTTTGTGCCAGATTATTTATGTATTGTGTGTGTGTGTGTGTGTGTGTGTGTGTGTGTGTGTGTGTGTGTGTGTGTGTGTGTGTGTGTGTGTGTGTGTGTGTGTGTGTGTGTCACCATTCTGCAGGCCCATCCACAGCTGTTTGTGGTCTTTCTTCTGCATATCGTTGATGACTTGGCTCTTGTGTTTCAGTGCGTCTGCCTCTTTGATGCAGGACATAAAGTGTGCCTCTATCACCGAGTTTGACAGGCAGTGGAGCAGGTCGCGCTCTGGAAAGTTCTGACACACACACACACACACACACAGTAAGAATACACACACATGTGACTGTGTAGAGAACTATTGCTTGGATAGCTACATTTTCACATGCATAAGAAAATGTAATTTCAATCGTCTTTACCTTGAAGTGCACAGTGATGCTCCAGGGCAGCGCAGTGTTGAGGGCATGGAGGTCAAACAGAACTCCGATTGGATAGTGCCTGCAACCAGGAAGTACCAAACAGGAAATTAGGGAATGAGAGCATGCAGGTTGATACCATTGGGTGATGTATTTAGGCTGTCAATGTCAATGTCTGCATATCCCTAGCAGCTGTGGTAGGAAACAATGATACTAGAGGCACATATTAGAATGTGAACAATACTTCTAACATTCAGCTTCATTCAAGATTACATCTCCTGCTAAACACCAGGTGGGGAAGTTTCTTTCACCCTGTGTAGACCGATCTAAGACGTTCCATAACATCAAACAGGGACTTTCTCTATTATTTTAGAGGCTTGCCATTATTCATAAGAACTCGACTCATCTAAAAAAATCTAAAACTCTAACTGACTAGTGCGTTACCTTCTTACCAATGGTGAATAAATACATATGAAATTTGCTAGGGGGCTCTTCATTATACTATTATGTTCTGATGACACCTTGTGGTAAACTCCTAAATCTACACATGAGCTTGACTTAACATTAATACACTTACAGGTCATTAATTAGAAGGTAGGGGACAAAAGCATTTTTCAAGGATGTCTACAGGCAGAATTAGTACATTGGGGATAGTAGTACCTTTCACCTGGGAGTTGAACACCAGTGAACAGTGAATCCTGCCCATGTAGCCATTATATAATGATCAATCCATATGTCATTTAGTGTAAATTAGTTTAGCTCACCATTTGAGCGGCGTTCCCTCATACTCAAACCACATCTCCTCCACGTCCTCTGGCTTCACCGCCTTCAAGAAGTGCTTCTTCACCTTGTCTGTGACTAGGGTCAGGTAGCTAACCCTGGGCAGAAGCAGCTGGAGGACAGAGCATACAGGGTGGAAAACAGGAGGAGCTGCATTAGTCCAACAGGATGGTGACACAAAGGAATCAATACAACATATGTTTACATTATGTTCCTTAAATGCTTCATTCAGTGCTTTATGGTCAGAAATGCTTAAAGCTCTTGATTACATGAGATATAAAACAATTTAGACTAAGTGAAAACAAAAAGTAGTTCACAAATCTTCAAGGTTTAGATCCAAAATAGCAGTAAGTATAGATAGTAAACTTGGTGACAAGCTTTAGCTTAAAGCTCTTGCTGTAATGTTTTATGTAGATGAGCCCTGATCCACCATCCGACTTGACAAATGTAATATTAAAAAATGGCCCCAACACCCCCCCAAGAAAAAACTAGACTTAGTGGAGGTGCTCAGCTAAAAGCATGAGGGGATCATGCTTTAAGCTGAACTCTTGGTCAGCTAAATTTAGTGAGAAATAGAAGCATGAAACAGTCTGCTGTAGCCAATAGGGTAAAATCCAAATATCTGGACAGACCAAGGTGAGGGCCCGTTAAATAGTATGTGTTGCCAGGGAAGGAACGTACATAGAAAGGCTCGGCCTCCTTCTCCGTGACCTCATCCTGGTAGAGTGCGAAGCAAGTAGGAATGCGGCCGAACCACACGTCTCTTAGCACGTCCTTGTCATCTGCCATGCTGTTGTTTCTCTAAGTGTCTCATACAGAACTACCTTGGGATGCCGTCCTGAAGATCTCTAGAGTCTACACGTATCATCAACAGAGCAAATAGAACAGCATTATTATTTAAACTTTCCGCTGTACAATAGCAATTGTAGATGACTAATATTACAATAACAAGGAATAAGTTATGCTCCATCTGGATCTTCATACCTTCTGCGTCAATCTACCAAACGCAAACACGTCATAACATTTCCATTCTTCTTTTTTTTTAAAAAAACATTAAAATAGTTTGATATAATTAACACCACTAAACGGTTTAACACCTGTTCAACAGTATTCGCCACATCCTGGTGCGCAAAATACGCAGCATCAGTGCAAAATCGAACCTAGCTTGGGCTATTAGCTAGCCAGTCACAATGGTAATCTAGGTCTATTTAAAAGGAAGAAAACTGATTGCCTGTATGGGGGCAATGTTGACCGAGGATAGAAAAATACCGACATGTAACCGAGGAATATACATGGATTAAAATCTTACTTTTCTTGAGCTTTATCAATTGGTTTAGTAGGAAGGGCCGTGGCAGTGTTGTCATTCGTCTGTCAATGGAAAGACTTTATTTTTCCACTGACAACAGCGACATCAATTGCTCACTTTTGGTAATGTAGCTTCAAGGTATTATTGAATACATATATAATGTATTACCAGAGGGTTCTGATCAATTAAAAATATAAGCAACTACATTTATTGGATTTTTTGGCGGGTCATATGTGGGGTTTACATTTATCAGAACTTTTTAAATATGACATAGGTGCCATTAATTCCACAACAACTATGGCGGATGTTACGTTCCAATGCTGCCGCCTCATCAATACGCGACGTCCTTTAGCAATTGACGTCATTTCAGGCTGTTCGTTTTGTTGTGGACAGCAGTAGCAGCAGTAACGGTATGGAGAACAAGGTTGAAATGGATAGTCTGGAAATGCGGATTCAGGAGTTGGAGAGTTCTATTTACGGTGAACGGCGGAATAAAGGTGGAAAAGTCGTAAAGGTTAGTCCAGGCAGTTTACAGGTGATGACAAGCAGACAGACATTTTATGTTAGCTATGGCAAGCTAACAGCAGAGAGCTTGCTTTGCTGTCAGTGAACGCCCTTTTTAATTATCATTACACTCCATCTGCTAATCATGTTCTATAAACGATTAGAAGACACCCAGTATTAAATAAATAAAAAACAGGACTGGTGTTTCGTCAAGTGCTTAGTGCTTAGTGTTATGTTTTTCTTTTTTGCCTTTATTGTAGTGCACGGAGTCTCTGTCGAGGATCCAAGCAGCTCTGGCAAACACTGCCAACAAGAGAGAGCGCGTGAAGATCTTGCACAAGAAGAGTGAGTTTAAGAACATGCGTGGCAATGGATTGGAGCTGATCAATGGAGCACATTGTTCATATAGAGGCCTTCTTGTCTTAACTCACTAGGAAGTATTTGTACGAGTTTGTAGGCACTGTATTTGTTAGCATTCTCTAGTTTACATGAAAGCAATGTGCTAATTCAGTGTCTGCTATTTGAAACTGGGCTACTCCTATGGAAAGGGACCGTTTCGTAAGGGCAGTTCAACAATTTATGTGAAGTACAAGTTGAAATAAAGGCATTGATAAAATAAATACAAAATAAAGCAAACTTTTAGTAAATGATATCATTCTGGAATCTAATGAAGGGATACAGCTGAGCACTTTCTTCTATGATGGGTCGCAAACTCCCAAATTCAGACAGTGTGATAAATTCTGTTGTTATGCTCTAGTTGAGGACCTGTTGAAATACCTGGACCCTCAGTTCACGGACCACATCACGGTGCCAGATGCCATGAAGCTGGAGTTCATCCTAGCAGGTGAGAAACAAGATAATTTATAATTTTTTATTAGAAAAATGTCTATGGCCTTGACATTACCATTGTATTTGGCGAGGCATGTAAACTTTGGTAACAACATTTCTGACACATTTCTGGCACTCATAATAATGTCATTGTTTTGTTTTGTTTTTGCTTTTCATCCACAGAGGAGGACTTCCTGCTCTCACAGGCTGCTCTACTAGAGCAGGTCAGCAGCCTACAGCCCCTGCTGGACAGCAACTACATCCGGGGTGAGGCTCTTACCAAAGATAACAGTGAAGGACTGTCCTTCCTCCTAACCCATTGTTACAATGGTTCTATGCTTGGTGTTCCATGGGTTTATCCCTGTTTGCGTTTGTTAATCACAGATGTACCAGAGCATGCCACCAAACTACAGCGGCTGTCACAGCTTCATATCAAACAACAGGTACAACTGTCCAATCCTTTTTTAAATCTCACTCTACCTCTATCTCGTATGCATTCTTCTAGAAGCATAGGCTCTGTTCAGACTTAGTAATATTACTACACTTATGTCTGTTCTAATTATTAGACCTTGCGTTAAAATTGCTTCCTTTGTGTGTTCCTCTCCGCCAGGACCAGACTGATGCTCAATCCCTTGAGGTAAAGAGGCTCTTTGAGGAGTACAACAAAATGGTAAGTATTACTGTTTTGTAAGAAAACATTTTTGTTTAGCCTCCTAGTCATGCATATTAGGCTGAGTTTAGACTTGGATCCAATGGAAGGGCTTAATAAATAATAATAATAATAATAATGCATTGAATTTATATAGCGCTTTTTCCTAGACACTCAAAGACGCTTTACATTGAAGGGGGGGACCTCACTCACCACCACCAGTGCTTAAGTGCTACTACAAACTACATATAGCCATTATGCCAACCAATTCTAAAGACATTTGTATTATAGTTCAGGTCAAATACTCCATTGTCGCATTGTGTTGTTAGGACTAGAAAGAATGGAACACGTTTTGAACATTCTACAATCACTTAGCAACTGTCGATCAGTAACTCGGTTTAACCCAATTAGTACGGCTGTTTTTTGACCACTATAACTGATCAGACCTTGCAACTGAAACCCTGGAACTATTTGTTGACATTTAAATGTAACCAAAGCAGAATTGCATTAAACTATTTAATTATCAAATGATTGTCTACACCTTTTAAATTAAATAAACCAGCAATGGGCTGTTTTCAACTGCCACAGGGCACATAAATAACCCTTTCTCTGTACATTGAGAAAAATCAATGCACAAAGGACGTTGTCATCATTAATGACTGCAAGTAGTGAGTTGGTCCCAGACTACACTATTTTTCAATTGTTGCTCTGCGATTTTATTTAGTTGTTCGAGCCATCGGACTCTAAAGTCTGATGGCTGTAGAGCGCCTTGCGTTGATTATTGAGGCAGTGTGGCTCAGCCGAGACTGATATAGCAGACAGAACGTTCATTAGACGCAACGCTGATGGCTCCAGTTGAACTAAGGAGTAAAGATAAAACCATTAAAGCTTATATTTCTGCATCACTTGTTCTCAGCATATTACTCTCGGTTACTGTATCCTCTGATCCCTTTGCTCTGGTTTGCAGATGTTCCTGTTGTCCAAGCAGTTCACCCAATGGGATGAGACCCTGAGGCAGCTTGAAGAATCCAAGGGGATCCGGCCTGTGGAGTAGAGGATGAACAAGTTCTTAAGAGGACGCTTGTTGTGATGACTGTGGTTATGGGGACCACAGTTAAAACAAGTGTCTTGGACTGCTTGTTCACTGTTCATGTATCTGAGACGATTCCTGAATCCCCATTTCCATGCAGACATGTTTTATTATGTTATAATTTAAGCAAAAGGAAAATACATTTAGATTCAGGCACTTTCCTGTTCCTAGGTCGTCAAAGGATTATTTTTATTCTTTAGATAGATCACTGAAATGTTTAATGGTATGATATATGGAAATCATCTAAACCAAGGAGACTAGTGGAACTGAGTATTTTGGTTAGTAATATTCCCCAATTGAAAGCCATTTGACATGCTAAATGTGTTTTTATATTTATTAACAGCATTGCTGTAGGCTATAAAAGCTTTCTGTTAAGACAGTCACAAGACCTCATTTCTTTCCCTCTTAACTCCACTGTGCTTCTCTGCATATTCCTAATTCTGTTCCTTCCAAATTCTAAATCTGTGGATCACACTACAGAAGAGACAATACATATGATTTGTTTATTTTATTTCAACTATTTGGAGAATAAATGTACCCTAAGCCCTCAGATATGTGTTAAGTTTGTGGTCTTTGAATCAGAAAAAGGAAAAAAGACAATCAAGTGTTGTGTCTATAGGAAATGTGTATTCATGGGTTTGTGGTGCTCTGTCAGAGTCCAGGTTCATTCAATAATTGTGTGAACTCTAAACACAGATAGAAAAATAATTGCTTTGGGAGTTTAAAAAGCTACATATCTTGCTTTCCTATATCCAGCCACAGTCACACAATAGAAAAATTGCTGTGCCTGGAGTGGTTCTTGGCTTTAGTCTCTACGTCCTAGCACACCTTCAACCTATACTACATGATAGCACTACTGCCAGCAAATGACTAACACTAACGCATGATTTAATTTTATTGTTGGTATTTCTCTGCAATATGGTAATACAGTGAACTTGTTCGATTTATTGGTCTACTCAATGTATGTTTATTTAAATGGTTATCAGACGTATAGTTAAAGATAATTTGTCCTTCACTTATTTTGTTTCTGCTTTTCAGTTATTCTGAGATAATTGGCTTAATTCACCACCACTCTTTGCCATACAGACTTCATATTATATTTTGGACCTCTACTGAAATAATTGATGGTGCTGTCTATCTGCTGCAGGGGTCAGAAAAAAACTAAATCATAACAAAAATGTCCTTTTAATTTAATTTGGTCCAATCAGTGTATACAGCATCTGTTTGTGTTTGGGGCCGTTGCCATGGAAGTGGTCCGTACCATTTTCATCCCGATCTTTCTTCCGGACATTTTAGAATCATTCTTTACGAACATATTTTCAAAGCCGTTATTTTATTCCCAAATAATTGATTTTATATGTTTTTAATATATGATTTTATATGTGTTTAATCTTTTCAGATTAATCTATCGGACTGTAGAGAAACGTCAGTGTCACCCCGTTTAACTTGGAAATGGTAAAGTCATGTTATAGGCGCACATCTCCACTACCTCACTGAGGGAGGGACCATGTTGACTTAGGGACACAACTCGCAGGGACGTCTGCGGAAGAAGCGGAATAACCATGGATAAGACAGCCGTGGTTAAAGTTGGGGCCGCGGCGAGCGCTAGCGTTTGTGTTCTCTTTGGTGGTGTGGTTCTCGCACAATATATCGTCGCCAAGAAGAAGCGAGCGGGAAAGAAAACACGAATCATCGAGATGGTGAGTGGATCATGCATGCTTCTCTGCTGTGCGCTGCGCAGCCGCAGATTCCAACCAAAATATCACTGGTTGGGTAGAGGTCATTAGCTAGCTAGTTCCAAAACGTAACGTTTCATCAATGACATTGATCTACGTCTTTGACAACTAATAGTCTATATCAATGAATACAATAGCATCTACGTATTATTCAAACCGGTTGGTTAAACACATTCTTGTTACGTTAGTTAGTGTAATGTGAGCAAGGCGTCCAGCACTCTGGTTTGCATAGCATTGGCCAACAGTCAGACGCTGCGAAGCCATTCGTAGTTGTCCAGCTGTTTTGTACTGTATGTTCTGGTCTGAAACGGCATCACACACAAAACACACAGCTGTATAATGCTACTAATATATCAGGATATATTCTAACCCAGTATTTGCGGTGTGTATTTGGTAGTCTTGATTGTAATTCTCTCAAGTAACCGTCAATACAAGTTCCATGGAAGCTCTGTGCTGAGCCTGACTTTGTTATGTCGAATGCTTGGTCACTGTTATCTTAAAGCATATATTTTTATTCTACTGATGCTAATGATTCTATATACTGGTTAAGAGGATCTGCAATAACTGAGTAAATTAACAGTTTCAGTATCTGAAGTTGGGATCTTCATGATTACAACAAGTGACTAAAGAGTAAAGAATGCCACTGGGGTGTGGGAGGCTTTAGCTCTTGTTGTATGTGGCAGTTATGTGGTTATTACATAAGCTCTGTGTAGACCTGGCATCTTGTATTGAGATACATGGCAGATAGCCATGAAAGTGTTTTGCAGTCACCTTGACATGACATCGACCATGACAAAGCATTGGTGACCACTTGGTCGTATTACTAGATCCAATCTGGCTTCCATGCTCCACATGCAAATAACCACGTAATGGCGAACACACACACACACACACACACACACACACACACACACACACACACACACACACACACACACACACACACACACACACACACACACACACACACACACACACACACACACACACACACACACACACACACACACACACACCATTTGTGCCTATACTTAGGTGTCAGTTTCATCCCCTGACAAGCCCGATGGCCTTCGTTGAAATGCTTTGAGATATGTTTTTTGCAGGGGCGACACACTGGGTGGGAAATTCCCTCACATAAGTGTGGAAATGGCCAAAATCTAATAGTGATTTTTTTATGTGGAAACTTGAGGGTAGCTGGCTGCAGGTTGGCCTTGTTGCCTCTGTCTTTGAGACTGTAAGGAGCCAACGACAGGACTGGTCATATTTTTACCTTGTAACTCTCAAGCTAGGCTATTACGTTTATTGTTCAAATGGTATAGCTTTATGTTACCCATTTTTCATGTTCGATTTTTTGTAGGTAGGTACTAATACAACCTTTGCTGTGTGTTAGGCAGCAACAATAGCCTGCGAACCAGACAAATCTGCAAGCTCATGTTTTATTTGCCCTGGCATCAGGCCCCCCTCCAGTAAAGAACGATTTCCTGCACACTTGGCCCAGTCCAGACCAATCATAGCAGTGTATCTAATGTAAGGTGTGTTTGATAAAATGACTATGTAGAGGAGTGCCTTATGGGAGTGCTGTTAAGGCACTTAAAAATAACCAAGATGGCTTCCGCTGATGTTTCACATGTCACATTGCTCTGATTTTAGGTCTATCCAATTGTGCAGAGGCATTTTGGTCTAATTGATCTGGTGATGTGAGACCACGGCAACAGCGCTCAGTTATAACTTGGTGCCCTACTGGCAGAAACCCCCATCTCAAATATTAAAACCACACTCAAATTACTGCATTCTGTGGCCTACCAAACAGTAGCTTAAAGCACTGTTATTCTACCAAACATGTCATCTTTCCTACGTTGACATGGGTAGTTCAAGATGTGTTGGGAATAATTAATGATACCTGTAAATCTGTCTATTTGTAATAGCCTAGGCCTCATCGCTGTGGTCATGTGTTTTCCAACAGTTGACGATATGCGTGGCACAGCGCCTCTGCTAAATTACCCTAGTATCCCGAACCCCTCAATTTATTAATTTTTCACAATATGACGGCAATGTACATGTCCATTCATGTCAGCATCTGCATTCAATTTGACAGAACAGATGGACTACTATTAGCAATATATACCTTATATAGGCTAATAATATATACCGTAATTTATGTAATACATCTACGAAATCAAACAGTGGCTTATTAGAGACTGAACCTCATCGATGAAGAGAATGAAGTAAAGTTGGACTGATTACAATTGTTGAATACATGTTCTGATGCATATAGAACAAATGCAGCACCATTCAATTTAGCATAACTACTGTGTACTGACAGAGTAAATAGTTTTCACCAGCGCGAGTTGTATGATATGACAGCTGCTGTTGACAAAGTTTGCATTTACTTTTTTTGGTCATCTTTAATTCTTTCGAAATGTTGCCAAACTTTAGATGTTTGTCTTCCTGTGTATCTTTCTAGATTAATGGTATAGAATGTGCTCTCATGATGATTGACTATTAGATACGGCAGTAAACAAATGTAGGTCAGCCCTAAATGTCGGGTACGTGTAGAACTTCCGGTCTGTGCTTTAGTTCAGTGGCAGAGGCCAGTGTGAAGAACATCTGTGTTTGATGACACTGCCTGGCCCTGGGGAGAAGGGATAAACATCCGGCCCAAATCCCTGTCCAATTCCTCTGCTGCCTCATTTAATAATACCTTCTCTGTTATTTTTTACAAAAATGCTGATCATTTATCAATTGAATTAAACATTAAATAGCAAATTCAACTGCAAACCCAAACTATTTTACTTATTTTGTAATACCATGAATTATGCCAGGATTGCGTCTTTTTGTGCTTTATTCATTTCTGAAATAATATACTGTACCTTTTTCATTAAATCAACAAATAAACTGAAAGAGGAGGGACAATACAGGCCTCTGTCTCGAGGTCCCGTCATCATTAGTATGTTTAAAGGGGCAGTGGACTAGGGATCGACCGATGCCGATTTTTTAGGGCCGATACGATACCGATATTTTTTCAGCAAAAAAAATATCGGCCGACCGATATATCGGTCGATCCCTACAGTGGACCCACACGTTTCTATACAATGCCAAAAGAGCTGATGGCATCTGCGGACTATTTTGCTGCACCAGCCCCAACCAAGTTCAATGTATGTGCCCCAGATGGAACATAAAGTGTGTAAGGATTTTTCTCAGCAGCCTTGCTTGACCGCCTTTGTTCCTCCCCTTCATATTGGCCCCGTTGTCGTACGGCACTCGTCAAAAGGAAAATTCAGCAGCTCAAGCCTGTTAATTAAAGATGATAATCCAAGACCTGAAGTTTGGGAAGCCTCCAGAAAATCCTAGAAAGTGCTTTCAAAAGATGTATTTATTATTTATTTGTTTAACTACAGTATAAAAATAGGGGGAAAGAGCAGCTTGGGGGCCACCTGATGACTTTAGGGTCCCTATGCAACCGCAAACCTGCATATAGCAAGAAACGGCCTTGTATACAGTCTATTTAGTCTGGCTGTTGCCAGACGAAGCACAATCATAGATTGCACGTTGGTCTGGGGAAGTTGCCATAATTTCCTTCAGCACAAGAGGCGTGATCAACGGGCCTTCAACTGACTCTGTACTAGGGCTTTGACTTTGGCCCAAAAATCATATTCGAAGTTTGTTTATTAATATTAATATTCAAATATATTCGAATATTTATTAATACTATTTTGACCATTAAATGCCTTCAGTAAGACCTGGGCTGAATCCGAATACTTAGTACATACTATTTCTGTTCAGGGTCTACTACTTGACCGTACTACAGCTATGCGTAGAACGCCTCTGAAACTCCACCGGATGTTTGGAGATGACGTATCTCCCCTCAGATGCCGGCAAAATTACCTTGATAAGTTACCTGTTTTCCGTCTTGTCATCGTTGCTATTAATTAAAAAATGTCTTTTTACTTAATTACTTACTTTACTTTTTTAATGTCTCTTTTTTTCGCTGCTTTCTACAACGTCTTTCTAAGCCGCTGTTGGTAGTGTCGGGTCAGCCATCTCTTCTTCGTTCGTTACCAGACTCCGGTTGCATTGTGGGATAGCGTAGTGACCTACCGCTGTATACTGTGGCAGTAGTACGCATTCTTTAACGTTTTCCGTACTACACAATGCGCTTTTTTTGCCGATTTCGAATGACACAAAGCAAAATCATCTCTACAGATGGCATGTTTGCGATTGATGATGCCGGTAATTTGTGACTAGAGAGTCACTGCCCTCTAGAGGATGTATTGCGTAACACCCATAACAACGCTGAAACCAGAAGGAGGTATGACGCCTCGTGCCCACTGCCTCCGTCCGTTGACTGATCCCTAATGACTTTTAATGGG
The DNA here is from genome assembly GCF_031168955.1 of Gadus macrocephalus. Taxonomy (NCBI): domain Eukaryota; kingdom Metazoa; phylum Chordata; class Actinopteri; order Gadiformes; family Gadidae; genus Gadus; species Gadus macrocephalus. Next base: position 10,563,165 of record NC_082392.1, read on the forward strand.
GACGGACGCGCAATGCATTGTGGATCCGTGCGCTGAAGGCTCCGTCAGCGACGGATCCGTCATCCAATCAGATCACGCATGCAAATTTAAGCACTCTGACACTACTCGTCCTTTGACACTACACGTCCTTTGACTGACGGTGCAGTGGGCACAAGGACAGTTGATGTATCATTATTAGACAACAAAAATAGAAATAAACAAGTAATACAGGAGTACATAGACAAATTCTATAGCTATGTTCAAATTTATACAGATGCGTCGAAGTAATAAAGTAGGGGTAGCTTTTACTGTACCGGAATTTCGAGTGAAAATAGGGAAGAGGGTTAATAATGAGGTATCAGTTTATGCAGGTGAACTGCTGGCAATACTTTTGGCAGTGCAGTGGGTGGAGGACAACAGGCCATTAAGGTCAGTTATTTGCTCAGATTCCAGTTCAGCATTAAAGAGCCTACAGTACAACCGTTCCGAAAGCAGACCAGATATTTTGATTGAGGTTCAACAGACATTATACCGTATTCAAATGATGGGGCTTATAGTGTTTTTTTTTATGGGTTCCAGCACACATTGGGATTAGAGGAAATGAAATGGCACATAAGCTTGCAAAAGATGTTACAAAAAAAAGCGTAATTGATATAAGTATAAATATAGGTACAACTAAAATTAAAGGGATTATTAAGCAAATACTGAATAAGAGATGGCTGAAGCAGTGGGAAGAAGAGCGGAAAGAAAGATGGTTTTACAGAGTGCAAAGGAAAGTGGGAGAAATTAGATGTGGAGATAAGAGCAGAAGAGAGGAGTCGGTTCTATCAAGACTGAGATTTGGGCACACAGGTCTGACCAGTACAGTTTTTAATAGGAAAACATGAAACAGGCAGATGTGAATGTGGGCAAGAAGAGACCGCAGAACATGTTATAATGCAGTGTGAGAGATATGAGGAAGGCAGAAGGCAGATGAGGGGAAAATTCAGAAAAGAAAAAGTAAGTTTTGATTTAATACACATTTTACAAATGAATTCCAATAAGTGTCTTAGGGTAACTAATTTGGTTTTGAAAATATAGGTTCTAAAGTATTTTAATTATTATTATCTTTATTTTATTTTTATTTTATTTTTTATTTATTTATTTTGAAGCGAGGTTGATATTTGTGCCAAACTCCATACCAGTAGATGGCGGTAATGCATCTTTAAGTTGTTTACCAACTGCCAAAAAACAGGACACAAGAAGAAGAAGTGGGCAAGAGACGTGACGGCCTTGCAGGAACGCTACTTAATTCTTCAGAAGATGTGCTTTAGGGCCGTGCAGAGACCCTTTGAGGGGCAGGGGCTCAAATTCCAAAAAGGGCACATGTAAATCCGCCTTACATCAGACTACATTCACACAAATATTATCCATCCAAAATGCTACAATCTGACTTCAAACTGTGTGTGTGTGTGTGTGTGTGTGTGTGTGTGTGTGTGTGTGTGTGTGTGTGTGTGTGTGTGTGTGTGTGTGTGTGTGTGTGTGTGTGTGTGTGTGTGTGTGTGTGTGTGTGTGTGTGTGTGTGTGAGAGACACAAAGAGAGAGAAAGAAGAGTGTGCGTATGTGGAACATCTGATTATTTTCTCAAAATATAAGGAGAGTTGAGCTTTGGAGAAGTACAATTTTTTCGCCTTAACTTCATTCAAGGATGTCAGGAATGATACTAACATCTGTATGAGAACTTGTAGTTTAATTTGATACCCTGGTCGCCACCCAAGCCTTAGAATTGATCTCAGTACAGAGGATACAGCAGGTTAATCTCAATAGCGGAGTAACCGCAATTGCGTTCATTTTAGTTGTAACGCTAACACCTTAATTTGTTCGCGGATCACTATAGGGATATCTAGCGGAGTTGTACCACAATTTCGGGAAGATGAAATAGCTTAGGGCACTTTTACTTAACAGCCTACCTGCCTTACTAGTACTACTACTAGTGCCAACTTGCATAAACTAGCCTGTGAGACAATGAGAGACAATGAGACAGAGTAGACATGAAACGGATTTGGCCATGTCATGTGGCCAAGTAGTTAATACAGAGTATACAGATTCAATATAACGATGTATGCTTTCCCTTTGCAATCTCAAAAGGTTTCCAAGATAGGTTAGCTGTATAGCTAGCTGGTAGGCTATAGAAAATAAACCGAGTGGAAGCCACTTTCACAGGTCAGTTAAAACGATGCTTGTTGAAAAACTTTTGCTGGCAAACATAGGCCTATACTTCAAAATGACACTACAAAACGAGATAACTGTTACAGTTTATTTAGCATTATCAACTTAATGGTTTTGGAAACAACTGTCTGTCGGTAAACGAGGCTACAAAGTACAAACTTTACTTCTATTTTATTACTTTTAGACATTTTTATTCTCGAATAATTGATTCACATGTTAATGTTTAATTGTTCATGTGTAATTTTACAAAGCATTGAAAATGTAAATGACCACTCAAAAGGGCACTTTGGTCCTTCAGAGGGAAAAGGGCAGGGGCTCGGGCCCCCATAGCCCCCCCCCCCTCTGCACGTGCCTGATGTGCTTGTTAGTGATAGTAAAGGTAGCTATAAGACCTTGAACAAGGGGTCCTTTTCATCTTCCGACCGGTTGTGGCTTGAAAAAGCTAAGTAAAGCTAAATAGGAATGTTCCATTACACAGGCTCCAGGCATTTGGACTACGGATACAATGTTTCAATAGCGAGTGGTGTTCCATGGGCAGGAATCAGCATGGACAACATTGCAACAGTCACAGTTTAGCTCAATGCACAAAAAACAAGCATGTTCAGTCGCATGCTTTATTCAACGGTCACCTTTGAACCCTCTCACAAACCAAGCCAGGGTCCAGCCAATAGAATTTAAGCTTTTGTTGATTAGCAAAGGAATGTGGAGAAATGTCGAACATGCAATTTAAACAGCTGTTGGAAAGGGTTATGAGAAGCAGCATTGTTGTTGTACATTTGTGGTATCAGAATACAAAGAAGGTTAAAGGGACTTAATAACGGTATTATTAATGGTCTTCACTCAGTGTATGGAAGGACATCGTTAACCCAAAACAATACAAAATGCTGCTTCTGTTTCTCTCAGTTTTGGGCATTTTGTTGTTTGTGAATCCCTGTCTTGTTTGTCCTGTAGACCTGCAGTTCTAATTTACATAACAAATTTGCGCAAGGCTGAAGGAGAAGCCTGTCAACAAGTGGTTGACCCTTTGGTACCCCTTTAGCCCATTCTCTTCATCACACAGCAAGGATTGTGATTCCTGTGAAAGCGAGTGCAGAGGACATGAGCTACAGAACAGGGCTTGAGGGTCAGAGGTTACGGTTCTCAAACAAGGCCAGACAACACACCCCACCTCTACTGGCCCAATTCCAAATCTTTGGACTATTGTTGCCTTGCATTAGTAAAAAATCCTTGCATCAGCAATGTCCAAAAGGTGTGGGTGTGTGTGTGTGTGTGTGTGTGTGTGTGTGTGTGTACCCGCGGTTGTAAGCACATTTTGCATGTGTTGACATGCGTCAAACACTACCGCCTAAATATCTTCTGGGTGTGTATATGTGTGTGTGTCTACTTTATTTGACTGCAGCAAGAAGGGGGAGGGTCTTCTTTCTCAAAGCTATTCTGGGCCACACCCCCTTATTGCCGTGGCAATAAAAGCCCTCCTCAGGCAGATAACTTTTTCTTCTGGTTTAGTTTGGACAACAAAGCTGAGGTAAGCTTGTGTGTGTGAATCTGTCGGTGAGCCTGTGCGCTTGAATGTTTTCATATGTACATTAGGTAACGTAACGATTCTATGGATAAAATTACAATTAAATTCTTTATGCCCAGTTTTCCTCCGTTGCTTGACTCTTGAGGATTTATAAGGGCTTTCACTCCAGCATTTGATTTAAGTTTGATTAAGAGCACATTGCTATGACTACAGGATAAAGCAGAAGTCAGTTTCCCTCCTGAAACACAGTGGACACTGTATTTGCCCTGCAGTTTGGCTTGGTCTAACTTCTCCAAAAATCCGGTCATGTTCATGAGCAGAGAGAAATTACATTCCCAAGGGCAGAGGAATTCTTGGAATCTACAGAAGGGATTCTTGCGCTAACTCTTATTTCCTTTGTCTAACTTTCTTTCTTTCCTTATTTTCCACCTTTTACACGTTCTAACACATATTTTACTGCATTTGTTTGAAAGCTACTCTGGCTTTGGCACTGGGTGTAAACGCTCATTACAACAACAACTCTGCCCGCCTTGCTTTCAAGCACAACATTGACTGCTCTCCGGGGCATGGTGGTTGGAGAGTTGTTCCTCCAGTTCTGGTTATGCATGAACACCGCCTTGGCTATGGAGAGGGCATAGGTGTCCACTTACACGCACGCATCACCAGCATACCACACCAAGCAAACGCACAAACAGAAAACACTCATTACCTTTTCATGGACCAAGGCTGGGCGTTGGTGGCACTACAAACTGGTTCTCACCAACAACCGCCAGCATAATACTGGAATACTTTTAAAACACACGCACGTATGCAGGAGATGTCCTTTTAGTGTTGATGCTTTGCATCATTAATATTGGGTCGGACAGGGCTTGTTGTGTTGAATGGATTAAGTGTATATTGTGATGAATATTATATGAGGAGTAAATATTATGCTCCGTCTCAGAGGCTCACATCAAATAAATCCGATCAGCTTGAGACCATAGCAATTGTGTAAATCGTAGGTCAGACTGTGGCCGACTGGCCGTGTATGTTAATTGCAGACACATTCACGCACACTTATTTTAGCTTAAAGACACACATGCGCAGCAGCATTTGGGTAAGTATTAGCATTCTAGGAGCAGCTTGTTTTGCAAAGCGAGATGCTGATTTGGCAGAGGCCTCTGGAAGGAATAAAAAAAGTATGAAAAGGAAAAGCAGGCCTGCCCCAGTTAGCTTGTTCAGTCCTTGAGTAATCCAGACAACAGCAAGCCCCTTAGGAACAGATGTCTAGCAACACAGGTCTAGCACAAGTCTTCTAGAAGGATACAGTCCAACTCGGACCACAGATCAAATAATGTCCCAGCAGTTTGTTGGTCAATCGATCAAATCTGATAATCCTAATAGTAGACATGATCATCCAAATAATTCCACTTGTGTAGAGCCTTGTGTGGTACCACATGCCTTTCTCCGGTCAGCTTCTCTGATAATGTGCAGACATGCCTCTCTCTCTCTCTCGGCCTCTCTCAATCACCTTGGTCTCTCTCTCTCTGTCTCTCAGTGAAAATGCCACCATGGTGACGAAGAGCTCCCATGCAATGAAGTCCTTCCCTCGCGACCTTTTCTTCTTCCCGTTATGCAATGTTTTCCTGCTGTGTGTACCAGCGGGGTGGACAGGCCTATTTCTCTCCCCTGTCTTGGGACAGGCTGTGTGTGTGAGTGGTTATCTTATTTTGTTTGAGACAGTTGGCCAAGGGTGTCGGGGGGGTTGGTCTTACAACATGGTACTGAACAGCAGCTGTTCTTCTGCAATGGCCAAGAATCGTGTTACTGCAGTGCAGGGGGGGCAGGCGTTTCGCGTTTGGAGCTTTTTTTAGCTGTTGGAAAGCTCTTTGCTCTGCTGGTAAACTACTTTACCCTCCTCCAGTGATGGCAAAACACACAGGCACAGGAACACGCACGCATGGGTGGGAATGGAAGGTCAGGCGTTGATACTGTGTTTGTGAGCAAGCTCATGGCAAAGAGCCGTGTGGATGGATTGGAGAGTACTAGACCTCTAAGATGGTACCTGAATGGTAGGCCTGCCTGGATGAATAAATGCCCATTATGGATGCTGACTACTTGTTGAGGAAAAATATGAGCAGGGCCCTTCAACTTGAAATTAAGAAATCTCTAATATAGCAATATTTCGCAATATTTGAAGGCAGTACAATAAGAAACGTGTATATATTCATTGCTAAAAAATAATGTGTCTTCAATTGCGCTGACTAAGGCAAAAAGCCAGCGTTGAATTTGTATTTGCATGACCACCTGAATAGGCACTAACCTAACCATGAACCATGTCTGTCTGTTTGTGCAGATGCCTCAGTTTGAGAAGAACACGGTACACATGAAGGACCCGGAGAGGGTGGAGCAGATCATCTGTAGCATGATCAAAGGAGGAGCGTCCAAACTACAGGTATCCTAACTGCACTTTACATCTGGCTGCCCTGACACAAGTCGATATTCAAACTGATAGTTTTGAGAAATTATTCGTTTTGCTCTTGTGGTGGGACCGTTCCACCTAGTGGTGGGAGTGTGGAGCCACACATCTTATTGGTTAACAGGTATCCCCTGTGTATTGTATAGTCTGCTGATATTCTTAAATACTGTCTAAGTGCTCAAGACTTGCTCAGGCTTGGGTTTCCGGCTCAGTTGAGCCGAATGTGATTTCAATATAGTATAACAATAAATATAGACTGTGTGACTATGCCATGAAGTCCTCGTGAAGATGATTTGTTTTACCACGCATCTTGTGCAGATCATCACAGATTTTGACATGACGTTAAGCAAATTTGCCGTCAACGGAAAACGCTGCCCGACATGTCACAGTGAGTATTGTAACGTGTGTGTGTGTGTGTGTGTGTGTGTGTGTGTGTGTGTGTGTGTGTGTGTGTGTGTGTGTGTGTGTGTGTGTGTGTGTGTGTGTGTGTGTGTGTGAATAATCAAGAATCTTACACACAGTCAGTATAATTATTCATTCTCACTCATGGCCAGATTACACCTCTCACCTCTACTGGCCCCATTCCAAATCTATTAAAAAAACATTTCTCTCCTTTTCACCAATGCTCTATTGTTGACTTGCATCAGTAAATAGTCCTGTTGGCAGGCTGTCATTATATCGTGTGTGTGTGTGTGTGTGTGTGTAGATATTATTGATAACTGTAAGCTAGTGACGGAGGACTGCAGAGAGAAGCTTCTACAGCTGAAGAATAAATACTATCCCATTGAGATCGACCCCCAGCTCACGATGGAGGAGAAGTACCCCTTCATGGTGGAATGGTGAGACACACACACACACACATGCACACGTACACGCAATATCTTGCATATAACAAACGCATGCACACAAAGATAAAATGCCTTGTATTTATTTAACAAACACACGATGCACTAAAAGCCTTTACATATCTCGCACACCCTCTCTCTGTCTATTCCAGGTACTTTAAGTCCCACACGTTATTGGTGGAGCAGAGGCTGCAGAAGGACAAACTGCCCGATATTGTGCGAGAGTCAGACTCAGCCCTCAGGTAGGACTACTCCCTCACCAGGCTAAAACTAGTGCTGCATGATTTGGTGAAAAGGTCATATTGCGATTATTGTGGACAATATTGCGATTTGCGATTGTGATATAATAAACAAATGGTGTCATGAGTCTACTTGCTTGGTTATCAAGGAAAATGCACACAGATTGCTGATCATTTTAAAATGTTTATTTCTCAACTCAAACATACAAACTTAAACTAGCACAAAAAAATACAAAAACTAAAAAAATTGTACAGTATTTTTTTTCAATCTAACAATATTTTACAAAATTAAATAAATTATAAAAATATATATTTTTCTAAATAAAAGCATTTCTGCAGTGCAGAAATTTATTAGGTTTTCTCAATAGTACAAATAAATAAAATAAATGGAATAAATAAGAAAATACCAATTTTATTTTATGTTTATTGCATTATTACATCGCAGCCTTTTTGCGGTTATACAATCGCAAAGGCTGATATCGCGATTCGAGTAATCGTGCAGCACTAGCTAAAACTCCCTGTTGCCGTTTCATGTGGCCTCCTTTACACAGCAGTCCTTAATTTAATAACGTTGTAAACTCTTGTGACGTGTTTGTGTGTGTGTGTGTGTGTGGTCCACAGGGAGGGCTACGAGCACTTCTTCGACCGCCTCCAGCAGCACAGTGTGCCCGTGTTCATCTTCTCCGCGGGTCTGGGGGACGTGTTGGAGGAGATCATCAGACAGGCTGGGGTCTACCTCCCCAACGTCAAGGTGGTCTCCAACTTCATGGACTTTGACGACAACGTGAGTTTCCCTGACTTCCAACTGCCGTTGCTAGTGATGGTTTTAATGATTCTTTTCCTTGATTCAGTTCGCATCGGTCAGTTCGCCAAGAAGAGTCGTTCAGAATCGTTTGTTCGTGCAGTCGAGTTTCCAGCAGCGGTGAATCGAATCATGGACTGCACGGTTCTCGGCTGAGTCAGTCAGACTCTGCTCCTCCCTCGTTCTCGTTCTCATTCTCAAACGATCGTGGAAGTCGGTCATTAAATAGGGGTGTAGTTGATTATTGGATGTTTAACATATCAGGAAGATAATAGACTTGGGCGTCCCGGGTGGAGAACGTACCATGAAAAACGAGACAGATTGACGAGACACTCAAATATTGGATTAATCTGGCATGACACAGAAAGTACAAAGACAGCATGCATTTACCATGCTGTCTTTTGTACTAAGCCTCTTCCCTCTTCAACATTCATAGTCAGTGAACGAACAGCGAGTCAGCGACTAGTGGGTCTGGGAGGAGTCGAGTCTGAGAACGAACGAGACGAGCGAGAGAGAAGCATCTGTTCAATTCGTTCTCGTTTAAGATTCGTTCATTCAAACTGATTTGGTCGCGAACGACCAATCACTAGCCGTTGCTCATGGCTTTCACACACTCTTCATAGTGAGACCACTGGGGTTTATGGACTATTGTCCGGAGCTGTGAGTCTAAAGGCCCTGTTCATGATCAGCAAGGATCTTTGTTGCGCCCTTTTTTCAATTTTCTATGAGAACAGCGATGGCTCTTTGTGACACTTGCCTCTTTCCAGGTTCTACGCAAGCTTTTCTATGCTAGGCTCTGCACTGATATGATTTTGCACTGTGTATTTGAGTCCTCCTCCTTGCTGTTTTTATGGTAACAGCACTAATGGCATTCTATGAGCAAGTGGCTTTAGGATGCACAAGCCCCCTGAGCTAAGTCCCAGTCTACTACTATTAGCATTTGCCGTGGAGGATTACAAGCTCACCCACGGGGAAGCGTCACTGTACCACTGACACTTGCTCTCCCGCAGTGGCGCAAAAAGTGGGTAGGCACTATATGCAGCGCATAGGGGCGCCGCACCAGAGGGGGCGCCAAAGCGATGGAAGTAAAATTATTTGAGTCTGCATTTTCTGTATTTAACAGCGTTTGTGTTAATGATATGATGATCAATAACACAGGCACGTCACTTATAAGGCGCCCCCCCGCTCCTTCGCCTCCCCCCTCCTCCCCACATGGCGCTCCAGTGGGCGCCCCCTCGAGTGTTTTCATTTGAACCGTATTGTCATCTGATGACACCTCAATATGTAGAGGCCGAGAAGAAAGCTCTCGGGGTCACAAAATAGAAAAAGAAAGATTGGGAAGGAGAGTGCGCAGGGATGAAAGAAAGCTTTTCAAAGTGGTTGAAGGACAGTCGTTTTTATGTCAGCGTATCAAGAGGAGGCTGGCAAATATTCAGGTTAGCTAAATCTACTACTAGTAAAACGACAGGTTACTGTTGTCGTGCAACTGTGTACTGATCAGATAACCCTAACCCTAACCCTACAATATAACAGATCATGACAAGAAAAATAAAGGAACTTGTTTGTGTTTTAGTTTTTTTGCTTCAATTTCTGTTTCTGTTTTATATAAATAAACCCAGTCAAAACGGTGTTATAAAGTTGATACAAAAAAATCTATTCAGATAAGTTAATAAACAAAAAAAAAAAATATGAATATCATCTTACCTGAATTGAGACTGAATCGTTCTACGCAGTATCGCGATGCATCGAAAGAATCGATTATTTTTCCCACCCCTATTGGTTACTGTACTCCTGCTTGCGCTGCATTGGAGTCTATGGACAGACGTGGCCGATGTATTTCCTGGGGAACAGACCGATACAACCAGATACAACTAACAACCACTCATTTATTTTGAGGGCGAATTGCCCCAAGATATATGGCTATATCTAGATTCTGTGGAATAACTATGTGGCTAAACCAATAATTACAGTAAAGTAGACCCTTTCGTGTAATGTTGCTTCAGTTAACCAACCAACTTGCATCAGTTCAATGCTCATATATCTCTCTCTCCCCTGCCTCCGTCCCTTCCAGGGCATCCTGAAAGGCTTCAAGGGAGAACTGATCCACGTGTACAACAAGCATGACGGGGCCCTGCGCAACACAGAGTACTTTAAGCAGTTCAAGGACAACACCAACATCATCCTCATGGGTGATTCCCTGGGAGACCTAAACATGGCCGACGGCGTGCCCAACCGGGAGAACATACTGAAGATCGGATTCCTCAATGACAAGGTAATAATCGGGGCGTCTGTGTTTGTGTGTGTGTGTGTGTGTATTTGTTTTGTGTATGTATGTATCTAGATTTAGACCTCACTAAACACCTCCCCTCACTTTGAGTTGATGAAGCATCAGTAAAATATAAGAAAAGATGCATATGGCAGAGCAAATAAAACACAAGCTCGCAGATTGGTCTGGTTCCCAGGCTAGATGTTTTTATTCTACCCTAGTCCAGTGCCAAGGTGAATAATTCTTCCTCATCACATCAGGTGGACGAGCTGCTGGACAAGTACCTGAACTCCTACGACATTGTGCTGGTGAAGGACGAGACGCTGGAGGTGCCCAACGCCATCCTGCAGAAGATTCTATAATCACAACCCTACTGCTCCTCATCCCACCACACTAGACACTGCCCAGACCAACCCCGGTCGCTATGGCAGTGGTCCAAGACTGCGATTTTGCTGCAGCCCCACGAAGCCCCAGCCACATCCCAACGACGACCACTAGGTGGCCTCTCCCATTCTCAGATCGGTCTGAGGTTGTCACCAACTGCAGCAGCACAGACTGAATGGCCAATGGCTCCTCCTCCTGAAAAGACTTCTTTCCTTGACTCCTCAGTGAACTCTTTTAAGAACCCCCACCCACGAGCGTCTGTCTTTGTGTGTCTGCTTAAGTTTGTAACACTCGTCACCTATGTTCTGTTTGACCTGTATTATAAAAGAAAACTCTTACGAAAAAATACATGAACTCTTATTATTTGCACATTGATACTTGTATCATTCATGTGATTATTTTTGATATTGTAATGCTCATATCAATGCAGGTTTGCATATCATAAACTGAATCATGGCATATGGTGCTCTCCTATTGGTCAGTCTCCCCAGCATGCATTGTAGAATGTCTTCCTATCGGCTAATATCCTTCCACTTATATCCTCGTAGGCATTTCACTCAAGATGTGTATATAAACATATATATCTACATGGCTCTGTTGTCATAGGAACCAAACAATATGAGGGTACGATCAGATGACACTTTGGAATGTTTCTCCTATTCAGGACACCTGGAGTTTTTTTTTCAACGACGCAAATAAGTGTTATAATATTATACAGGCATTTAATTTAAAACCGCAAGGACAGAGTATGGCTGCCAGAAAATATTTTAACATAAAATAGTAATATATTGTTTTCCAATATTGGCAACAGAAAAAACACTAGGATGTCTGCCTGGTCACCGGGCGAAGATCCATCTGTATCCTCTCAGTCTATCTGTTCAGGCATCTGGTTACAGTACACTTCATACCATCTGCAGTGATCTCAGGTTTATTTAAGAAGGCATAGTGGGAAATACCCTGATTGTTAACTTGTCAGAGAGAGGGGAACTACACACCACGGCTCTCCTCAGTAGTTGACAACACCTAATTTTAATGTCATCGCAATAACCTAAGTACCATCTTATGAAAATACCAAAACACTTGTCTAGCAGTGTCTTCCCAATATTCAAACAAAATCACTGGGGAGACAGCTTAATGTCAGCAAGATGGGTGTCAATGTTCAGCTGTTGGTGTTAAGGGTGGAGGCATCTTGTGAAGCGCTTTAAAGTATTGTTGACAGCAGCCTGGCTTCAACACCACAAGCAGATATCTCAACACAGAGATAAGCCTCTTCTATGCCAATTTTCCTCAAAGTCCCATTTGAATACAACACAAGTGCAGAGGATGCCTCTGCCCTCGAGCAGCCTTTGTGTAGAAGGAGATTGGGACCGGCAGTGGTGTTGACTGCAGCTCATCCATACTCAAAGTCATATTTGGTGTTTATTTTTTCACACACGATAATTAAATATGAAAAAGTTCAGATTCTAATTAAACGCTACCTCTAAGAAAAATATATGTGTGATTTATATTTATGGGATACTGTCAGAGCCTACATTCGCACTACATCCGTTATAACTTACTTATGTTGGTTTTTCTCTATATAGGTGTGATTCAAACGTGTTGCGATCACCTGCATGTTGCCTTTTCTTATAGCTGAGTTAAAGAATTTGGAAAACAGTACTCTGAATAAAATGTGGGATGATGTCCATATTGTTATGTTATTCATTGCCAGGTCTTTCCTAAATTATAGATCCGTGCTGGTCCTTACATACATACATTAGTTGAAGTAATGACTACATCAATTGGAAACTTAAGCTTGAACTGCAACTGCAGTACATAAGAAAAGTCTATAGATGGCAGTAGCGAGTATATTTTCGCAACGTGCTCTGCTGAAACAGTCCAGTTCACAACTGCAGAACATATGCAACGTGGCGTTCGTTTCTTTTAAGCATGGTTGGACTATGACCAGGACTGGCTCGTTGGTCTAGGGGTATGATTCTCGCTTAGGGTGCGAGAGGTCCCGGGTTCAAATCCCGGACGAGCCCTGAGTTTTAATTGAATGGATAGCAATTCACTTTGGGACATTCTTGGACTTCCATGCCATTCACTTAAGTCCTGTTACGCGCAAACAATACAAAATAACTAAAGTTATAATAACACACGCCATAACTAAGTTTGAAACAGTTTATATTTGCTTTGAAATATGACAGCAATTTAATCAAAATGCATCCATCACCTCATCAATTCCATCTATCCTACGCATTATAACTAACAAACAGAAAAAAGAATCGTACCCTACAACCTAACGGAGAGAAATGCCCTCGTAAATCCATGGTAAATCCATGAACTCATTTTCCCAGCCTCCTTTTAGTCCGAGCATGCGCAGTAGAGTCGGCTTCATCGTTAAGCGTCAGTGCTATGACAACAAGGGGATGACTTCAGCAAGTTGCTTAGGGAGACACAAGAAATGTGTTTTTTTGTCTGAATAAGAAAACTTCCACTTTTTAACGAGCCAGCATCTTCGTTTTAAGGTACAGAGACATGCCAGCAGACTAATGCATCTTGTTTACTTAGATAGCATGTACAAATCGGAGATTAGTAGCCGGTTGCTCTGCAACAAGTCACCTGGTAGAGCTAGCTAATTAGCCAGCTAACCTACTTATGTGAAATCTAACGTTATTTGACCAAGGTTCAATCAAATAAGGTTAGCGGTGACCTTAAGCCTGCTTAACGTACCTGGATACCGCTGCGCCATTCAAGCCCTCGGCGTCCCACACCGCTGCCATGCGGATACCCATCCATCTAATGAGACTATTCTACCATTTGCTCTCTATCCTCTCCCATATTAAAACAATTGTTGACACTATGATTAAAACTCAACGACTAAAGCTAAAACCGTGGCCGTATGTCTTTCCAAGCTTCGTAATTTGAAATGCTAACGGGGTAACTAGTCTATCCCGTTCATTCATGCTCCCATGAGCTGCTTCAGTATCATGACAAGCCCAGATGGACTTCATAAAGGACATCCTCTTATGTCACTGTCCTTCTGTTAAAGCCAGTCTCTTATGAGGGGTCTTAGTTAGTTACACATGTTTCAAGCTTCAGTCTTAGTTGGACATGTATAGTATGAATGCAACACAATTAGTTAAGTGGATGTTGGGTTCTCTGGATCAATTTGGATATCAATGTTGTGCTATTATACTTTCCTTGATAGGTTGTGGTACCCTTCCATTTTCCATAGATGCAACAATTTTACAGTTTATTCTTGCATTCTCATTCTCTCTCCCTCGCTCAATGGATTAGCTGTCTGTTCCACCTGCTCAGCATTTAGCAAGGAGCAAAGCTGCTTGAATCCCCCCCCTACTTTGCCACCCCACCCGACCAGTCCCGAACCGACCCAACCGCACTCACCTTAAAGATCATTGGGTCATAATAATAATAATAATAATACATTTAATTTAGAGGCGCCTTTCAAGACACCCAAGGTCACCTTACAGAGCATATAGTCATCATTCAAAACTATGTAAAACAGACTAGGAATAAAAGGAAAACAGAGGTTAAACATGAATAATAATAATAATTAATAACACTCAAAGACGCCTAAAGTGAAGGGGGGACCTCACTAACCACCACCAATATGTAGCACCCACTTGGGTGATGCACGGCAGCCAATCGGTGCCAGAACGCTCACTACACACCAGCTTGAGGTGACTTGCATCATGTGACTTGCAATCTGCTCGTAACTGCAAAGTCAGACCATTCTGGATTGTATTGGCATACAGGCCAACCCAGCTAGTCTGCTTTTATTAATAACCTTCCTGCACTTATCTATCAATCAATAAATAATTGTATGCCATTTGTATCTGAAGGGCCATTATTTTGATAACTAACTTGTAATGATGAACTAATGATGTTTCTTCGTCATTCTAGTTTTAGCAAGTGAGATTTATAATAAAAGTCTCAATATGACTCAATATGATGATTTCTTTACTATTTCTTTAACTGTCCAGTCAGAGGCAGCATGTCTCTCTTCAAGGCCCGGGATTGGTGGTCTGCGACCCTAGGTGATGGGGAGGAGTTTGACCAGGGATGCCTCTGTGTGGGAGATGTGGATAACAGCGGCGCAGGTCACGGTCAGTTTTATGTGTGATTTTTTGTGACGTTATGTGCGACAGCTTATAGGCTAATGGATCATTTACTTAGTGCAGGACAAAACAGCATAGCAGCAATGTGATTTAATATCACTTGTCATCACAGCCAAACACTTTTAACATTAAAGGAAGTTAATGTAGTGCTGTATTTCACAAATGTGGACTTAGGACAGGCATGGTTAAAATGTGAGCAATATTAAAAGGCTTAAGGTAAAAAAAAAGAAGAAGCCTATTCTCATTGAATGTTATAATATATAAGTGTCCCAAAAATCCAATCAATCTCTTGGCTGGTAGATATCACAATAGTGTCGTAGCAGGTAATCCTAAATCTTTTGAATGATTTGTTTGTCAAATTACACAAATTGGAATCCAAATTACATTCATGTTGAAGCGGCAATCTGCCTCATCCCTGTGTTGTGTATCTTGTCCTTGCAGACAAGGTGGTGGTGGGCAGCTACATGGGGATATTGCGGATCTTCTCCCCCCACAGCAGTACGACCGGAGCGGGAGCTCAGAGCCAGGCTGACCAGCAGCTCCTGGAGGTCCAGCTGCAACACCCCATCATCCAGGTTGAAGTGGGCAAGTTCGTGTCGTGAGTACACCAGCTTACTGACTTCACTCTAGACCAGAGATGGACCACTTTCATGATAAAGAGGGCCACAATTTCTCATCATCATCATCAGAGGGCCACAAGACCGCGCCCTTCAACTAATCGGATATGAGAGAAGCTACAAACTAATTTTACATTAGAACAAAGTATTTGTATATTTGTCTGTATGTTTATTGAACCAACATGCATTCATTTTCCGTCCTGAAATGCATTTCTATGCATTTCAGAACATATACTCTTGTTAAACGACAAATACAAGTTAGTTATAAAAGAAACAAGAACAGCTGCATTAGTGATTAGTATAATAGGCATTGGATTCCTAATATCATGGTCAGAGACTTCTACAGAATGGCTCGTTGGTCTAGGGGTATGATTCTCGCTTTGGGTGCGAGAGGTCCCGGGTTCAAATCCCGGACGAGCCCTCATTTTAATTCACTTCACCCTCAACAGGTTGCCTGAATCCGGTTCTCTCTTAAAGGTTGTATCAGAGATGTTGGGTGATGTCACTTCTGTTGGTATTTGAAGCGAGATACCAAACAAACAGAGCCAGCTCACCACTCCCTTCCGTGCATTGAGAAAAAACTATCAAGAACGCAGCACATAATACCAATACCCACCCCTTGTCTGAGATTTGTTGGAATACTATTTATTTTGGTTTTGAGTGGTTGGTATTAGTACCATTTGTTTTTGTGTACAATCTCGGAGCATTGAATATCAATGTTAATCTTTGTGCATCCAATCCGCATCAGATGAAAAAGAGTGTAATCCCTGAGCCTGTTACTTTCTTTTATGTATTGTGCTTCATTATTGAAAGATTTCTCTCACAGATGTTCTGGTCCCAAACATGCTGGCCATTGAGAGAGTATAATCCCTGAGGAGTGGAAAACGTGCCTCTAGTATCAGTCTCCAAAATTAGCTCTCCTGAAACAGTCCAGTTTACAGCTTCAGAACATATGCAACGTGGAGTTCGTACATGAACCCATTGTCAGGCTATTGGAGAGACTGGTTCGTTGGTCTAGGGGTATGATTCTCGCTTAGGGTGCGAGAGGTCCCGGGTTCAAATCCCGGACGAGCCCTTCATTTAAGTCGAAAGGGTAGCAATTAACTTTGGAAGATTATTGGACGTCCATGCCATTCATTAAAGTGCTGTTGTAGGCAAAAATACAAAATTACAATAGTCATAATCACACACACCATAACTAAGTTTGACAGTCGAATGGAAAGCTATTGACTCGGGCACATTCTTTGACTTCTAGGACATTCATTTAAGTCCAGTTATTGGCAAACACATCAATATAGTAATTTGTATTGTATAGTACTAATACATACCAGAACTAAGTTAGACTCTTTTGCACGTTTGACACTGCTTTGACATGAGTCAGCAATTTAATAAATGATAATCGATGCATCCATCATGTAATAACTTCCATCTATCCTACATATGATAACTAATTAACGTAGTTATATTATGTCTGTATGTTTATTGAACCAACATACATTCATTTAATATTTTCCACGATCAAATGCATTTTTAACATGTCTATACTCTTGTTATAAGAGAAATACCACAAGTTTGTTTTAAAATAAACAAGAACAGCCACATGAATTAATAATGTATTTTTCAGTGTAAAGGGCTCACATACATCATCATTCAATAATGGCACAAAAAATGAAAAACAGCGGGCCAACATGATGTCCAACAACTAGCATATATTCAGTGCAATTTAGCACCCATTCTTCTTCCACAACACACATCAACACACATTTCCCCCGTATACTTGCCCAACCTCACCCACAGCAGGTAGCCTAAATCAGGCTCTCTCTTAATGAGATACTATGGTTTTGCCTGCTGGCTTCCAGTAGACTGAATATCAATGTCAATCTTTGTGCATCCAATCCGCATCAGATGAAAAAGAGTGCAATCCCTGAGCCTGTTTCTCTCTTTTATGTATTGTGCTTCATTATTGAAAAATTGCTCTCACAAATGTTCTGGTCCCAGAACATGCTGGCCATTGAGAGAGTATAATCCCTGAGGAGTGGAAAACGTGCCTCTGGTATCAGTCTCCAAAGTAAGCTCTCCTGAAACAGTCCAATTTACAACTTCACAACATATGCAACGTGGAGTTCGTACATCAACCCATTGTCAGCCTGTTGGAGTGACTGGTTCGTTGGTCTAGGGGTATGATTCTCGCTTAGGGTGCGAGAGGTCCCGGGTTCAAATCCCGGACGAGCCCTTCATTTAAGTCGAAAGGGTAGCAATTAACTTTGGAAGATTATTGGACGTCCATGCCATTTATTAAAGTGCTGTTGTAGGCAAAAATACAAAATTACAATAGTCATAATAACACACACCATAACTAAGTTTGACAGTCGAATGGAAAGCTATTGACTCGGGCACATTCTTTGACTTCTAGGACATTCATTTAAGTCCAGTTATTGGCAAACACATCACTATAGTAATTTGTATCGTATAGTACTAATACCAGAACTAAGTTTGACTCTTTTACACGTTTGACACTGCTTTGACATGAGTCAGCAATTTAATAAATGATAATCGATGCATCCATCACGTCATAACTTCCATCTATCCTACATATGATAACTAATTAACATAGTTATATTATGTCTGTATGTTTATTTAACCAACATACATTCATTTCATATTTTCCACGATCAAATGCATTTTTAACATGTCTATACTCTTGTTATAAGACAAATACAACAAGTTTGTTTTAAAAGAAACAAGAACAGCAACATTAATTAATAATGTATTTTTCAGTGTAAAGGGCTCACATACATCATCATTCAAGAATGGCACAAAAAATGAAAAACAGCGGCCCAACATGAAGTCCAACAACTAGCATATATTCAGTGCAATTTAGCACCCATTCTTCTTCCACAACACACATCAACACACATTTCCCCGTATACTTGCCCAACCTCACCCACAGCAGGTAGCCTAAATCAGGCTCTCTCTTAATGAGATATTATGGTTTTGCCTGCTGGCTTCCAGTAGACAATGTCAATCTTTGTGCATCCAATCCGCATCAGATGAAAAAGAGTGTAATCCCTGAGCCTGTTTCTCTCTTTTACTTATTGTTCTTATTGTCCTAAAAATTGCTCTAAAAAATGTGCTGCTCCAGAACATGCTGGCCATTGAGAGAGCAAACGAGTGGGAAACGTGCCTCTGGTATCAGTCTCCAAAATGAGCTCTCCTGAAGCTGTCCATTTTACAACTTCACAACATATGCAACGTGGAGTTGGAATTTTGTCCCATTGTCAGACTGATTAAGTGACTGGTTCGTTGGTCTAGGGGTATGATTCTCGCTTAGGGTGCGAGAGGTCCCGGGTTCAAATCCCGGACGAGCCCTTCATTTAAGTCGAAAGGGTAGCAATTAACTTTGGAAGATTATTGGATGTCCATTCCATTCATTAAAGTGCGGTTGTAGGCAAAATTACAATAGTCTTAATAACACACACCATAACTAATTTTGACAGTCGAATGGAAAGCTATTGACTCTGGCATATTCTTTGACTTCTGTGCCATTAAAGGTTGGGTATGGTATTCTCTTTTTTGGCCATTTTTGCAAAATTACTTGAAATCCTTATCATAACCCACTTACAGCCACTGAGTTAGAAGTACTGACATGAAAATTAAACAAGTCAATCATCTGTGGAACGGGCAGGGCTCGAAAAACTCCAGCCAATGA
>NC_082392.1:10587317-10601411 GCF_031168955.1 Gadus macrocephalus
TTTCACGCATGCAGGTTGAACGGATACATGAACCCACACACACACACACACCCAAACACCAACGCTTTGCTTTATTCTCCTTATATATTATTTCCCCCCGCTCTCTCAGTCAGGCTCTCTCTCTCTTATTCGTCATTCCTTCAATCGGTCTATCATGATACACTGTACAGTAGTAACAACAGAACTTTTCCTTCTATGGTCATTTTTAATCCCCAGGCAACTTTTCCTCCCTGTATCGCCCACTAGATGGCAGTAAAGACTGTAAAACCAGTTTTTGTCCAAAGAGACGCTCTGCTAGGATAAGCTTTTAGTGGCACCAACACTGCAAGGAGCTGTATCCACTGGTTGACTTCTACTGCCTTGCTAAGTGGCCGGGTATCAATTCGCAATATTTTCTTTGCTATAGTGCAAATAAACAGCAACAACTGTCTATTAACAACCGCCTTTTTTCTTTTTTCTTTTCCTTATATCAATCACTTTTAAAGTACTTTGATTATTAAGCCATCCTGATACTTTCCTCCAGAGCGACATAACAAGCAGCTATGGGCTTAGTCTCAACGCTGCCTACAGGGAAATAGACTGCTGACATTTGGGTACGAACCCAGAACCCATCTCCTAGGCATCAAACACCCTAACCTGACACAAGACCACCCGTGGCCAACATATATGTGTTGAGCATTTCACGACTACGATCTAACAACCTACGCTGTTGAAGCTAGGTGTGAGAACGGTTCTGTTCTCCCAGCTGGATCACCCGGTGAGGCTGCCCCTCTGCTCTGACTCTAGCTCTGTGTGTCCGTCTGTCAGTCTCCCTCTCAGTTGACAGTTTACTGGTTTATCCTAGTCCTAATCGGATGAGTGCCGCCTGGGATACGCGATCCCGACGCTGACACACATGTCCCCAGTGTTATCCCAGCGCTAACGTGGAGATCAAAACCCCACCACTGACAAATGAGCGTCTGCTAATGCTGAAAAGCACGCAGGCACACACACGCACGCACACACACACACACACACACACACACACACACACACACACACACACACACACACACACACACACACACACACACACACACACACACACACACACACATATGTCCAATGAAATTCAGTAACACAACTCTAACTAAGCAAATATGCAACAGACACATGCTACACCACACACCTGATCAATGAATTCAAACACATGCACAACAGTAACCATACAATGCACACACACACACACACACACACACACACACACACACACACACACACACACACACACACACACATACACGGAATACAGATATGCTCATAAAATCAAGACAAATCACAGATGCACGCCTTAAGCATGCTATAAAAAGTGGAACACACTGTCCTTTATGAATGTGTGTTTTTTGGTCTTAATGTCTATAATAGCGGCATTTAGCAGTAATGTAATAACTGCTCGCTGCTATTACTGCTCTAACAGCTCCACTGTCCCAGGGAGTGGTTCACACTGAGGCCACACACACACACAAGCAGACACACACGCGCACGCACACGCAGACACATACAAATACAGTGTAGTGCAAACCGAAGATTGTGTGTGTGTATGTGTGTGTCATGTACACATGCATGGATAAACGCGGGTAAGTGCGACTATGTACTGGGTGCGTATGGCAGTTTTTTTTTTGTTTCATGTGTGTGTGTGTGTGTGTGTGTGTGTGTGTGTCTCATTCTAATGGGGCTAATACGAGTGGCTTCCTCCGCTAGCTCCTCGACCTCTGAACCACCACCACCGCTGCACCATAATAGAGGCCCTTTAATGGCTTCTGCATGGGTGTGGCCACGGCGGCCCTCACACACACACACACACACACACACACACACACACACACACACACACACAAACACACGTTCCAGCGTGCACACCTGGTAAGGGGACACCCCTCGGCCCTCGTTGCGCCCGCCATGCGCTGCCCCTCTCGCCGCTCATAATTGGGCAGGCGTGTGTGTGTTAGGGAAACAGGGGGATACTTTTATTAAACCGCCGCAGTCTGACCGCTCACAACCCTTGCATTCCTTCCACCGTGCCTGGGAAACCCTGGCCCCCTGAAAAGTGGCAGGTAGTGTTTGTGTTTGCGGCCCCGGTGAAGCTGTTCCACGCCAACAGAAGCAGCAGCAGCAGCAAGCCAGCGCTGGAACGTCACCCCTGCCCCGTCCTATTCTAGTCTAAAAATACCCCCGCAGGCGGAGGAGAGCGAGCTTCAAGGTCTGGTGTTGGGGGGGGTTGGTGAGGCCCGACCTGTCTCTGACGGATGAAACGCTTGCATGCTCCTTGAGAATACAAAAAAAACAAAGGGTGTCCGGATGACTGTACGTGTGTGCGTGAGAGGCCATCCGTGAGGTCCGTCCACGCTCCCTTGGGCCCTGCACTATTTATACCCTTAAGTCAAAACATTGTTAATAGCACGCTGAAGATGGAAAAGGGTCAGCTCGGCTTCCTCTCCAAGTACTTCTCCATCATATTTAGTCAGAAACACACCACCCGAGGCTAGAGGGTACCGTCTGATTATCCTGGTGCTCCCACTAGTATTTGATTGTAATGCATACACACAAATGCGTATAGCCACACGAAAGCCAGTTTGACACATCCTCCAGGAATCCCATGTTTTCCTCCTCACCTGAAACTGTAGGCTGTTGGTGCATAATTCAGAACACGCTTCCTATCGGAAGTGTGCTCTCGGTCTCACTCCTTTGGTAGTGAGTTCTACGTCGGAGTCTATTGCTAGTGACCTCTGTGTCTCAGTCTATTGTTCGTGAACTCTAGTCCTCAGTCTATAATGAACTCTAGGTCTCAGTCTAAAGTGAACTCTAGGTCTCAGTCTATAGTGAACTCAAGGTCCCAGTCTATAGTGAACTCTAGGTCTCAGTCTAAAGTGAACTCCAGGTCTCAGTCTATAGTGAACTCTAGGTCTCAGTCTATAGTGAACTCAAGGTCCCAGTCTATAGTGAACTCCAGGTCTCAGTCTATAATAAACTCTAGGTCTCAGTCTATAGTGAACTCTAGGTCTCAGTCTATAGTGAACTCCAGGTCCCAGTCTATAGTGAACTCTAGGTCTCAGTCTATAGTGAACTCAAGGTCCCAATCTATAGTGAACTCCAGGTCTCAGTCTATAGTGAACTCCAGGTCTCAGTCTATAGTGAACTCTAGGTCTCAGTCTATTGGTCATGAACTCAAGGTCTCAGTCAATAGTGAACTATAAGTCTCAATCTATAGTGAACTCTAGCCTTCAGTTTATTGGTCGTGAACTCAGTCTATAGTGAACGCTAGGTCTCAGTCTATAGTGAGCTCTAGGTCTCAGGCTATTGGTCGTGAACTCTAGGTTTCATTCTATAGTGAACTATAGGTCTCAGTCTATAGTGACCTCTAGCTCTCAGTCTATTGGTCGTGAACTCTAGGTCTCAGTCTATAGTGAACTATAGGTCTCAGTCTATAGTGAACTCTAGTTCTCAGTCTATAGTGAACTATAGGTCTCAGTCTATAGTGAACTCTAGTTCTCAGTCTATTGACAGGGTTGTATTTGGCGCCGCTGTTGCTGCAAAATTACTATTTAAAGAGCGCAAATGAAATCAAAGTGTACAAATTAGATGGTTTACTTACACATCTCCAATTTACACACACGCAAATCACACACACACACACACACACACACACACACACACACACACACACACACACACACACACACACACACACACACACACACACACACACACACACACACACACTAAGCATGATGTGTGTTAGCATGTGTGTGTTTGTGTGTGTGGACTGTAGGTGGCTGTCTCTTTGACCTCTGCTTGATGCCAGCGGGAGTTTTAATAGCGCGGCGAGGCCTAATTATAGTGCTCTACCGACACAGCCCTGCTGCTTAACAGCCGAGGTTGTGCGTGGGTGTGTTTGTGTGTGCGTGTTTATACAGCAGGAATTTCCAGATGCACACAAACCCCCCCACACACACACACACAAACACATGGTTGACCAAGGTGTGTGCTGCTAGGTGTTAATGTGGATATCAGATCGAAGCTCGGGAATGGCCTGCTGTTGTCCTTCAACTGCGCCCTGAAATAAAGCAGAACCAGGAGAAAGCCACCGGGCTGCAGGAAACCCAAGATGAAGCACACAGTCATTATGGCTGCAGAAACACCGTGTTGGGGGAATGTTCATTTTCACCACCACCAAGATGTGTTCAGACGTGCTCAAAGTTTTATTTGGATGAAGTTTAATTAGTTTAAAGATTGATAGATTGCGGGGAACATAGGACCCTTTTCTGGGAAAAGGGTCCTATGTTCCCCGCTTTTCCCAAAAAGGGTCCTATGCTCCCCGGTATGTATGGCTACAGGGGAACATAGGACCCTTTTTGGGGAAAACCGGGAACAAAGGACCTGCTCAATTTTGTTCTGCTCAATGGTTGAATCTCCTCGTGACTGAATGTTTGTATACAGCGCGCATGCTGTATGAGCGCAGGGTTGATGCGCTCCACTTTTTTCTGTGGAGAACCAGCGCCTTGAACATTAAGCATAAAACGAAACCGGATCGTTTTCGCCCGTTTCGGCTCCGTGTGGACGGGGCCTTATTTCCAATCGGTCATTCTGACCGGAGACATTTAGAATTTTCGGTCCTCCTCATTTTTTTCCGGTCTAAGACCGGTAATTACCGGACAACGGGAACTCTGGGCAGCCAATGGTCTGAAGTTTGAATGATGGTCGGGTCATTGGTTCAACATATTAACAATTTACCATATAGTCAGATGCGTGCGCAAATCAGCTTATTGGGAGATAATAGTAAATCTCAGATCGACAAATGCCTAAACTCTACCTGCTCCTTAATTACATAAAATCCAATGGAAGTAACTTGAGATAAAAAAACGTAATCAATCTTTTATTTAAAATTGATCTCTCACTCTTCCTCTCTATCTCTCCCTCTCTCTCTATCTCTCTCTCTCTCTCTCTCCCTCTCTCCTCTCTATCCAGGCCACCACTCTGTGTGTATCCAGTCTATGGACGGTATGTTGATGTTCTTCGAGCAGGAGAGCTACTCTTTCGGCCGGTTTCTACCTGGCTTTCTGCTGCCTGGCCCACTGGCCTACTGCCCTCGAACCGACAACTTCCTCACCGTCTCCTCTACCAGGCAGCTGGAGAGCTACAGGTGGGTCACTGTTACACACATGTATATATGCATGCGTTCACTCTGTCTCTGTTTAGCGCATTCTTTCACACATGCACACTCTCTCTCGCACTCGCTCTCGCTCTCGCTCTCTCTCTCTCTCTCTCTCTCTCTCTCTCTCTCTCTCTCTCTCTCTCTCTCTCTCTCTCTCTATCTCTCTCCCGCTCTCCTCTCACACACACACATACATAAACACACTCATACATACTCAAGAGAAAATACAAGGAGTGGTTCATAGGATTGATTTGTCCAAAATGTTTCTGCCTGAGAGGTGTATTATATCTGTATATTATGTATTTATAATCTATGGGCTGAAGTCCTCGTTCTGCTAGCTCAGTTTATTTGCCCTGCTGGCCTGTCTCCTGCCTTTATGAATGAGAGCTTGATTTGCCGTATACTGTACGCGTGTGTTTGTGTGTGTTTGTGCAACGTGTGTGCATGTGTGCTGGGGCTTGTATAACGGTGGTGTGTGTCTGTGTATATATGTGCATGAGTTTGTATAACGTGTGTATGTGTGTGTGTGGTTGTGTGTGTTTCACCGGTAGATCCTCTTTCATATAAATGAGTGTTTCCTCCGACTCAATCTCCCATGATGACAGATATTTCTGATTCCCATTTCAAAGCTTGTGTGTGTGTGTGTGTGTGTGTGTGTGTGTGTGTGTGTGTGTGTGTGTGTGTGTGTGTGTGTGTGTGTGTGTGTGTGTGTGTGTGTGTGTGTGTGTGCGTGAGAGAGACATTTGTGGTCTGCCCATATGGTAGGCATGTAGATGAATAATCAGTTTCCTGTGGTTTTCAATCTCTCTTTCTCTTTCCCTCTTTCTCTCTCTTCCTCTCTTTTCCTCTCTTTTCCTGTCTTTCTCTTTCTCCCACACACTCATTCTTTGTCCATTCATGCTACACAAGGACATCATTAGCAGAATATCTAACGAAGAGGTGCAAAGCAGCGACAGCCATAGTTATTATGAGTGTTGTTTTAGTATAATTAGACCTGTTGCTGCACTCATTCACACAAGGACAAGCCTTGTAGAAGAACTTCTTCACTGGGCTGCTGTTACAACATCTGTCCCTTCACCCTGGCATCAGTTACAACCAGAAATGTGTTGGTACCAGACATCAGTTCTTACCAGACACCAGTAACAACCAGACACCAGTTACAATCAGCTACAACCAGACATCAGTTACAATAAGTTACAACCAGACATAAATTGCAACCAGAAATGTGTTGGAACCAGACATCAGTTCTAACCAGACACCAGTAACAACCAGACATCGGTTACAATAAGTTATAACCAGACATCAGTTACAACCAGACATCAGTTGCAACCAGATGTGTTGGTACTAGACATCAGTTCTAACCAGACACCAGTAACAACCAGACATCAGTTACAATAAGTTATAACCAGACATCAGTTACAATAAGTTACAACCAGACATCAGTTGCAACCAGATGTGTTGGTACTAGACATCAGTTCTAACCAGACACCAGTAACAACCAGACATCAGTTACAATAAGTTATAACCAGACATCAGTTGCAACCAGATGTGTTGGTACTAGACATCAGTTCTAACCAGACACCAGTAACAACCAGACATCAGTTACAATAAGTTATAACCAGACATCAGTTGCAACCAGATGTGTTGGTACTAGACATCAGTTCTAACCAGACACCAGTAACAACCAGACATCAGTTACAATAAGTTATAACCAGACATCAGTTGCAACCAGATGTGTTGGTACTAGACATCAGTTCTAACCAGACACCAGGAACAACCAGACATCAGTTAAAATAAGTTCCAACCAGACATCAGTTACATTAAGTTACGACCAGACATCGGTTACATCAAGACATCAGTGACAAAGAATCATCTAAGAATCAAGAATTTATTGCAACCTCTAATAAGGCCAGGATCAATTTCTAGGAATAAATCGCAACAAGGAATTGATTACAACCAGGAATTGATTAAACCAGAACCTGTTACAACCTGGAATATGGTGCAACCAGCAATAAACTAAGAAAAACATAAATAGCAGAAATATGTTACGAACTGCTCTAAAGGTTTTTGTTTCACTGCAGGGGTTGTGATCATAGCATGAAGTTCCTATATATCCAAATGTGGCACACTGAAACTTTAAATATTTATCAAGTATAAGTAATGAATACCTCATCTGTCTGTCACCAAGTAGGGAGAGCTCAACCCAAAAGGTCCTCAGAGCGTTTACACAGGGACACACACAGTACAGTGCAGTGTCCAAGGTCCTTAGTTGACATCACCGACTCTGAAAGCATGTGAGATTATAGGAGATGAAAAATAGGCTGCATTCAGCCATTATAGCCATTATAGCCATTATAAAACGGGAATATTAAAAGTGGGACTCAGCCTAATTTAATTGAACTGTAAATTAAATTAGAAAGTATGATGGATGGCCCGATTAAGGGAGCCAACTTAAGGTAATAATAAATCACGGATTTAATGTTTGGACCAGCAAAGTTCTGTGTCATGTCGAGCTTGTTCGAGAAAGAGAGGTAGAGAGAGAGAGAGGGAGGTAGAGAGAGGGAGGTAGAGAGAGAGAGAGAGAGAGAGAGAGAGAGAGAGAGAGAGAGGGAGGTAGAGAGAGAGAGGGAGATAGAGAGAGAGAGGGAGGGAGGGAGAGAGAGAGAGAGAGAGAGAGAGAGAGAGAGAGAGAGAGAGAGAGAGAGAGAGAGAGAGAGAGAGAGAGAGAGAGAGAGAGAGGGGGCAGAGAGGGGGGCAGAGAGAGAAATAGATGGAGAGAGAAAGAGAGAGAGAGAGAGGGAGGTAGAGAGACAGAGAGAGAGAGATCAGTTCCCGCCAGTCTACGGTAACTGCCAACCCTTTTACAGGAAATGTCCTCAGGGTGAACACGCCAGCATCAACTGACCAGGGATCAGCCTAAACACTTTATTACTTAGCGGGTCCACCTGTCAGGGGAGCAGCCCCACGTCATTAGTCTCCGCTGGGACCTGACACACCCTCTCAATCAGGGGAAAAGACACCCCCTTGTACATGGATTGGATTAATATTAATGCAGAGAGAAGCTCCGACCGTGTGGACTCGGGTGCACCGCAGGGCGGCCCGATGCCAAACTCCTGCAACCCGTCCTGGGTTCCAGAAAGTTGCTGGCGCTGTCCTGGCTGCTTTGGGTATTTGAGCTAAGGGAAACAAAAATGTCACACGCTGGGTTTACAGGTGCAAGTTCCCACGCGAGTTTTGGACCGTTAAGGGGGCACAAGGGTTGGAACATCAGGGGCCCCTGGGATAAAGGCCCCCCTTAGATGCCTCAGAGTGGGGCCAAGAGTTGCTCAGTGGGGTTTTACCTAGTGTGTCGTACGGTCTGGGTATGGGCAGATCGCCTTTGTTGAAATGTGTGTCTTCGTTTACATGTGCAGTTAAAACGCGCTCACGTGCTCAGTCAGCCTGCCCTAGGTCAGTCAATTGCAGAGAAAATATTTAGCTATTCTGTAAAGCTGGGTTTCATGTAAAATGTAAGGATTTTATAGAATGACGGTTCACGGTTAAACATCTGAAGGACTTTCCTTTTTTCCTTTTATGGGGGTAAATCAGATGATGTAGAACTTTTAGTGAAGGTTCAGAATGATGGCACGGTAACATTTTCAAGTCAGCACAATGTTTTATTCAGAATGCCCTAACAATGCGTTTTGCTGTACTGGTGAACATGTGTTTTACTGGAGGATGACCACATTGAAGACTAACTAAGTAGGCGTATCAATGACATCCTATGTTCCATACGGCTTTTACACTGACGTCACACGTTTTCCATGAAAAAGGAAGAAATAAGATCATGATAGTCTGGAGGTCTCCCAGCCATCTTTATCTATTTTTACATTCTGCTAGAATGTTACATGCCCAGATTAAGTGTGTGTTGCCGACTTTGTGTGTGTGTGCGTGTCCCAGGTACGAGACGCTGGCTGTGGCCACAGACGCGGAGAGCCGGCAGGATGCAGAGCTTCCTCTGAAGACAGGGGGGAAGAGACTGACGGTGAGCCTCCAATCAAGTGTCCCTCGTTTCCCTTTCACGGCAAACGGGCTCCTAAATTAGCTATGAAGTGTTATCTGATTGGTCGGATGCCAGGAACTGAGTGAATGAGCTGTGAGGAGGGGGGGAAGGGGATCAGCCTTTCTGTGACCCTGTGCTTACATGTTCCACATCCCCAGAAGACATTTACACTAGGATCTCAGCCGTAACCACAACTTTGTTATCTACAGGCCACTTACAAGGGCAGCGTAACACGAGAACTGAGTTGAACTCTTGTAATGTCTGAATCACAATTAAGTTTTTGTGTAACTGTCAAAGGTCACAGCGGTTTGTAATTATTGCCATTAATTATAATACCAATAAACTTGACTTGTGTTGCGCAAGTTTACTAAGCGATTTGAACGTGCACAATAAAAATTATTATTGCTAACAAATTGAATTAAGGAGCGAATTGGACAGTGGATTAGAATAATGGAAACACCGAATCAATAGAGAGTGGGATGCATTAACCAAAGCACAGAGGTGGAGGAAGAGCTGCAATCAATAAACACAAATAAAATATAGTAGGGAATAAAATCCGATAGCACGCACAGACAAAGCAAATTTGTGTTTGTGTGTCCTCCAGCCTGACTGGACGGTGGTCCTGGGCGAAGCGGCCCTGGACCTCAGCATTCCCTCCTTATCCCACGCCTCCTCCTCCATCTGCGTCCTCGGAGAGAGGAACCTCTACTGTTTCCGCGACAACGGGCAGATCCGCTTCATGAAGAAGCTGGAGTACAACCCCAGCTGTTTCCTGCCCTACGCCTCAGGTGAGCCTCGCCTTCCCAGCCCTCTCCCCCCCAGAGTCACACACACATACACAGACACGCACGCACGCACGCACGCATGCATACACGCATACACACACACTCTCCTTCTTTTGCAGTCCAGCATGGAACGCCCATATACAGAGACATACCTTTGTGGATTAATTTACCAGTTGTGTTAGTAATCCACATTTCCTTCGATCATCCCGTTATTCATTATACTATTATTTGTGTGTGTCATGTGTTAATGTGGATCCAACGACTGCTAGCTGACTAAAGTGTTTCAGCTAACATCACACAGCAGCCTCACTGTGACACCTCAGTACCGCCACCACATCTGTGTTTCCATTAGTTCCATTATTTGAAGGGATCCGACTCAGATCTGACCGTCCTCCAACCCCTAGCGATCAGCACCGGTGCGTGAGCCGGTGGTTTCCATCCTAAATCACGTAAACACATTCACCATCAGCGCAGACATTCGGTTGCATGACCCCTAAGAAACACACAAGACCGAGAGACAAACCTGAATCCAAACTCCTAACACATGGTCTGGACTCACACATACACCAACGTGCACACTCACACATACACACACACAAATACACACACACACACACACACATATACAGACGCACGCACACACACACACACATGCGCGCACACGTACACTCACACAGACACAAACGCATACACACACAGATTTGTGAATTATTCAACAATTAACGTCTGTTTATCTGAAATTGCTGCGTGATTGTAGTCAATTAGAAATTAGAATAGGAGTCGTGAGAAGACACATACGTATAATGAAACACTTAGCGCACGCTCACACACTCAAAGTAACACAGATGCGATTTTATTAGCCGAGGCTGCTCACGAACAGAAAGAAGAAACACCTGCTGCTGCGCTCTGATCTGGAGACCACGGCCGCGTGTCAGAGAGAGAGAGAGAGAGAGAGAGAGAGAGAGAGAGAGAGAGAGAGAGAGAGAGAGAGAGAGAGAGAGAGAGAGAGAGAGAGAGAGAGAGAGAGAGAGAGAGAGAGAGAGAGAGAGAGAGAGAGGAGAGGAGAGAGAGAGAGAGAGAGAGGAGAGAGAGAGAGAGAGAGAGAGATTATAAATGGAATGAGGGGGTGGAGGGTGTTTTGGTGTTCTGTGGCGTTGAGGAGCAGGAGATTATACAGCTGTCCTGGGTGATTTCTACCTTTCTCCCGGCCCTCCAGCGCACAGCTGTGTCCGCTGGACCTGCGCCCTCCTAACCTCCTTTCTCCTTCTCTCACCATGCAGTATATCAATGTCACTCTCTCTCCCCTCTCGCTCTCTCTCTATCTTTCTCACCATACCGTATAGCTATGCTTTTCGCTTTTATCTCCTATTTTATGTCTTCCCTGATGATTTCTGTTCCTCTCTCTCTCCTCCTGCTCTGTTTTTTCACTCGCCTCTCCCTCTGGGGATTCGGCTCCCTCTGTCTTCCTGTGGGCGTGTGTGTGTGTGTGTGTTTTGAATGTTCTTTATTTAGTTTAAGATTAAGCATCTGTATAATCATTCCCCGAGGTAGACACACACATACACACATACACACACACACACACACACACACACACACACACAAACACACACACACACACACACACACACACACACACACACACACACACACACACACACACACACACACACACACACACACACACACACACACACACACACACACCTTGTTTCTGCTGGGCTGAGAATGGACCCCACATGTGGGTCTGGTGCAGGGTCGATTCCTGCCCTACCCGACAGACAGAGTGAGCACAGAGTGAAAGAATGTGATTTGATTAAGTTTATCGTTGCTGCCATAATCAATAAACTGTGCTGCAGTCTAACGGTTGGCCCTAATGTTTACCCTAATGTGACATTTGAAATGCTGGATGCCTAAGTGGATCACAACGCGGTGGAGTAACATTTCCAAGTGTGTAACAAGTGTGCGCAGTATCAGAAATTACACTGAACAAGGGTTGAGATTTGGGTTGAATTTGAGAGAGGGATGGAATTCGATGTGTGAAGGATGAAAAGATGAAGGATGTTTCCTGGGACGGACAGTAGAAAAACAGACGCAGCGTGCAGGAGTAGAGAGCGGTGAAGCTCTTGGCAAAAGAGGAGGAGAGGAAAGGTGATGGAGAGAGAGGACAGAGAAAGAGAGGCAGGGCCCGAGCTAAACGGGAATCTAGAATCAAGGTTCGGAGCCGCTATAATTACCGCGGGTAATTACACATATAGGTAGATTATAATTACGGCTCAGAGTTTTCCTCCACTTTAACTTTGAAGCCCACGCACTGCTAATGTTGCTCCGGTCCTTCATGTGGACCGGGGCTGGTCCCGCTCAGATCTGCCCTGGTGGTACGCACACTGTTGGTGGCAATGATTGGACACCTGTGTGTGTGTCTGTGTGTTTGTGAACGAAAAAAACGGAACATATATCAATTACACATTTATACTCGGAGAGCGGAATCTTTTTTTTTCGGAGGTTGGAATGTTTTATTAGCTGCTCGGGTGCTGACCCGGCCGTTTATAGAGCCGTTTTACTTTCCTACAACAACCCCCCTGAAACAGAACGCTCATCTGAGCCCGTTGCCCCCTCCCTAGGAGGTAACGCACAGCCCGTAAGAACTCACCGGCCTTAATTCTCCGTTCTTAAAACAGACTGGTCCTCCTGTTCTACCTCACAGAAACATGTTCCCTTCATCTCATCGTCGGAGCCATGCTGTGAGATAGGTCGCTCACCTTTGACCTAGGCCATGTGTTATCGTCACAAAATCCATTGTAAATTCCCCTGGATGTTGACAAGTCTCGGTATCAACTATCTCACTGATCGTAAAATCAAACAAGATACTATTTCTTTATTTGGGCAACGTTCACCACTTTAAGTGGCCGAAACGTCCCATTCAAATTAGATAAAAGTAACACCCTTTCTTCTCTTCTCATTTCCCCTTCGTCCGATCCCCCGTAGTAGCGGAGGGCACCATCAACCTGTTGCTTGGGAACCACAACAACATGATGCTGGTGTTCCAGGACACGACCCTGAAGTGGGCCGCCCAGCTGGCCAGTGTCCCCGTCGCCGTACGCGTGGCCAACTTCTCGTGAGTACAGAGGGTGTGATGTCACAAACATCAAAGCCATGTTTGACTGCTCCCTGTTGCCTCCACGACCACGGGGGAGCCCTGAGAAGTTCCGAGGCAAACCCTGTTGATTGACTGCCCTTCGCCCCTGATTCTATAATAAGGATTTCTCTGGCCTTCACTGTTTATTTTTGAATGGTTTTTTTTTATGGCTTGTCGGTGGGTTGAGGCAGGTGGTGCTGAAATGGAAGGTGTATTTTGACCTTTTGTTTGTGTATGAGGTCGAACTGCCAAGGAAGGAAGAAGGAAGGATTTAGATTATACTCTGACGTGTGTGTGTGTGTGTGTGGGTGTGTGTGGGGGGGTCGGGGTCGGTGTGTGTGGGTGTGTCTATTCTCCTTGCTCTATTAGCACAAAACAGAGCTATCATCATAGGTCACCTACTACATATGTTGGGTTTCACTCTTGCCCTCTTAATATATTCCTCTTGCACTCCCCCAAGCAACCTTCTGCCTGCTGTGTCTCTCTCTCACACATACACACACAAACCTAGCACAGCATACTCACACGCACCAACACACTGATAGAACAACATAGACAATCCAAGAAATCCCCACATTAAAGTCAAACACTTAAAGCTAAACAAACACACACACACACACACACACACACACACACACACACACACACACACACACACACACACACACACACACACACACACACACACACACACACACACACACACACACACACACACACACACACACACACACACACACACACACACACACACACACACACACACACACACACACACACACACACACACACACACACACACACACACACACACACACACACACACACACACACACACACACACACACACACACACACACACACACACACACACACACACACACACACACACACACACACACACACACACACACACACACACAAACACACACACACA
>NC_082392.1:10601511-10604011 GCF_031168955.1 Gadus macrocephalus
ACCAGTTAATATACACACACACACACACACACAATCTGTCATCTATCTTACCTTCTTATCCTATACACTGATGGAATCAGGCGTTTGAAACGGCCACCCTTGGTGCGTCAAGTCACGCAAAGTTTAAATAAACACTGAACAAACGGATTCATATTGATAGATAGATGGGATTCATAAAACCTTCTGGAATACCCCATGACGCCAGAGAGCGTGCTTACGTCTCCATTACTGTGTCTTCCAGGAGGAGGCCATTTATCGAAGCAGATTGCTCTTATTTATGTTCATTAAGAACCATTCCCTTAACTCGGGTTCCTTCAAGATTAATTAAAATCGCCCGGTATTCCTAACAGCTGTTGCATGCTGTCCATGATGTAATGTCATCATGTTATTGGTTATTTACTTTTATCAAAACATCCTCCTTTCATCTCCTATCCCTTTCCCCCACCTCTCCCTTCCCCTCTCCCCTCCTTTCCCCTCCCCGCTCCTCTCCCCTCCCCTCTCCTCTCCCCTTTCCTCCCTTCCCCTCTCCCCTCTCCTCTCACCTATACCCTTTTTCCCTCTCCCTCTCTCCTCCCCTTCCTCTCCCCTTTCCTCCCTTCCCCTCTCCCCTCCACTCTCCCCCCTTCCCCTCCCCCCTCTCCTCTCACCTCCACCCTCTTCCCTCTCCCCTCCCCCCCCCCCCCCCCCACCCCAGGGAGCTGAAGGGGGTGCTGGTGACCCTGAGTTCAGAGGGCCACCTGCAGTGCTCCTACCTGGGCACGGACCCGTCCTTCTTCTCCACGCCCAAGGTGGACGCCCGCGAGGTGGACTACGAGCAGCTGGACGCCGAGATGAAGACCCTGCAGAGGGTCATCAGAGAGGCCACGCGCACCCAGGGTATGACGCCCCAGAGCCCCGCTCAGAACCCAAGCTCAGGCTGGGACCGGGGCTGCTACAGGGCTGGAGACGTGCTGCGGGAATCTGTGGGTTCAAAACCTGAGTTGAGGTTGAACTGTTGATTTAGTCAAGCTTCTCAAGGTTCAAATTAACTTACGATATACAGTTTCTGACAACAAAAGAAGAATATATTTGTTAAGTTGTCATGACCATAATGTACAAGAAAAATGTACAGCCTTTTTAAATCCTTTTTTTGTTCATCATTGTATCGTCCTAGCATTGGTGGGGATCGCATGGATTCTGGTATTGGCACAGCTGTCAAAAACATTGTTTCTTCAGTAGAATTAAGCGTTTCCATGGTAACAGCATATTAGAGCTGCTGTATTGTTAAAGAAGGCATGAATAGGGAGGGATCCTTCAGGGTTAATTGGTTGGAGGTCCACTGTGGTGTGACCGCAGTCCCAATCAGGAGGAGGTTGAAGGCTTGGGTGGAGATGCAGTCCACCATATGACATGCACACTATTTTGTATCTAGGCCTGGTCTCTCTTCCAGCGGTGCTGGTCTGTTGGACGGGGAGCCCTTAGGGAAGGTGTGGTGCTGACACGCTGAGTAATGTTAGTCTTTGTTTGTCCTCAGACATCCTGCCCAAGGCTGACACCGAGGAGGCCGTGACCGTCACCGCTACTGTCTCATCCAGCATGGACACCCCCTCGGTACACACACACACACACACACATACACACACACACTCACACGCACTCGCACGCACTTACACACGTAAACACACAAACACACACAAACACCAGATGCACATGCACGCACACACATACTCAAAGACACGCATGCGCACACACAGAAACATTGACCCACACACACAAGTGCACACTCTGAGAGACACACACACACACACACACACACACACACATACACACACACACACACACACACACACACTGTGTATGAGCCTGTGAAACACATGCACTTTACACACACTCATTATCCACACAAAAATCACTCACCCGTTCACCCCACCACACCCCTGCAATACACAACTGCATCAACTGCAAGCACACACACTCACAGAGACCATTACGTCATGCTGTAAACACATATGCTCTCCCGAACAACTCTCAAACATGAAGTGAAACGTTGAGGCGCAGATCCAGCCTTACAGGCATGGTGGAGAGACAACCTCCAAGGTGGAGCCTCTGACCCGAGCCAGCTCAGATAGCATGAATCACCACCCCCACCCCTCACAAGAATCCCCTTATGTTCAAAAGCACAGACCCTGTGCGAGAGTCCTCATCTCTCCTCCGGCCCCATCCCCAATATCAGCACCGTTCCTCCCGACCTTTCACCCCCACCCCCCACCCCAACGTCGCCGGACATAAACCTGGGGGCAGAATGTCAACGGCAGAGGGATCTGAGGTGCCATGCTTTAGGGTTCTGATAGGGGGGAGAAAGAAAGAAGGAAAGGAACTCAGACGGACAGAAATGATTCCCTTTAAACTGCGTTAAGAAGTGATACAATAGAGCCAAATACATGGATTTAGGGCTGCTCGATCATGGGAAAAATCATAATCACGATCATTTTGTTCAATAAGGAAATCACGATTATTCAAA
>NC_082392.1:10609011-10614011 GCF_031168955.1 Gadus macrocephalus
GTGTGTGTGTGTGTGTGTGTGCGCCTTCCATCCCGGCCCTCTGCTGTCCCGTGTCCCCCGGGGTAGGGTGGGGGCGCGGAGTGGCGGGGTGGATGGGTGGGTAGGTAGCACATTTTGACTTTTATTGTTATTCTACTCTTTATTTGTCTCAGATGGCAGCTCATTTCCCATTTCCCAACACACTAGCACCTTTGTTCTCCCTCCCTCCCTCGCTCTCTCCTTCCTTCTCTCACAGGCACATGGGCTTTCTTTTATTTCTCTCATTCCCTCTCTCTCTCCGTTTCACTCTGTTTGCTTTATGTTCTATCACTCAGCCACACCTTTCTTTGCTTTATGTCTGTATTATATCTCGCTTTCTATCCACCTATCTGTCTCTGTTCTCTCTCTCTCTCTCTCTCTCTCTCTCTCTCTCTCTCTCTCTCTCTCTCTCTCTCTCTCTCTCTCTCTCTCTCTCTATATATATATATATATATATATATATATATATATATATATATATATATATATAATTTCACTCTTTAGGCCTCTCTCTAGCGCTCTCCATCTTTTATTTTTTCGTCTCACTCTGTCTCTCGATCCTGTTTGTAAACTCTTAAGTAACGTAGAGTAAATTGCCGGCTTATGGTGATTTAACAAAGTCTTGCTAATTCACTTGTTCCTAAATATATGAACATACCTTTATTTAACCATTTACGTTGTGTTTACAACATTTGTTTGTTTTGGTTCATTTTTGGATCAAACCTGTCATTATTTAGGCATTTTAAGTAATTTCCCACATTTTCTGAGTTTGCCGCTGGTAGCGTCTACACCACAAACAAACACATGAATTCACTTCACACACACCACATTCCGCATAGCTGCACATCAGACCAATTTAAACATGTTGACACGGCCAAGGGTTGGTGCAATAGACAGGCTTAGTTTATTATGTGTCATTATGTGCATGCTTTGGTAGGATTGAACAATACAGACTTATTGGATCATGAGCATTCCCATGGTGCCATGGAGCCTTTCCTTACCCTTACCGTAACAACATAACCCCTTGCATTGATTATCTTAACAACACTTACCCCTTACTTAACCATTTTTTTATTTGTTTATTTGTTTCTTTATTATAGGGTTAGGGTTAATGAATGCTTAAACTGCACGCCAAAACTTAACCAATCTAGCCTTATACCTTAAGTTTAAGCATTTTCTGCCCAAACATAAACATTTTCCACACCTTGGGAAAAACATTTTTCCCAAGGCTTTTGGATCTGTTTGAAATAAGCGTGGGCTCAAGCGATAACACACTGATTTGACCGGTTAATGTGATAATTGTTAACGGGCTAACTGGGGACGGCAGGGGGGAATAGCTGTTTACAAGGTAAAGGTCATCCCAGAGACATGAGCAGAGGCCAGACCCAGAGAGGTCAAAGGTCATCGCTTAACCCCACCCTGATGTGCACTCCAGATTCCTACTTAAATTTTTTTGGACTTGAGGTGTGAGACACACAGCCACACACAACCAGACACACACACACACACACACACACACACACACACACACACACACACACACACACACACACACACACACACACACACACACACACACACACACACACACACACAGCAACACACACACACACACACACAGCCACACACACACACACACACACACACAGCCACACACACACACACACACACAGACTCACACAATCAGACACACACAGACAAACACAGATGCAGTTACATAGGCAAATCCATGGGTGTATGGCCACTTGAAAAGCAAACAAAAACATGTGCATGCACAAACCTTTAAACAGTAGGTTGGTACACACCACACCCTTAAGTCTCACCTCTCTGTGTGCGGTACATGCCCCCCTCTCAGCCCCACTTGACCTCTGACCTCTGAGCTCACCCATACGGACAGCGCTAGGGTTACGCTGAGCTGTCAGCATTTCTGGCCTCAACCTCAAGGAAGAGTAGCGCACACGTGCACACACACATAACCACATTATGTGTTTTATGCGTGATGATGTTAAAAATACATCACCATTTGAAATGAGAGAGAGAGAGAGGTATATGAAGCATAGAGAGGGCTAAAGAGAGACACACCCTATGGAAGCCAGGTCAGAGCCACACAGACAGACGTGGATATAAGATGTATATTTATGTAAAGAAAAATACGAGGAGCCAAGGGTCATTGTTGAGCCGTTTTCTCTCCTTTGTGTTTTTTGTTGGCCTTAGTGCTCTCGTTAATGGACCTGCTAACACTCAGAGCACTCTCACCTTTGACCCCTGGCTGACCCTAGGGCTAAAAGCCCTGTGCTGAAAGACAGGATGAGGTGCGGACGAGAGAGAGAGGGACTGGAAAGAGCAAGAGTTTGGGGCAGGGAGAGAAGGAAAGACCAGAAGGTGGATGGAGAGAGGAGAGGAAGTGAGAGCATGATGGATGGCTGAGAAATGAAAGTTTAGGGGAGGACGTGGAGACAGGGAGAGAAGTGAAAAGGGGGAATTGAAATGGAGTGGAAGGACTGAAGTGATTGAGCGAGGGACAGGGGAGGTCAGGGGAGGTCAGCTGGGGCTGGCAGAATGTGGATAATGTCTCTCTCCACTGGGTTAATTTATTTTGTCCTGCCTTGGCAACAGGCCTTTCCACATCTACTCACTGTCTTGATTTTCACTTCTCACCCTCTTTTTTTATTGGTTCTCTCTGCCACCCCCATGTTCTGTCTATCATCAAGTAAAGGGCTCTGCTCAGTTTTACATTGTGTGTGTATGTGCATGTGCGTGCGTGTGTGTGTTTGCCTGTGTCTGTGTGTGTGTGTGCGTATGTGTGTGTCAGTGTAAAAGGTAAAGTTAACCAGATATGGTGTTTGAACATAACATCTTTCTGCACAAGCTTGAAGTGTACAACGCCACACATAAGCCACGTTTCTAAAGCAGGAACTTTGCCCAGGAACTAGGGAATCTTTGGATGCACTCCAATGGTGCGTGGTCACCGCAGGACCCAGGGTCTAAATTATGTTCCGGGGACATTATCTTAACCCCCAATAGGTCCCCGCTTGGGGGGGTTTTACTTTGTAAAAGAACAGGAACTTTGGGGTTGGGGCTTTCAGCACTGAACATTTCTGTCATTTTATTTCAGCCATTTCAACATCTACAGCCGCAAACAGTTTTTTGTTAATTCTAAAATGCAGTAAATTACCCATAGTAATTGAAGCCATAGAGATAAACTACATTCATAGGCACTATCGCTATCTGTTAGAAGTGTTGATCGTTCATCTCAATAGCACTCAACGCTACAAGCCAATGTTTACTTGCAATGCGGGACGTGGCTATAGTTTGCTTTTGATAGCCTGATGGTGTGTAGTTGGATCGCAACAGACTCATGTCGGATACCAACAAACATGGATGTATCAAAGAACGCACACCACTTATCATTATCCCTCGCATCCGAGGGGTGGATGTCCATAATGGAACAGGATCACTTGATACGGGTCGTTCAGGTGACTTCCTCAGACAGCTGTCTGAAGAAGTCACCTGAACGACCCGATTCAAATATACCAGATACAGATTCCGCTGTGTCTGGTATACTTGAACCAGGTACAGCGGAATAGAACAGGATAGACCTGTCCACTGGATTAGACTAAACTCATTTACCAGTCTGTCTGTTTCTGCTTGAGGTGGTTATGTAGAATGGATGGCAAACAGCACTGACAGACCGGGGCAAATCCTCTCTTTCTCTCACACACACACTCAAACACACACACACACACACACACACACACACACACACACCACACACGGCCCATAGCTTTGGTTCACTCACCTGTGGCCGACCGTTCTCTTGAGGCTTGCTACGGAACATCACGCCCCATTACACCACCACACCACCCTGTGTGTGTGTGTGTGTGTGTGTGTGTGTGTGTGTGTGTGTGTGTGTGTGAGTGTGTGTGTGAGTGTGAGTGTGTGAGTGAGAGAGAAACTTGCTGAAGCCATTAGCTGTAATATATCCTTTCCTCTCGTCTGTATTTGATCTCTGCCTTTTCTCCTGCATGTTTGCTCTCCCTTTTCTCTCTCTCTCTCTCTCTCTCTCTCTCTCTCTCTCTCTCTCTCTCTCTCTCTCTCTCTCTCTCTCTCTCTCTCTCTCTCTCTCTCTCTCTCTCTCTCTCTCTCTCTCTCTCTCTCTCTCTCTCTCTTCTCTTTTCTTCTCTTTCAGTTTTGGGTTATTTTAAAGGAAGCTACAAGTCATCACCTCTCACATGCCACATATAAAGTCACTGTGTGTGTCTGTCTGCATGTATGTGTGTGTGTGTCTGTCTGTCTGTATGTGTATGAGAGCTGGAGTGTGTGTGTGCATGTACTTCAGGGTCTGTTTAGCGTTGGATATACTGTATCCTGTATCCTTTCAGTTCCTCGAAAATGCTGATTCTTCATGTGTGTGGGAATGTGTGGGTCTTACTGGCAATATGTCCCCTGTGTACCAGGACTCCTACTGCAGCGTGTGTTTTCTAAGTATGCGTGTGTGTTTATATAATTATAGTCATGCTCATCAAAATCGGCATCATGTAATATTAATACAACCTTTATTTTGTTCTCTAGGTGCGGGCTCCTCCACTGTAGTGGCGTTCTCTGCGTTCCTGAATGGCCACTACCCCCCTGCTGATCTGAGTGGAGACGTAGCAGTGTCATACAGCTCCCCTACTGGTACGCACACGCCATCTCTCACACACACACACACACACCACGCACGCACATGCACATGTACACACACACACACACACACACGCACACGCACACGCACACGCACACACACTCCACATCCATACACACACACTTTCTATCGTACACAAACACACACACACACACAGACACACACACACATGCCCTCTCACATGTATCAACAGTCCAAACTACACTCTAACCAAGCTGCTAATCGTGAATCACCAGCACTTGGAAATCATGCCGTAACCATAGTGACGGTTAACAAATCAAGCGTGTTGGACAGCCGC
>NC_082392.1:10621511-10629011 GCF_031168955.1 Gadus macrocephalus
GTGAGCGCCCATCAGTACCAGGACCTGCTGGCTGAGCGAGCGGTCCAGTTCCGAGCCATCCAGCGGCGGCTGCTGACCCGCTTCAAAGACAAGACCCCCGCCCCCCTGCAGAACCTGGACAGCCTGCTGGACGCCACCTACCATCAGGTCAGGGTTACGCACACACGTACACACGTACACACGTACACACGCACACAGCTCTGGCCACCATTACCCCATGAGCGCCAATCTGCACCAGAATTATGGGACTTCTGCATCTTCATCTTGAGGTTTTCTGAGGGTTTTTCGTTGTCATTACTTTTACACAGCTTTTATGGATGATATTACCTTTTTATCGTGATCAATGTTTGTTTTGGGGCTTACATGGTGATATACGATGGTTGTTTGGCTGGTTGATCCCGGTTTTCTGCTATCCTTATCTGGAACCAGGAAAACATTGTTGTTACAACAATTCAGTCTAAAATGATCGGTCGGGGGTTGATGGTCATATTCTATTGGAAATATATTTGGTTATTTTGTTCAAATGAAACAGCTAATGTAGCTTCTTGAAATCTAGGAAATCTCCCTGTCTTATTAATTAATATTGCTACACTCTTTAGGAGGGTTCAAATGGTTCATAGCCTACCAGGCTATAGACTATGCTATAAACCAGTTCAAACAAGCAAACGATCAATACGATTCAATCAAATAATGTCAAGCCATAGCACCGATGCTGGGTGGGGGGGCTCCCTGTGCTGTAAAGTCTGCATCCGGTTGAAGTGGTTTGCGTCTTGATTTTATAGGGAATGATGGTAAAATCCCCACGTTGAGGCCCACCCTTTTAAAGACGTTTAAGCGATGTATATGTATGAACATTATACCGTAAACATGAATGCATACACACACGTGCATATACATATGCACACATGCACATATGCACACACACTAATGCACCCACGCACACACAACCAGAAATGCACACACACACACACATACACACACATACATGCATACACACGCACACACACACACAAAATGCACACACACACACAAATGCACACACACACGCACACACACAACCACACACACACGCCTACTCACTTACAATCCCAGAAACAGTCGTATTTGCCTACCGCCTTACCTCTCTATGTTGATGTGTGTGAGTGTTGAAGTGGGTGTGTGTGGGTTTGGTGAGTGCACACACTCAGTGTGGGCTCCTATTCTGCTGATTTATGTACTTCCTGTATGAGACTGATGAGTTGTTAGCTAAATACCCCTGCAAGATTTACTGGGGACCACACACACACACACACACACACACACACACACACACACACACACACACACACACACACACACACACACACACACACACACACACACACACACACACACACACACACACACACATAAATATATATACTCACACAAACCTTTTTGGTCTAATGTAAATCATGCTGTCATCGCAACATCGTGTTATTTGACTAAATATGTGACAAATTATGTGACACAAGTGTGTTTTGGTGCAGCAGAAATATTTTCCTAACCCTTAACTTTAACCCATACACATACACTCATACAACTTTAAATCGCCAAACAAATTCACCTCAAGGTGACCCCATGACTCGTACAGTAGCTATGGTAACTACCTACTGTGCCTCTCAACGGAAATACCTACCTGTTGGGGTCACCTTTACTGCTCAAAGGTAAAGTGAAAAAAACAAAGGGGAATTGTTATCTGCATTTTTTTTATTATTAATCTTGTCTGATGAATACAAAAGTTTAATTTCATTAATGTGTCAAATGTGTTCATATTTTAGTTTGGGCAATTTGCTGCTGCCCCAGACAAGAACCGGGAGCCCAAACTTGTGAAATGTAGGGCTGCTGAAACACTACCCCCTAAACAATACAACGTAGACTTCCTCCAACCACACACATCTGCTCTGCCCACATACAAGCATATATTGTATATCAATGCACCTAGTGTGTTTGTTTGTGTTCTGTTCATCAGTATGTACAGTCGATTCAGTGGCATTATAAGTGTGTGTGTGTATGTGTGTGTATCTGCGCGCATCTGGTGTGCATGTACATCGGGTCGGTGATCCTGGCACATGCAGCTTCTGTGTGTGTGTGTCTGTGTGTGTATATGTGCGTGTGTGTCCTGTTTATGCAGCTTTGATTTGTGTTTGTGTTTATGGAAGTGCGGCATGTATACTTGGTTGTATACGCCTTTTGGTTGCCGCGTATGTGTTTGTGTACAAAGTGGTGTGTCCGTCTTTTGTGTGTCTGTGTACACACACAAGTGTCTGCCCTATTGCTGATGCCTGGGTTTCAGACGGTGGCTTGGCTTGAGTCCGCCTCAGTGTATTTCTGTGTAAGCTGTGTGTGTGTGTGTGTGTGTGTGTGTGTGTGTGTGTGTGTGTGTGTGTGTGTGTGTGTGTGTGTGTGTGTGTGTGTGTGTGTGTGTGTGTGTGTGTGTGTGTGTGTGTGTGTGTGTGTGTTGTGGGATGTCGGTCAGTGCCAGACACAGTGCCCACATGGGGGATGTATTGTTTCTACTGGTAAAGATTCCTCGGTCTGCCTTCATGCACGCCTCCACTCTTGTCATTGTGTTTGTGTGTTTGATGCCCAGGGAAACCAGTCACTTCCAGCGGCTTCTCTTGTTATTCTGCGCTTTCCTTCAGATGCGTGTGTGTGTGTGTGTGTGTGTGCGAGTGAGCGGGTGTTATTGTGCAGTCTCTCTGCCGTTGTAAAGTGATGGTTCCCTGATTCTGTTGTCTAAACCGGAGGTTAGCTTATTGGTCGTCGGGTTCCACTGTCCATTAGTCTCGTTAGCGACTCGTTAGTGTCGGTGTGACATCAGCATCACATCAGCCGCCTTTAAACGTGGGAATCTCTGAATGGTTAAGCCCTCAGTGTAGCTTGAGAGGAGCCATCCAGTGGTCGGCAACAGTTCATTCATTAAATTTACATTTGCTTTGGTTTTGAATGACTTTTGTTTGTGTGAACTTCAGGGGGGAAGCCTTGGGGAAGGCTTGTGTGAAGATGTTGAGGGCCAAGCGAGCAGACTAAATACCGAATGCTAAACACAGACTAAATACTCGCCTGAGTGAGGTTTCCTCAACTTCTAGGTTATGGAAGCCTCGTCGTCTTGTAAACCTGTAACTGTAGCTCATAGCCTCTTTCTGCCCTTTTCCTTATCTCTCTCTCTTTCTCTCCCTCGCTCCCTCTCTCCCTCTCTCTCTCCCTCTCTTTCTCTCTCTCTTTCTATCTCCATCTCTCCCTCTCTTCCCGCCAACCCATGCCGGGCATGCGGGAAGTTTCTGACACACTATACACTGTAATGTATATACCCACCCCCCATAATGGAACCTATCGACAAGCACTCGGAAGAGTGATGAACTCGTCAAATTAATAATTCATCCGTGTGTGAGGAACTACTATGGGGCCTGCCAAGCTGCTGGGTCCGCTCTCTGGATCCGTCATCCCTCTGTGTCTCTCGCTTTCTCTCTGTTTCCCTGTTTCTCTTTCTCTCTCTCCCTGGATCTTTCTCTATCTATCTTTATATAAATAGCTATAGCTGTTTATATATACTGTATATATATATATATATATATATATATGTCTATCTATACATTTATCCATCTATGTATTTTTCATGTGTTTCCAACTCGGTGTAAAGGACAAAAAGCTGCTCAGTGTTCTCTCACAGCTACATCTTACTCTAGTATTTTTGACAGCATTCGGGATTTAAAAGGATAGCATTTTTGGAACGTCATCATAACACCAGATGTTTCCCTTTTTTCCCCCCCTTGGTCATCCAAGGGTGGTTTCTGTGGATATTTCTGCACTTCCTCGTGGAACCTAATCTCTCAGTTGTGATTGATGTAAGACCATCGGCCTGGTCACCAGAGGGCACCTTTAGCTTCTTATCATATTAAAACGAATTGCATATCTTCAAGAGTCCTTCATCCTCATCCAGACTCTGACTGTGTTCACGTCCGACCATCAGCTGACAGCCGCTG
The DNA here is from genome assembly GCF_031168955.1 of Gadus macrocephalus. Lineage (NCBI taxonomy): Eukaryota > Metazoa > Chordata > Actinopteri > Gadiformes > Gadidae > Gadus > Gadus macrocephalus. The sequence goes on from NC_082392.1 coordinate 10,625,516, forward strand.
AACTCCTAGGGAAGGCTGCTCTCCCTCCCCGTCAGTGAACATGTGCTCCGGTTTATGGATTATAATATGTTAACGTGATTCCTATTAAAATCCTCCATCCGGTATTCAAATGATCCATCTCGGCTTGGGTTGTATCTTTCTTAACGGAAAACATATTGGTCTTCTGTATGCTGGCCTTCTCTGACTATCTAAGGTAAAACAGGATAATACATCAGGGTCATGGGTCGGCTGGGTAGGGTTCAACCCCCAGATTTGGGTACTAGGTTAAATTCCCAATGTCTACAGCCTGCCTGTACACAACTATAAGAAGGATGGCTAAACCATGCCTGCTCCTTATCTACAATGTAAGTCGTCTTGGCTAAGATGATCTGCCAATTATCTATGAGTGAATAGTAAGAATTTATCTGCAATGCAGATGTGACACTGCTTTTTAACCTTAAGCTCTGAGTTTTGGTGGTATAGTTTACAAGAGAATTGTGGTTCTCTAAACACAGGCTTGGATGGGCAACACATGATCTTTGTATGCCTTATGCGTCACTCTGCCATTTCAGTCCCATAACGTCCCGATCTTCATGTGCCAATGGTACAGGTTGCGATCACCTTGTGCGATTGTGTTTTTTCTCATGGCATTGAAAAAGAAACATTGTGTTGTAGTGCAAGACCTGCTGCTGTATTTATTCAGGGCCTGGCCCTAGCACCACATCATGGAGTCGTTTAGAACTATCTGCGATCTCCAGAAGCTAGATCTATAGAACATCTAGAATCATCAAAAAACCTGCTGCAGCGCGACCTTAGAGCGACTCCATCATAATGGCTAACAACTGGCGGAGCCATCAAAATCCAATTACAACGTCATAAGACTAGCTAGCAGTCATTCATTCTGCTATCTAGCATTAATTCATACTAGCAGCGTGTTTTTACCTTGACCTGAACTCCAACACCAACCTGGTTAACTGTGCTGACCCTGAATCACCTAGACCCGATTATTGGAGCCTGGAGAAAGGAAACGTAGCCAGGGTGGGGGGGGGGGGGGGGGGGGGGTTCCTACGGTCCCTTAAAACAATGGTATCAGGCTTGTAAAAATCGCAGGGGGGACCAGCGATGGAATGTGCGACCAATTAGGTCTGCTGTCGAATGAGGCCTGTCTTTTCATTTGCGGGACCCCCCTGAAGGAATGCCTGCTAGGTGTCCACACATCACACTGGGGGCAGAAGAGGGGCTTTATTGGGAATTCCCCCCCCCTGGTTAACGTACTGTGTCTCCACAAGTCAGTGCCGGCATTGTCCAGAGAAACCGCAAGCAGATAAGAAAGAACCTGCTGTCTGTTGTCTTACAGGGTTGTTGTTCACACTGTTGAAATCATCAGAGTTAGCCCAATTGATCACACACAAGACTCTATGTGAGGCTGGGTGCATTTCTCCCAAACTTTACGACATTTGGCATAAAACAACACCTGCATTGATATCTACAGACCTTCCAGAGGTGTTGATACTGAGCCTTACTGCTTTGTCGGTCAGAGGTAACATGGTCTATTGTGTGTGTGTGTGTGTGTGTGTGTGTGTGTGTGTTTGTGTGTGTGTGTGCATTTTTCAACCCTCTCCTGCTCATTTGAAAGCCGTCCATCACCCTGTTCTCTGTATTTCACACGCTCCCCTCTAACTGGCCTTTGATTAATCTTAGACAGGCACCTACAAGTTAGCCTAGCGCTAGCTAGCGTTCCTCAGCTAGCTGGCCTTTGGTTAATCTGAGGCAGGCGCCTACAGGCTAGCCTAGTGCTAGCACTCTGCTGGCTGCCGTGCTAGCCTCCTGGTGGGAGGAAGTTGTGGGGCTTTCACTCAGAAAGAAATTTGAGTTTAGGTGTGGGGGGGGGGGGGGGGGGGGGGGGAGAGAGGAAGTACAGGGATCACAGGAGCGGTAGTTGGGAAGCCTTTCGCTTTTCATAAATATTTGCCCGGTACTGTTTCCTGTGAGGTGTATGATGCCAGTCGTTTGTTAGTTTATGCGTTAGCGCGCCGGGCTAACGTTGCGCTCAGCGCTGTCTGGGAACCAGGACTCCGGGCCGGGCAGAGCCCAGCCGTGGCTCCCTGTAATTAGGAGTTCAAACGCTCGCTGACCTGGCTGACTGACAGGCCCTCAAAGGGCCTCTCTCCAGGGCCCCTAATGGAGGCCTCTGGCAGACAGCAGCCTGATTTATTTGGCCCCAAATGGAGCGCTAAACATGGCTAAACATAGCTAAACACAGATCCTACTGTGGACCTAAGACCCAGGTCTTGCTCACTCCTATCTGTGCTTGTGTGTGTGTGTGTGTGTGTGTGTGTGTGTGTGTGTGTGTGTGTGTGTGTGTGTGTGCGTGTGCGTGCGTGCGTGTGTGTGTGTGTTTGAACGCACGTGCGGGTGTGTGTGAGTGTGTTCGAGCGTGTGTGCGACTCTCGTATCTGTGAGTGCTCAGGGCATATCTGTGTGTGCGGAAACACACTTGAGTGTAAACTTGTGTGTGAACTCGTGTGTCTAGGATTACCTTGCTAAGGTCGTCTCTCAGGTAGCCGCTGTGTGTGTGTGTGTGTGTGTGTGTTTGCATACCAGATGAAAGGACCAGTGGGAGCTAAGGGACTTCCTCTTATTTCTCTTTCTCTCTCTCGTTTTCTCTCTAACACAAAAACACCCACACACATCCACACACACACACACACACACACACACACACACACACACACACACACACACACACACACACACACACACACACACCCACACACATCCACACACACACACACACACACACACACACACACACACACACACACACACACACACACACACATACACGCACCCACCCACCCACCCACACAGACACACACACACACAGACACAGACACAGACACGCACACACACAAACACACACACACACACACACACACACAATAACATTTGCATTCTATTGCTTTTACTCGCATGCTCTTCCTACTTCGGCCACCTCTGTATCTTATCTTACTGTCACATAATCTAAAAATGACAGACACACACACAAGTGCCAAGGCGGCATGTACACTCTCAACGACATACGCACACACTCATCCACATGCACATTTAGCGGATGAATGGTGCATAGAGGGGTCATGGTGGTCTGGTATGTTTGTACTTAGACAGTATGTTTATGGGACTGTCTGTCTTATCAATGAATGGCTGTCTTTCATTCAGCTCATTGACACTCACCGCAGTGTGTGTGTGTGTGTGTGTGTGTGTGTGTGTGTGTGTGTGTTTGTGTGTGAATGCGTGTGTGAACGCAGTTGAAAATATAACTGTACACATATAGCTGTGTGTGTATGTATGTGTGTGTTGTGCGCATGTGTGCGTTTGCATATGCTTGATGCCCATTCAGGCAGTTCCCGGGAGCGGAAACTGAGGGAGAGATTTCAATGTTCCTGTTTGTTGACCTCCAGCAAATAGCCACAGCAGAGCTTGTCCCTGGCGCCACACACAAATACACACACACTCA
>NC_082392.1:10636511-10654011 GCF_031168955.1 Gadus macrocephalus
CAACGGTGGGCCTCTTCATAACGAATTAACGTATTTTTTTAATTCAATAATGTATTATTATTTTACAAACCTTAATTTTTGGTGCCCCCTCAGGTACTTGTTGCCCTACGCACTCTGCGTACTCTGTGTATAGGGAGCTGCGGGCCTGACTGCATTACAACATTTTCATCACTTTTTGATCTTTCCAGATATATAAACAGATTTTTTATATATTTTATAATTTTTTTGTTTTTACCTTCTTGGTGTGTTTTCTCTTCGTCTCATTGATCTCCAGTGAGCCCTGGCAGAGGGTAACAACGTCAATGTTTTAAGCTTAAACTGTTACAGTAGTTCTATCTCGCTGGTGTAATTCAGCAATTGGAAATATACTTGAGTATTGTTAGTATTATTTTATCACATGGGTCCCAATCAAGGCCCTCCCTTTTCTGAGCAGGACTGTGTCCCATTTATAGGAGTCCCAGTTATAGTTTTGGAGAATGAGGCTTGGGTTCGAGGCTAGGTTCTTCATACATGGTTGGTTGTCAACCTTGTATAGAAGCACACATTTATCGCAACTTGTCATGCTTATACTACGTCCACACCACTACCATCATACTACATCATACTACTGCATTATACTGCTAGTTTAAAGTTATAACTGTTTCACTTTAGTTGAGCCATTTGTTTAGCTCTTAAACTTCAACAATTTGACTTTATTAAATGGTTTATATGTTTATACTGTTACAGTTACTCCATTCAGACTTTCCACTTTGGAATAAACTCTGATTGAACTCCGTTCAACCCCTTAAATATTACATATTATTTAAAGCCAGCCGCAATTTCTTAAGAAATGTTCTTTTCGAATTGTATTTCTTCTTGAGAAAACGTGTGCAGACTGGATGAGGGAGGCTGATGTAAATTCCTAATCAAATGTGTTATCAATTGATGTATACAAAAAAAGAACTAAAGTGGCCAAGATAGAAAGAAAGAAAAGAGAGAAGGGACAGAAGAATGAAGTGGACCCACTGGCCTCAGTCAGAGCTGTGTCTCAGCCCAGGACTAGAGAGAGGGGTTCCTGAAGCTTGGGAAGCCTCTAACTTTTTCCCACTGTGAAGGGCGGGAAGCTCTCAAAATGGTGGTGGCAGCCATGAGAGGAAGTTAAAAAGAAAGCAGGGGAGCTTGATGATACAATGGGGTTAGTGAAGGGGAGATAATAAAATAAAGGGAGATGGAGAGGGAAGAAGAGAATGAAGAAGCGAAGACGGAGAGAGACGGAGGGATGAGAAGATTTGTGTGACCTGGAGCCTTCCCATGCGGCTGATTAACTATCTAAGGTCCACCTCGTCAGGGTTGCCAGATCCTATCGGCTCATCCCCCTCCTCTCTCCCTGTCTCTAGTCTGACACCGCCACCATACCCCGCTGGCGTCCGTGTAAACAGCACCGTATATATGCCAGCCTCCCCCCCCCCCCCCCATATCTCTCTGTCTAGCTCACTCGGTAGTGCTCTCCCTCTCTCGTTCTCTCGCCATCTCGCTGTCACTCTCTCTCTCCGGCTCTCGCTCACTCTGTATTTCTCTCTGTCCCTCACTCTCTCTCTCTCTCCCTATCTGGTCCCCCCTGTGCCCTCTGTTCTTATCTGTCACAGTGAAGACAGTGTTATCAGTGTTGTCTGTCTGCCGGTCGTGACCACAGACAATGGGCTTCAGTGTGGGCCTGTCTGCCCGCGTCTGTCAACACGCACCCGGCTAGATGACTATCGCTACCGGTCGCTTGTAGCTCACCGCGATGAAACTGTTTCCTCCCTCGCTCTCTCTCTCGGCCTCGCTCTCATGCATGCACTCTCTCTCTCCGTCTCTGTGTCCGTCTGTCAGCCCCTATCTCTGTCTATATTTAGCTAAATATTGCTTTGGGGTAATCACTGGGGTATCAAATATATCTACTATAAATCCCTGCGTAGAGAACATCTCTCCCAGACTGGGACGCGGGCGGAGGCTGGAGAGGGTTCATATAGCCGTGCTACTGTTGCCAGGCGGCTTTTGGCAGACGGCCTCACCTCCGGCCGTGGTGGCGGGCGGACACTTTCATGTCCCGACTCGGAGGACGGAAGGCGTCCATCTTCTGGCCCGTGTTCAGTGGCCGGCCAGCCGTCCCGTGGGACTTTTGAGTCCGAGCGAAGGCTTAAGACTTTCCAGTTCTCAACGTCGCACCGGAGAGTGGAGCGGATTAGCGAGTTGGCGTGGGCCATAGGAAAGGGGACGGGGTCTGGAGCGGGCCTCACAGAGCGGTCCTACCTCATCCCCAGCAGGTCACACAACACATAGAACATCTCCACAGCCCCGGAGCAGGAGCCCTGTCCCCCGGCCGCCGGCGGATTAAACGCTGCTGAGTTCACCTCTCCTCGTTTCATTTAGCAGGGGAGGGCCTGGCCGGAGCAAGGATCCTCCCTGGCACGTTATGAGGCACTTGGCGGGCTGTGTGTGTGTGTGTGTGTGTGTGTGTGTGTGTGTGTGTGTGTGTGTGTGTGTGTGTGTGTGTGTGTGTGTGTGTGTGTGTGTGTGTGTGTGTGTGTGTGTGTGTGTGTGTGTGTGTGTGTGTGTGTGTGTGTCTGCAGGTGTTTGGCGGGATACCAGAACACAGACAGGAATTGGCACTCAACTTTACTTGGAACAACTGTGTGTGTTTGATAAAGACGGAGAGGGATGGAAATGAACATTTTACTTCTGCATTATTAAACTCGTATTAGTTCATACACACATACACACACATAATTACCCACAAACCCATGCATACACACTAAAATATACTATTCTTGAATGCCGAACTGGGCTTTTATTCCTCCCCTGTCGACCTCTGACTCTCCTGCTCTCTCTCTCCCTCCCCCTCTCTCCTGTCTTTTTTCTGTTGTTGCTGTATCTGTTATTCATCCCAACTGTCACTCGCTCTTCTTTTTTCGTTTCCTCCCATGCCCTTTCTCCCTCTCCTCTGAGAACCTCTTCCTTTTTCCTTCATTCTCCCTCTCTGCTTTCCTCCTCCTCTCCTCCTTTTTTCCTCCCCTCCTCCTCCTCTTCTCCTCCAGAGAGAGAGAGGGATGCAACGTGTGCCACGTTGCTCCCGGCCAAACACTCCTCTGTCATTTTCCAGATAGCTCCAACACCCAAACGGTGTGTGTTTGTATGTGTGTGTGTGTGTGTGTGTGGCTTGGAGTCCATCCACTCTGCTTGCTGTGGCTAACTTAGCAGGAAACATCTAATCTGTCAGTTCAATGGACCGTGCAGGCAGACACACACATTTACCCACAGACGCACACACACACACACACACACACACACACACACACACACACACACACACACACACACACACACACACACACACACACACACACACACACACACACACACACACACGCAAACACACGCATGCAAACACACACACACACACACGTACACACATACGCACATATAGGCTGAGGTATACAGTCTATGTTCTTAAGCACAGACGAGCAATGGAAAATGTGGTGTGGCCTTTCCGTATAATTCATACTCTGCACAAGTGGGAGAGTCTCTCATCCTTTTTCTCATTATTCTATGTTTTTCTTTTCCGGTCTGTTTAATTCACCTTATCTATGTAGCCCTTTAACCACGCCCTGGGTCTAATGACCAGTCCCCATATTCAAAGAAATACATTTGTCAAACTTAGGCTTCTTAATTAAATATATTCGCTGAAACAATCTTTTTATAGAAAATCTGATTATTATTCTTATTATTTAAAATTTAAAATCTTTAAACGGTTAAATAAAGGTCGTTTTTCCCTGCGAATTCCTCCCAAAACAATCAGCACCCCTGCCATCTTCACAGTCACCCAATTAGACTAGCAGAATGGACAGCAACCAATCAAATCATAATTATATAATTAATTTAAAATGTACCGGATAACATAAAACAATTTGATATGGGGAAACAAAAAGCAACTAAGTACATTTATAGCGGGACTACGTTTGAATACATTTACACATGTCCACTGAGCCTTAACTTATCATAATATAATATATGGTGCTTATAGCTGTGACAAGTATATGCCTGCCCATTGGTGTCATATGAGATATGGACCTACTAATAATTGTGTAATCATATTAACCAAAGGAATGTCTTCCAGGAAACATCACTCAGAACAATCACTTGGGTTCTTTAAACATCCACTTGACCTTGAGCTGCCCTTGTCAACCGTTGGAAACACGTCAATCTGTGGTCGGCTGAGCCTCGAGGCTACACCCGTTTTGCTCCACATAAAAGTTCACATCTTGAATTTCATATCTCGTTTCCGTCTTTACACTTACGCCACGTCTAAGTATGCCGACCAGCGCAAAAGATGACGATGCTGCCAAAATTGAAAGGCTTTCAAATGTCCCTGCAGAAATGTCCATTGTTTGACATCATAATACCGCTGGATTAAATATTAAAGACTGAACTGAAAGCGGGGGGCTGGAGTCTGATAGTGTGTCTGTTCTACCGATAGTTTATGAATTACAATATGACGTAAACTGACGTTCAACTTCAACACGTGATTAGCCTGCTCTTTTTATTTATATTGACGGACGCAGGTGTTTGTGGTTGAGTTAATGTAGATAGTATTTAGGGTTGCGCCTGCCTAGATATTGGGTTGGATGATATTGGAAACCCATTAATGAGAACAGAGCTTTCTAGACAAAATGAAAACACACTCCTTTTTTTTTTTACACGTTACTCTGAGAAGGATATGCCATTCACTAAGTGCTCCAGGCTGTAGCTTTGTATCAATTTTCTATGACATGAAGAGCTGAACTAGCAAACACTTAATAATATTACTTTACACACACCGTCAAATATTTCTCTAATGGGACACCTAATAGGGGGGTTCTGGTGAGAAGCACTCTTGACTCTTTCTATCATTATGTTGATTATGTTTCATCCTAGAATAGGGATCAAATCCACAAAGCCCTTCCATGGAGTTGGGTTCAACAGCAACAAAGAGCAACGTATTTATTGATCGTACAATTTGAAACCCCTCGCTCTGGAGTACAGACCTGCAAAAACATTCCGGCCCCGAGTACAGTACTCTGAGGAACACCCGTTCCTGAAGTTGTCTTTAAGCAGACCCTTTTTTCTGGGTAACACAGTGAATTCAGATCACTTGTTTAGGCGCAGCTATTAAGCTTCCTCACAGAGGTGCACAAATAGATGACAATGCCGTTAAAGATCCAGGTGTAAGATATTGTAGAAAATGTCCTGCCTTCCTTTTCGTATGTCCTGGTCAACAAGGTCTCAAAGAAAGTACCCTGACACACACCCTGTCGTGTACGGGAGCCTCTGGGACTGGTTCTAGTAGTACTGCTCTAGAATAGGGTAGCCCTAGCCAAGACCCTCCTGATATTCACGATTGCGTTTCGCATTAAATATCAGTCAGGTCTTCACTGGGCAGGCAGGAATGGAATTCTAAATATGGCCATGGCCTAAGGAAGTTCCAAAAACTACAGCCATTCAGAGTGATGCTCCTGCTCTCTACACTCAAACCAAATCCGGTTGGAACTAAGCAAAAACAATTTTTTTCTGCAGATCTCTGTTCCTTTAGTATTGTTATTCAGTCTAATTCAGATCAAAACAGTTGTGTTGCTCTGTGGATTGCTACACTTTCCTTGGGCACTGGCGTCCTTTTTTTTAATTTAGCAGACTACACCGCTGCTTGTTCATCATGAACTGAAACTCTCTCCCCAAGCGCTGATTGGCTCTAGCATTTTTGTTTTTCAGCGGCGTTTAGGCCTGATGGGCAAATAGAAACAGAACGTGAACTTGCGAGACCAGGATGGTCCCACGAGGCTAGGGTAGCCCATGATACCTGTAAGAAGGTTGTTTAAAGTCATTGGCAGGTCGCTACAGTACACACATACACAGACACACACATTTGTACACACACACAAAGACAGTTACCTGTGTAGATTAAAACCTGGGTTCCCGGTCGTCAGTGTGTATGTATATATATAATGCATATACTCATATAGACACAGATTTGCACGTGCGTGTGTGTGTGTGCGTGTTAGTGTGGTCTCTCAGGCTAAATGTGTCTTTGTGTTCATTCAGCTGGTACCAATCAGTGGCGTATGGAGTTGGACCTCCTCCTAACAATGGAGCCCTTGACTGGGGGAGCCCATCTGATTGGCCCTCATTGCCCCTTTTATCAATACACACCAACTCTAAAGCCCTGCTTCTGGTGGGCTTGTCCCTGTGCAAGACCAGGCTTAGAGCATTCGTCTGTGTGTGTGTTTGTGTGTGTGTGTGTGTGTGTGTGTGTGTGTGTGTGTGTGTGTGCGTGTGCGTGTGCGTGTGTGTTTGTGTGTGTGTTTAAGCATATTGGCAGTGGGGGGATGTTAAAGATGAATGTGTTACAGGTTGTGTCAAAGGTGTGTGTGTGTGTGTGTGTGTGTGTGTGTGTGTGTGTGTGTGTGTGTGTGCGAAATCTGAAGCATTCACCTTGTGTGTCGGGGACTCTGTGGGGGTGCAACAGAAGGAAGGAGAGAGAAAAGTTTATTGGGTTCAAATGCTACCAGTGTGTGTGTGTGTGTGTGTGTGTGTGTGTCTGTGTGTTTGCACGCACACATTTTCATGTGACCACAGGTTTATGGTCTACTCTAGAATTACACAAACCAATATGGCTTGTTTTATCAACCATACTCTACCCCCTCCACACACACACACATACACACACGCACACACACACAGGCACACACACAACTTGCATGCTGATATACCAGCTATCGATAGTATGTATCTATTTAGCTCTTTTCGTCAGTTTTTTCTCTTCTAATTTCCTTCTTTACCTCTCTCTCTCTCTCTCTCTCTCTCTCTCTCTCGCTCTCGCTCTCGCTCTCGCTCTCGCTCTCGCTCTCGCTCTCTCTCTCTCTCGCTCTCTCTTTCACACAGTGTTTTGGTGGGTGTCAGGTGTCTGTGAAGCTGTCAGCCAAAGCGCTGTCAGAGCGGTTTGTCTCCAAGTCTTGCTCTTCAGTCAGCGTCCCGATCACTCATTTACCTCCGAGAAAGAGACACACCTCCATTAGAAACGGATCTGCTTTCCCCTCACCTCTCTCTCCTTCCACCTCTCCCTATCTCTCTCTCTCTCACTCTCCTCTTTTGTTTCCTCCTGCTCTTTCCTTCCTCTGCCCCGGCGTGTCCTCGCTTGCGCTCTCTTTGTGTCTCCATCTGTCTTTTTCTGTCATCGCTCTTGGAGAAACCCCTCTCTCCCTTTGTTACGGGGTTGGGGGGGGTTGACGAGGTCGACCCTGGGCTGGAGGGTCAAAGTTTAGCGGCATGACCCACACCACCTGAGTCCCACTCCTGACTTAATTAACCCTCTACCTTGTTGTTTATACTACTTTTACAAGTTATGATTCAGTTTCATTTGGCAGACTCTTTCTGTCCAAAGCGACGGTGAATTCACCCGCCCATGTCCACGAGGCCAAACATGTGTGGCCGCTGTGACTGTAAAAAAGCGCTCCGATGGCTCTGATGGCGTTCTGATGGCGTTCTGTTGGCGCTCTGATGGCGTTCTGATGCTGCTCTGATGGCGTTCTGATGCTGCTCTGATGGCGTTCCGATGGCACTCTGATGGCGCTCTGATGGCAGTCTGATGGCAGTCTGATGGCACTCTGATGGCAGTCTGATGGCAGTCTGATGGCGCTCTGATGGCGCTCTGATGGCACTCTGATGGCAGTCTGATGGCAGTCTGATGGCACTCTGATGGCAGTCTGATGGCGCTCTGATGGCAGTCTGATGGCAGTCTGATGGCGCTCTGATGGCAGTCTGATGGCAGTCTGATGGCGCTCTGATGGCGCTCTGATGGCGCTCTGATGGCAGTCTGATGGCGCTCTGATGGCGCTCTGATGGCACTCTGATGGCAGTCTGATGGCAGTCTGATGGCACTCTGATGGCAGTCTGATGGCGCTCTGATGGCAGTCTGATGGCAGTCTGATGGCGCTCTGATGGCAGTCTGATGGCAGTCTGATGGCAGTCTGATGGCAGTCTGATGGCACATGCTCCAGACTTCACAACCAAAGCATGTTTGTAAAAGAGGTTGTGTGATGACATCCGAAGTTAACCACATTTATAGAAACATCCGTAATGTCCAAAGAGAAATTAAAGGAACACAATTTTTCTAATGCGCATTGTGCATCTTTTGGATTATTCAGGCGTTTGGCCAACAACGTTACGTGCATTAGGGCCATCAAATGGCATTCAGATGGAATTGGGGAAAGTCGGAGCGATGGGGACCCTCGGAGGTAGCGAATGAATGAAACCGCACGTGCCTCTCCGTGACCTGTACATGTCCGCAGCCGTCCAAGGACGCGGACTGCTGAAGTTATGTCCCATGAGCCTTACAGGGCATCTGGGTCAAGGGTTCTACAGGTTAGGCTGGGGATCAAACCTGGAACTTTGGGAGAAGGCTGGTAGTCAAACACACTCACCAGTAGGGTCTGGTGGTTAGGCAATTCAATTAATATCCTACAATTTAGAGACAAAAGGGAATATACAAATGTATTAGCATAAGTATAAGGGGATGAAAGTAGTATAAAAAGGTAAATTGAATGTACACTCTCTCTCTGTCTCTCTTCATTAATTCGTCTCTCATTATTTAATCTCTTTCTCTCTGGTTTCAGTTGATGGCCTTAGCGGACGCTGCGGAGGAGAACCGGCTCCTATTGGAGCAGGCGTTTGTCCGTCTGCGTAGCTCCACCCACTTGCTGGTGCTGCTGTTGAGTCTGTGGCAGGGCCTGACCCCCGACCAGACCAACATACTGGAGGCTACCCTGCTGCCCCTGCTGCAAGACACACCCACACTGGTAAACACACAAGCGCACATACATACTCAGACACACACACACGCGCACACACACGCACAAGGCATATCCATCCATACCCATATCCATATCCATTCATCTCTCTCATTCACGTTCACAGACATGCACATACACACACATAAGTCTAGACGTCCAATCCACAACGGTGGTTTTCTTTGAATCATTTTCAGCCATAACGATCATTTATAATAGCCGTGACATTTTGACATTTTACCTTAACATTAACTTAACATTTAGGCATGCATACTATCACACAGAGCTTATCCCGCACAACCTCAAAGTGAAACATACACACACACACACACACACACACACACACACACACACACACACACACACACACACACACACACACACACACACACACACACCCTCTTTCACACACTTTGACACACATACATACATTCATTCATACGTCCCAAGGTCAGAGTTCAGAATAAGAGAGAGTGAGAGAGAGTGGACGAGACGGAGCTCTTTGATCAACCTCTGACCCTCAGATGTGTATGTATGTGTGTGTGCGTGTGTGTCAGGAGGCTCAGAAGGCCGTATAAACAGTGGTGTTGACAGAGGTCCTCCATGAGCTGCAGTTTGATGATGACAGATTTCTCACCCCTCAGAGACTGTTGGGTGTGTGTGTGTGTGTGTGTATGCGAGTGTGTGTGTGTGTGTGTGTGTGTGTGTGTGAGTGCGTTCGTGTGCACATGTGTCTGTTCGTATGTGTTTGAATGGGGATTGATGATGTGAATCAGCAGTAATAAGGACCATAGCTCTGTGTAAGAATATAGCTCTGTCTGTCCAAGACATTCAGACCAATGTGACGACAGACATGCTATTTCAGGACAACACACACTTTCATACTGGCCCTCAGATCAGTCCGCACATTCAGACAGAAATGAGAGACAGACAGACAGACAGGCCGACAGACAGGCAATCGGACTAATCTGACCAAGGCAAGAAGATGAAGGCTTCTTCTCGCCCTCCTCATCGTCATGGCCACCGTGACCTTTTTGCGTGGCCCTGCAGGTGAGTTCACTCCAGATGAGTGAAAGTCCTTCGACCAGAGTCCGCTTTCAATGGCATTCCCTCTTGGATAAGTCCCCGGAATTTCCCCTCCCTTTGGGAAAGTCACACACCTCTAGATCCTGTAGAATGGAGAGAGCAGTGACCTCTAGTGTGGGCAAGGAAAGAAAGTTTGTTATTGTATGATTAGAGATGCACATGTCTGTCGGAGCGGGAGTCATGGAATGGTCAGAAACTAAAACATTATTAGGGTTCTTATTATCATTAATCAAACTTAACTTCCGCCTCTTTTTTTATTTCTACCAGGGTGCAAGAATCAAGAGAATGAGGATCACCCTGACCCCCATTCATTCATTCATTTATTCATGTATTCATTAATTCAGTCATGCACACACACATGCATTCATCCTTTAAACATCTCCCTCCTCCATCTTGTCTTCTGTCAGTCATTCGTGTCTCAGTAATCCTCTCAGGCCTTCTGACTGATCTCCTGAAATCTCTCTCCCTGGTTGAAATGCAGTCTTTCCATTCCTGCGACTATTAGTATCCAACAGGCATTGAGTTCCAGGGGATTATGCACACTGTGTACACAGTTTCCATTACGCCGGCCTTGGTCCGGCCCATCCAACCCGTGGAACCCCTGCCCTGGGCTGATAACCAGGAGCCTTCTATCCGCTCTGAGGGAAACCTCTAAGTGGAAGAGGAGACTTGTTGAGAGGAGGCCACTTCAACTCCATTCAGGAGCATCCAGTGACCCAGACAGATCCTCCTCAGTGCTCACATAGCGTCCCTGGGTATGGGGTCTTGTGGGTATGGGGGGGGGGGGGGTGGGTGGAGGGTCTTGGGGATGGAGTGGTAGATAATAGCCTAATGTCTTTGTCCATCTATCATGGCAGATGAAAGATAGATAGATTACAATGTAAAACAGTCAGAAACATACCTTAAATAACTGAGAGAATTTAAAAAATGCCCTGGTGTCACTCAAGGAAGAATGTATGTTCTTGTGCTGTTCGCTGAAGGTTGACATGGAGATGTGCACTAATAGGCCATTGATTGGACGGAGGCTGTCTTAAAGCATTCCTCGCCTGAAAGACGTTCTGAAAGTCTATCTTTTTTTGAAAGGAGGAGAAGGTGAAGGGTAGGAGCGGAAAGGGAGAAGGGGAGTAGGGTTGCAGGCTCCCTGGTAATTGAGGAGGCGCCTCGCTCAGCCGGGGCCCCAGTCTGCCACGCGACTCTGCCAACAAGACGAGGACAGCCTCCACCTCCTCTCCCTTAAGGGTTGATTATCACTGATAGGTTTCTCGAAGAAACAAGGGCCCTAAGTGTAACGGCTGCAATACTAAGCCCTGGTGGGATTTGGGGGATTTTCAGTTACTGTACTCAGAGAACAACGTTGATGGAGTTAGTCACGGGACGGGATTGAAGGGATGATTTCCCCTCCCCAGAGGCTGAGCGCCGGCCGTACACACATATTTAGAACTCAAGCTTCTCAAATGGCTTCCCCCAATGGCTCCTGGGATGGCTGCAGGGAGAATTCGCTGTCTTGGGAGTCCCACAGGGCCCTTTGTTGGGCCCGGACTGCTTTCTACATAGTATTCCAGTTATCCCGCAATCACACCTGGGGTTTTCCAATTGTCGAACGTAATGATCTTGACACAGTCCAGAGATGTTTCCACAGCCCTTGCAGTTGGCCAGACAGTGGAATGGCCGAAATCATACTCACCCGATTTAATGTCTAGCTATATTTGAGACAACTGGCTCAAGCATGTAATTCAAAGTGACATACAGAGAATAGAATTGGCTGCCACAATTTACTCACCAAATTTATTGGCAACAAATGTTATGAAAATTCAGAGTGACCTCAGACACTGAAGGAGGATAGAATTGTACAAATAGGCTAGTCGGAGTGGGCATTTCAGGAAATTGGCTAAAGAATGATCTCTCATTACTTACGCGTTTCTCTGAACCAAATGATCTGTCTGAACCATCATTGTCATAAACCCCAATACCCTTAAACACTAATTCGAAAATCTTAGCATCCTCTTGCTCATAGAGATGACGTCAAAAGACTTTACACATTTAGCAGATGACAGAGAATGGGCTGTGGGTTTAATGCCTTGCATATAGGCCACGGCAGCAGTTGGATCTCGCTCAGCACCCTTTATCTCCTAATTGATAGGTTTGGTCCGGATCCAAACCGGCCTTTTCACTGTGGCTGGATTTCCATTCAGAGATGAAGGTCTGGGGTTTAGTTTAGGGAGGTTTAATTCTCTCCCACAGCATGTCAAGACTGGTGGTTAATGCGCGGATGGTGGTGGTGGTGGGGTTGGGGGGTGGAGTCGATGAGCCAAGTTTCCCCAGAAACCCGTTGTTCGGGTCCAGTATGCGATTGTTCCAGTAGCTGGAGAACCTGGAGAGGTATTGTAAGAATATAACAACCCCCGTCCGATGCCCCCAGCTTCACTCGCTCGCTCCTGTCTCCTGTCCCCTCACCTTCACCTCGCAGCCGCCTCTCTCTCTCTCTCTCTCTCTCTCTTGCTCTTTCTCACGCTCTTTCTCTCTCTCTCTCTCTCTCTCTCTCTCTCTCTCTCTCTCTCTCTCTCTCTCTCTCTCTCTCTCTCTCTCTCTCTGTCTCTCTCTCTCTCTCTCTCTCTCTGTCTCTCTGTCTCTCTGTCTCTGTGTGTGTGTGTGTGTGTTTCTAATCTTGCTCTCCCATGTCCTTGGCCTTACTCGTTTATCGTTGTCCAAATATCTTCTGTCTGTCATCCCCTCATCTCTCTTTCGCTCTGTCTCTCCATCAGTCTGGGCTTCACCTCACCCCTATCATCTCCTAATCTTTTTTCTTTTTCCTTCTAATTTCTTCTCCTCGTCTCTCTTCTTATCCCTATTATTCTGTATTTTCTCTATCAGTGTGTGTGTGTGATTGTGTGTGTGCGCCATCGTACTTACAGGGTTAATTACCTGTCATTATGGCTCATTAGGGGCCTATCAGCAGGGCGGCAGGCAGGATGGGGGGGGGGGTTACCTGTCAACATCTTCTCCTCCTCCTTCTCTTCCTCTTCTTCCTCATCCTCCTCCACTCTCCCATCCCCTTCTCCCTTCTCCCCTGCTCCTCTCTCGTCCTTACCTCCTGTAGTTCCATCCTTATTTGAGGAGTCAGTTGCTGTGTGTGTGTGTGTGTGTGTGTGTGTGTGTGTGTGTGTGTGTGTGTGTGTGTGTGTGTGTGTGTGTGTGTGAGACCAGTAGAGAGTACAACTACAGATCTGACCTTTACTACTGCGCAAGCCCCAATGCCTACTACTACTCACGTGTCTACGGCCAATCTAATAGCAATAAGTGCTCATGCACATGTTTATGGTATTATATGTGCTATCCACATTGACATGGGTCCAGATTGTACAGCGTGTACCACAGTGAAATGAATTGTGCCGTAGATAGCCTGCCTTTTTTACTGTTTTGTTTGAACTTCTGGTTCAAACAAACTGTATTTTGTTGCCTCAATACTTCCCCGTTGCGATGACAATAATGTTAAATCTAAACATCAATACATTTTAGGCATATTCCTATCCCTTATGGCTTAGTTGACCTTCAACTATTGTTTCAATCATTTTAATTCCATTCGCAATTTGCTATTTTACAATTATGAGGTAAAGTATCTGTCTACCCTGACCTACCGTATTCCCTCTTGGCTTTTAAATGTATAAATGTAGATATGTGAATCCCTTTGAGAATATACCTACCTCCCCCTATCTCCTCTACCTCTCCCTCTCTCCTTTCATTTCTGTCCTCTATTCTCCTTTTCTCCCTTCTAACCGCTCCTTTTCTTTCCACCTGTCCTCCTCTCTCGCTCCTCCCCCTCCATCTGTCCTCCCCAGGGCTGGGAGGAGAGCTGTGACGCGGCCGTCTCCCACCTGCTGAGGAGCTGCCTGTCGCGGAGCCCCAAGGACCAGGCGGCCTCGCTGGCCCAGAGCGCGGGGCCCGCCCTGGGCCTGCCCGCCGACACCGGCAGGCTGAAGAAGCACATCACCCTGCTGTGCGACCGCCTGGGGAAGGGAGGCAGGCTCTCCCTGGCCTCCGAGACCAACGCCCCGGTGCCAGCCCAGGTCCAGACGCTGGTCCGGCCCGGTGAGTGAAGGGGATAGTGGGGGTGCAGAGGGGGAGACCTGGGGATGGTGGGTGCCATAGGGTGAAGGGGCTGGGTTCGGTTGGATGAGGCCCTGTTTAATGTCCTGTCTGTGATTGTAATAGTGTGTCTAGTTGATTTAGTTATGTGCTTTAACTTGCTGGGAGATGTATGTGTTTCATTAGTCGCACAATAACACAATAACACGGCAACAGTAATTACACGCGTGCCTTTATATGCCCTCGCACTTGCACATGTATGCAGAGACAGATCTGTTAATATACAGACGGCTGTTAATTAAGGCTGTAACTTGACAGACCAATGTCTTTGAGAGCTTAGTTCACACACTGCCACGTGTGCAGACACATGAACTCTCTCTTCTCTCACAAAGACATACACACACCCACATATGTATATTGTTTATGTGGTTGGTCATCTATTAGAGAGCAGTGAGCATTTTTTTGTTCTGACGTCAATGCCGGGTGTGTATCATTGTTCCTTAGTGTGTGTGTGTGTGTGTGTGTGTGAGTAATTTTCAAATTAATGTCGTAAATTCTGCCTCTTTCTCTCCTGAATAGAAACATTGTATTGGTTTGATCATCATCTCCAGTTGTGTTGTGTCCTTCATATCCTCCCTGCTCCGTTTTGTTTCAGCAATCTCTGTCCTTCCATTCCTTCTCATCTCCTATATTCTCACCTTGCCTCCTCTTCCCTCCTCTCCTCTCTCCTCAGCTCATTTTTCTCCCTCTCAGTTCCCCTCCTCTCCTCTCAACTCCTGTCCTCTCTTATCTCCTCTCCTCACGTCTTCACCTCTGCTCATGACTGCCCCTCTTCTCTCGACTCCTCACCTCCTCCTTTCTCACCTCATTCCTACTTTCCTCTCTTTCTCTCTCCTTCTGCCTCCTCTTCTGTCTACTCCTCTCTTCTGCTCGTGTCTGCACCCCTTCTCTTTCTCTCCTATCTCCTCCTGTTCTCTGTTTTGACTCCTCTCCTCTGCCCTGGGTCCTCTTGTCGTGTCTCACTCTGTAAAACGCTCTTACTGTTTTTCTCAATCGTTTAAACACGTTTTCTGAAACTATAGCTCAATTTCTCAAAACTCTAAACACAAACCTGAGAAGAGTTAATCATTTTGACAAAACTCCACAAATTCTTCTCAAAAATGATTTCTTCAACCAAACAGTAAACACATCTATCAAATGAACATCTCTTAGAGAGCATCAATTAATCACTGGTGTGATCAATTCAAAACACTTCCATCAAAATACTATTTACTTGTTTTTGGCTTCATGAGGCCATGGTACATATTCAAATGTATAAAATTGTTTAGAAATAGCTTTATTTTTTAAAGTTGCAATTAGGTGGTACATATAGTATAACGACTGTTGCCATATTGTAATACGATACTGTGAATATATCATATAAATATTGCATTGACACAATCGTATCAGAATAGGATACAATGCATACTTGTCTATCCAATTAGCTCCAATGGGCTAAACTCACAATCCCAGCCTCCCAGAGTCATATTGTACACCTATAGTTGATAGTGCAACATTGTTCTGAGAAAACACCAATGTTGCCTATCTTGGCAATACTCAGTCATACAGTAATTAAAAAAATGAAAAACAATACAGTTAGAAAATGTTTGGACTGTCTTTCGGGGGATGTAATGATGAAATCAGTGCACAATTACAAAAACGTAACAAAGCAAATATCTATTTATTACTGTAACACAGTCAAATGTTCCGCTAAACTGACTGCAGTCTTCCTCAATCGTTTACATAATTATTCTTTATGATCAAACAGACACTTTTAAGAGCATGTTCACAGTGGAATTAAACTAAAGCACACACACACAGATACTTGACAAACCCCTATGTGGCCCCTAAAGTGCGTATTTTATAGTCATTTTCACTGTCCCATTGGTTGCTGTGGTCACACACACACACAATATAAACTAACAAATTAAATAAAAAAATAATTAGCAAGCACTGACAGTGTGTGTCTATGTGCATTCAGAGTACGAGCATATGTGTGCGCCCATGTGTGTTGTGCACGTGTGTGTGTGTGTGTGTGTGTGTGTGTATGCGTGTGTGTAAGAGGACATGTTGCATGCACAGTTAAGAGGGGGGGGGGGGGGGGGGGGGGTAGCGGGGGATTGAAATAGCGACAAGCCCACAGTCAAATTGCTGGTAACCACGGCAGCACTCTGTCACCCCCGTTTCCAGACCGCATCCCAGAATACTAGAGGAATGCCTCGGCGCACAACTCCCATCTGGAGGCGGGCTCCGGGCCCCGCTCCACGCGGAGGACCAGGGCGTCTTTGCGTTCGCCTGTCTAATAATAGGAACAGGAAACATCTCAGTGGAACAGAGAAGAAGTCGAAAAAAGCACATGCACACACACACACACACACACACACACACACACACACACACACACACACACACATACACACAAACACACACGCACACACACATACACACACACACACACCACACACACACACACACACGAGGCAAGGCGTGTAATGGCCGCGCCGCAGGTTCGATTTCAGCCCACCGGTTAAATTGCAGGTTGTCCCATCATCTCCCCTGTCACTTTCTCCACTCTGCGGACGCTCCATGCCCCGGCCGCCTCTGGAAATATCCCCCAAGCACCCAATGGCGCCATCTTGGAAGTCTCTGCAATTACTACAAATTAAAAGTTACTTTGAATTTGGCCAGCTTAAAAGCATAAGAGTAAACAATGTGTGCCTACGTTCAATAAAGGGCTGAAACAAGTATGAGCCGGTGTTGCACGTTATATAAGCGTTTGAATATGCCCGGTCTCGGATCTAAAAAGTACACACTTCCAGCTCGCTCAAACCGAAGTTGTGCAACTCAGAAGTCTTCAGGGTGAAGTTGTCAGTTCCTCCCCGGTCTGATACCGTTAGAAGTCTGAGAACGAAGGACTTTTGGGAGGTTTAGAGAAATGCAGAGCAGAACATCTGTTCTCAAACTGTTGTTGCCAAGAACCGCAGACTTCACAGCCACCACGGAGTGAGTTTCGGGCCCGCGTCCATCGCTCCAGGCTATTTAAAACACAATAAATTTATATTAGTATTGCTATCTCCTACGACTAATTCATCCAACGACACAGCGTGTGCGTGTGTGTTACCGATTGAACTATACATAGTAACACTTGTAGTAATCTATTATGAAATTATATTATTAGTGTTCATTATCCTCTAGTATTAGTGGTTTAGTCTCCTTTCTAAGTACTTTGCGTACTCCATTTACTCACTTGCAATCACAACTGGGATTATTACAAA
Organism: Gadus macrocephalus; assembly: GCF_031168955.1. Lineage (NCBI taxonomy): Eukaryota > Metazoa > Chordata > Actinopteri > Gadiformes > Gadidae > Gadus > Gadus macrocephalus. The sequence continues at coordinate 10,653,832 of NC_082392.1, forward strand.
TGCTAAATATATATATATCACGAAAAGAACATTGATAATATAGCCACATTCAATCCCACCTATTAAGCTAGTTGTTCACCTGAATCTCTCCCTGTCCCACCGTCCTGGCTGGAGTGGGTCGCTGCTGTGCTGGGGGGGCCGTGGAGAAGGCCTGCAGTGTGTTTTGCGGGTCCAGACCAC
>NC_082392.1:10661511-10676511 GCF_031168955.1 Gadus macrocephalus
GCAGAGCATTTTTACTGTCCCGTCTGTTCACAGTGTTGTAACTAGCTTTGGTGAGCGACGCTAATTGATGATGTCACATGGGGATGTGTCATGTGGCGAACATTTGCCCGAGACGTTTTATAATAGAAGACAAGGCACTGTTTAAGTTTGCTTTCATCAGGATGCTGCTGATTTCATTAGCGGAGATAAGTGAGTTTGGCCCGCGCGACAGTAAGGCAGCGATCCTGGGGACGGGGACGGGGGGGCTGGGGAGCAACTCAGTGACTTGAGCTGTGGTCTTTTCAACTGTGTACAATAGGGGGGTTAAAGAAGAAAGCATTGATGTATTGATTGTTTCTGCCATTTCCTGCAGTCAGTGCCCTTGACATTATTAAAAAACATATTAAATGATATTGTAGTGGTCCTCTGTAAAGGAAAGCCCCCATCAATCAGTTGCATGTATATGTCACCTGTACAAACATTTCACAATACTCTTGGGCTGTCGTTTAGCTTTATTAAAAGTATCGGCCAATGCCGTGGTTGTAAACTATACTGCAGATATATGTAGAGCTACATATTTTTTTCGGAGGGGGGGGGGGGGGGGTTGTCATTCATCGGCTGTCAAGTTGTCAATGAACCAAAGCGACGTGTTCCACTTCCTGCCGTATAGGAAGGTGATAGATAAAATCACCACGCTCAAAACAAAGAAGGAATCAAATTGCCAATCTTTGGCCATCATCCAATCAGCGTGCCTCTCGCCGGCCTCCTCTTCCTCTGTGTTTGTGCAGCTGCCTCTTGTGGTTTGACTTTGAAGTTGATTGTTACGAATGGTTTAGGATGCTAACGAAGACCCTGAACCACAGCTCCTCCCCCCGCGGGCTGCCAGCGCCAATCACAACGCAGACCACTCTCTCTCCATACATCTGACATTAATGCCCTATTAAAACCCGAGACCACTGGGAACGGGGAGAGCGAGGGAGGCGGGAGAAGGAGTTGTAATGTTAAATGATGGATGCAGGAAAATACTGGGGGAAAAGAAGGGAGGCACTCGAGAACGGGCTGCAAGAGAGAGAACAACGCAAACTGATAAAGGAAGGAAGGTGGACTTAAAGAGCCAGATGAGAGAAAGGAAAAACAAAGAGAGGGAGGGAAAGAGAGAGAGAGCATCTGTTCTGAGCTATGATTGCTATCAATAGACTGTCTTTCATAGGTGGAAACATAGATGTGTGTGTGTGTGTGTGTGTGTGTGTGTGTGAGAGTGTGAGTGTGTGTGTGGATGAGTGTGAAAGAGCCAGAGTGTGTTTATGTATGTATGTTTCACCCTCCAGGTCACGGAACATGTGGTGGGGCTTGCTCATGTGTGTGTGTGTGTGTGTGTGTGTGTGTGTGTGTGTGTGTGTGTATGTGTGTGTGGTACTGTTCATTCAGAGTCCAGACGCCTTGGGGGGAACATTCCAGAAGGGCTGGAGGTTGTTCCTCTCCCATCGTCTGGGTCGGATGTGGAGCTTCCAGGGAAGCTCCACATCTTGCTCCCGGGCTGCTCAACACATTAAGGCCAGCGGAGATGCACGCCGCGAGATAGCTGCCAGGTCACAGTTGACAACCAGCCAAGACATGTTAGCAATAGCATTTATTAAATTATTAATGCTAATGCTGAAATCAGTCAAGCTAGTAAACAAACACATCAAACATTATACTAGCAAGTGAGAAATTGGGATTTTATTTATATTACGTTGACTACAATGTGTGCAAACCTATTTATAACCCAAACCGCATACACATTGTGCATGGTTGCTGGCAGTTACAACGAGGCGTTGACTGGAAGCTGCGTATCACGTTTAAACCAGTGCGTTTAGATGTGGCAGGCGCTTGTTATTGTTGCTGCTCCATGGAAACTCCTCTGGGGCCTTTCTTGTAGCGGAGAGATCTGACGTCCCCCCCACGTCACCGGCCCCAGATCCCTGGATGTTTGCGTTGGATGCCTCGGCACGTGCAGCTTCATGTGGTTTCATCTCCCTGAGAGCTGCTCCCGCTCCTGTGGGGGATTGGAAGTGTATCAAATGTTTTCCATTCGTGAGTCTTCCTCTGGTCGTTGAATGATGGACTTCAAGATGTCTGGAAAGCGCTCCTGGAACCGATAGCAGATTGATAAGCGCCAGGGGTGTCTTTCTCGTCGTCGTTCTGTTTGCTTGTATTAAGGTGAACGCAGCATGCAATTCGATTGCTCAACCCATTAACTCAGCCATTCACACAGGCAATAATAACAAGAGTGATGCATTTATCTTATTCTGCGCTGTTCGCACACTTAAAACGCTGTAAAATTGGATGATAAGCAACAATAAAACACAGAGATAGACCACGGTAACCTCGTTACTCAGTTTCCCACCTGCCATATCTCACTCCATCTGTTCTGCAACCTACTCCCCTGTCTCTCTGCACTCTGGTCCAAAACGCTGTAAAAGCACACTATAAACGACATATACCGTGGAGGCAGTGCTCTTTTAGCCAGATGATGAACTTTGGCTATGATTACCTAATAAAGCAAACCTGATGACCAGCCTCTGGCTGTAATGTCCTCACTGGTTCGGATGGAAGCTGTAGGACCATCCACATGTATTCACACATGGCCACTTCGCCTCAGCATATTACGTGTTGAGTAAATATTGATATTATCTGTCACCGGAGGCCTGGCGCGTGATTTGCCTCACCTTAACATGACAAGCGGAGGTTTTGTTTCATTAGGTCCTGATATATAAAACCAGCGTATTGGAAATAAGGTGAACCTGAGTTTTGACCCGACCGTGTGGGCATAAACCGTTTGAGGTTAGGTTAAACTATGCAGACATTTAAAGCAGTATATTAAACAATGGAGATTAAATCGATCATTTCCTCTCGTTGGGTCATAAATAGTTTATATAACTCAGGACTCCGTCTTGATTGATATCGGGAGGATGCAAGGCCGGCATCTGGACTCAATGATTTAAACTAACTGAGCTTATTATGCTATAGAATATCCTACGCTCACTTGAACAATTATTTGAGAACGTGTTTCCACTTGCTCACTATATTCACCTGGGGTTTTTCACCCCTCTATCCTCTCTTTCTTTCATTCTTTGCTTAGGGTATCTGTTTTGTACACATCTAGAACCATTATATTTATTATAGTGGAGACTATTTCAAAACACAATGCATTAAACGATGAACCATTGCCCAAAGCACGTTATGCTTAATTTATCCCTCTCTTTTGCCCTCTCTCTGCTTTCTTGTAAATACACAGTATTCAGTCAAGTTTTGATGAAGTAGAGAACAAAAAATGCATTTCATACTTGCGCTGCACTGAGTTTATTCAGGAAAACAAGATTGAGAGGTGGAACAGTAGTTTTGATGCTGCATTAGCTGACAGTAAGCAACCCTGACAGACAGTTCGTCAGACATACGGACACAAACACATTCAGCCTGCTCAACACAATCAGTCAGTCATCCAGAAATCAGAGAAACACAAATAGTCAATCACTCATTATGACACGCAGGCAGAAATTCATTCAGTTATGCAAACACGGGCAGGGAGACAGTCAGGCGTGCAGTCAGACTGGTGAACAGATGACAGACAGACAGACAGACAGGAAGGCAGACAGAGGGACAGGCAGATAGAGAAACAGGCAGACAGACATTCAGACAGGCAGGCAGGCAGATAGACATGCAGACAGACAGACAGACAGACAGACAGACAGACAGACAGACAGACAGACAGACAGACAGACAGACAGACAGACAGACAGACAGACAGACAGACAGACAGACAGGCAAGTACAAGGAAAAACACATGGAAAGGCAGACAGACGTGCAGTCAGTCAGATAGGCAGGCTGGCAGACAGACAGGTATGCAAACAGGCAGACGGGCAGACACAGACGGGCCGGCAGACAGACAGAGAGGGGGACCCTTGATTCTCTGCAGTGGGGGGACAACCAGGGGGAGGGGTGTTTGTAATAAGAGCTGCCTGTGTTTGACGTGCCCCCCCCCCCATCCCCTCTTATTTAACAAGGGACCTTTAATTTTGCCAGAAGGAAGCAATGAATTGTACAGTGTACTTTACCGGGAGCAGCCTGGGAAATGTACCTCTCTCTCTCTCTCTCTCGCCCCCTGTCTCTCTCTCTCTCTCTCTCTCTCTCTCTCTCTCTCTCTCTCTCTCTCTCTCTCTCTCTCTCTCTCTCTCTCTCTTGCTCTTAATCTCACTCACCCGCTCTCTCTCTTGCTCAGCCTCTCTTTGCACGGGGCGACTCGCCCTGCACAAGCCCAATAGGTAACACATGTGGAACCCAAGCTACTACTCTCTCTCTCTCTCTCTCTCTCTCTCTCTCTCTCTCTTCTCTCTCCCTAGCTGTGTCTTCCTTGTACCTCTCTGTCTCTCATTTCTCTGTAATTATTTCTTAGTTTGTCCATAAAGAAATGTCTCTGTCTGTATTCCAATCATGCTCTTCCTCTTCTCCTCTCTCCCTCTCACACTTTCCCCCTCTCCCCCTTTATTGGTGTGTATTTCTATTATGTGTGTGTATCTTGTGTTAACGTGGATGTATGCGTGTGTGTGTGTGTGTGTGTGTGTGCGTGTGTGTGTTTGTGTGTGTGTGTGTGTGTTCGCGCGGGCGAGGGCAGGCTTAGCAGTGATGTGTCAATTTGCTCAGGGGTGCAGAAGGCAGAGCCAGGGGTCAGAGGTGAGGTCAGGGGGAGGTCGTCAGCTGTCACTACCCATAAACCACTGCATCAGCACCACACAGCACACGTGTGTGTGTGCGTATGTGTGTGTGTTTGTGTATGTATTTGTGTGTGTGCGCTAGTGTGAGATAGAGAGAGAGAACACATACACACACACAAACTATGTCCCAGGAGGTGACATATTGTTGGAGTAGCCTTTAGGAGGGAGAGAAAGTGTGTGGGAGCAGAAATGTCAGATTGTGAGTGAGCGGGAGAATAAAGTGAGTGTTTATAAACTTTGTGTGTGTGTGTTTCCGTGTGTGTGTGTGAGAGAGTGTTAGAACACAGTGGACATGATTACTTTCCTTCATTAGGCTATACATTGGGCTTGGCTCCATGGCAAATATTGGACCATGAAAATGTCTTATACAGTGTAATATGTGCACACATTTGTGAAAAGGATATTCCTAATTTATCTTGCTCAGGTACGCAGCGGAAAAACACACGTGCACACACATAAAACACGCGCACACACACTCACATGAGGAGACTCACACACTTGAACTAGAAGTATATCTAATCCAATACTCTGCCCCCAGCTCGAATACCCCAATGGAAAACACACACGCACGCACGCACGCACGCACGCACGCACGCACGCACGCACGCACGCACGCACGCACGCACGCACGCACGCACGCACGCACGCACGCACGCACACACACACACACACACGCAAAAGGAAAACGGCTGATTGCAGCTTGGCCCTGGCTCCACATGGCTTTAATTAATTCCATTAATTAATTAAAGCCTCAACAGTTCCATGCCATACCGAGCTGGGGTAGTGGAGTCCTTCAGAACACACAAACACACAACTACACACCCAGTCACTCATTCACCCACCCACATACCCAGTATCAACACACACAGACTCTCTTTCCCTCTTATTCATTTCTCTCTCGTCTCACACACATCACGACCGCACAGCAGTGATGGGCGGTTCAGGTTATAATTTCTAACCCTAATCTGCATATTGCTGTAATTTAACCAGACCGCTACTGGAATACAAAATCAACTAAAAGGACGCTCGGTCGGATTCTAAATGGTGTTTCACCCCCTATATTTACAATTTTATACTTAGGCTTTTCTTCAACAGATGACACCAAAGTCCTGAAATAAGTAAATACATTCCTATTAGGCTTATTTAAGGCAGTATTATAAGTTGAAGTAGCAGAGAAAGTTGATGCTGTACATTGCCCCGTGCTGCATTGTGTGTGCTGCTGAAAGCTACAATCGCTTTGTTATTTCTCCTTTATTTTCAAATAAAGGATGTTTGCAGCCAACCGGAGAACCTGAAACTTGTTGGCAACCTTTCTAGGATGCACATCAAAACAGCCTATTATCTGTAATGCATTTTTATTATTGAAACATGCAACAAAATGCATCGTAAAATCTTTGACTTTATAGAATAATAGGTTTTCTTTATTGAAGCAAAATGTTATTGAACAGAAATCACAGCTGGAATATTACAAAATGGCAAAGTAAAGTGGCATTTGCACACTTAAAGTTCAAATACCATAGGCACAATCCAAGGCCATAATATAACACAAATCTTGTTATTAAACAAATGAAAATACAATGTGCATGTCATGTAAATCAAATAGCATATCGAAAAACGACAAACTAATTTGAAAATTCAAATAGTATATTGTCGGACAGGCTTGGCAGACAAACACACATGAAGAAAATATGAAGCCTACCCCTGCACTTATAGTCAATACACGTGGGGCAATTACTAATCTGCTCATCTCTAACACACATTTACACAAACACACACACACACACACACACACACACACACACACACACACACACACACACACACACACACACACACACACACACACACACACACACACACACACACACACACACACACACACATATGCACACACATATAATATAGATAGACACACACTAGTGTTTACTCACCACACTGGAAATACTCCAGTGTCTCAACGTAGCAGTAGGAAACAGTTGTTTAGGTTCAATCCAACTGGTGTGCAAATGTTCAGCGAACCGTTTAGGAAGAACAGAAAAGTGGATCAGTGCTTATTTCATCCAGCTGGTCTCATGTGAGGGTACTTGGACAGCCCCGTCCGCTGGGAACCACTCTGGAGCTGACAGAGTGGGTTGTAGCACTGCTGCTGCTGTGTCTCCAAGTTGTGTTTTTTGTGTCAATTAGAAGAAACCGTTCTGGGATATACACGTAGACTGAGATTCAGGTTCAAGTTCCCAGTGGGAAAGAGAGAGAGAGAGAGAGAGATAGAGAGACAAACCTGAACAGATGCTTACAGCACACACACACACACACACACACACACACACACACACACACACACACACACACACACACACACACACACACACACACACACACACACACACACACACACACACACACATCTAAACACACACATCTAAACACACCCAGAGAGTGTGTGCGGGCGGAGTTGCTGAGTTGGTGCTGTGTTAGAGGAAGAGGGTTTAATGGAGACAAAGAACAACTTACCACACCCACAGGAAGAGATGGCTGACCCTCGTGCGTGTGTGAGTATGTGTGTATGTGTGTTTCTGTGTTAGTGAGAGAACTCTCCCATACGGACAGCATCAACCAATACCTACAGATGAGATCACAGCACATCTTTAAGCAATTGATTCTCTAAGCACACGCAAGTGCACATAAGAAATTATTACTGATACTACTTACAGACACACTCCATCTCTCTCTCTCTCCCTCCCTCTCTCTCCCTCTCTCTCTTTCTCTCTCATTCTCTCTATCTCTCGCTCTCTCCATCTCTCACAAGCTCTCTATCACTCACTCATTGCTGGTGCTGTTGGCTGACTGAGCTTTGGAAGTTAAAAGGGAAACTCCCCAAGATACAGGGCCATGATGCACACACAAACACACATTCATGCTTGGCCATTTTTCCATCGTTTGTGGTAAAGGCAGAAATGTGCCAATGTTTAGGGCACTGGATGCCTGGAAATATGTGTGTGTGTGTGTGTGTGTGTGTGTGTGTGTGTGTGTGTGTGTGTGTGTGCGTGTGTGTGTGTGTGTGTGTGTGTGTGTGTGTTTGCAGTGCACAGCTGGCTTGGCGCATTCATGTGTAGGTACATGTTGACATTATGGTCTGGAAGTCAGTGGGTCTCATATCCTAAAAGCTGTCGTTTTGCTGTCTTTCTGTATGTGTTTGAGACATTTATATATTATCAAGTATGTCAATTCTAGGGATGGCTCAGAATAATCAATTATTCCATTATTCGTTCCCAAGGATCAAAGTCTATTTTAAAAATGTTGGGACCATTAACATTTTTCCTCCATTCAATTTTTCACAGATTATCTGATGGTACTCATGTTGGTTCAGTTCACATTTTATCTTATTTTTTTATTGATCATGCACAGAAAATACAAATACACAAGCACAAACAAACATACCAATACGCCACTGAGTGTGGGACAGGGACTCTGATTTCATTCAACAGCGCTGCAAATTATTAAAAAAGTTTGTTTACAGAAGCTGAAGTTTGCAAGACGAGGAAGGGTTGCACATCTCTCTGTGATAAACGATTAGATACGCATCTAGATACACAGGTTACGATTCGATTCAAAAACGATATCCTTTTATTACAGACCGATTCGATACGAATCGATAAAGTGTAAGAACGATTCGATTCGATTCGATTCGATTCTACGGTTAATATTTGTTGTAGATATTTTATAAAATAAAGAAGCCAATTCTGTGAAATGACAGTACAATATTTTCTTTTCAAATATGTAAAAGACCACATATCCCCAAGCATTGTTGCTTTATGGCACTGGTAAAAATAAAATTAAAATAAAACTAACAACAACAAAATCACATGTCAATGTATTTATTTTTAGACATGGACCAAAGAGGTAGAAAAATCACAACCTGAGCATAGTGTTTGGAAAACAAAGGTGCAAGTTACAAGTTACAAACTGAAAAATGTAAGCAGCAGCAGATTGAGGGCACCGCAGGAATTGATAATGGGTTCAGAACCTGTGACCTATAAACAAACCATGTAACCAAAACCTTATGACATCTCAAAATGTGTCAGAGGGGGAAGAACAAAGCAGCAACCACATTCTTATCTCAACAATGCTTAACACACAGTGACAAGTGCATTATGTAAAAGATTAAAGGAAATAAATATGTAACATATTAACATATGTAACATTAACACATGTATTAAACAATAAACATATGTATAAAATAAATCAAACTGCTGCTTTTTTTTTTACAAATCTCCTTCATTCAAGTCTCACTATCCTTGTTGTTTTTGGGGGACAGGTTTTTCTTCAGGAATATCAATTGATCCACGTGCTCAGGTTTGAGTAGACTGCGTTTAGAGGAAACAATATCTCCCGCAGTACTAAACACCCGCTCAGATGCCACACTGGTGGCCGGGATACAGAGGTATTTTTTAGCCAGAGACGACAGCAGTGGCAAGTCCTGCTGCTCTTTCCACCACTGCAGTGGGTTTTTTTGCAGGGACAACAGATCACGCTCTCTGTACCTCTTGACTTCTTCGTTGGCCTTGTCTCTTACAGATCTAGCTCCCATCCTCACTTCAAAGTCTTTTCCCAACAGCTGGTCCAACGCTGACATTTTCTTCTTTTTGAGAGGAGGGTCATCATCTGAAATAGAAAACAATTACCGTATATTACTGGCTTTGTTTGTCATGACTCAGTGGCACTTTTTTTCTACCTGTCTTTACCATTTTATATATGAACCTTCATCTGATGTTCAGAATGAATTTATATTGGCACTCTTGTTCACATCAGTAAAAGTTGTATTATCATCATCATTATTATACTCTTTTTCTTTGCATGCCGATTATCTCATTACATTGAATCTGTTGTTGTATGCTAATATTTTATGGCTGCATGAGTTTAAGCCAAAGTCAACTCTTTCTTGGTCACAAGTTATAAAATACACAAACCTTTAGGCTCATCTTGGGTCTGGGGTGCATCAATGCTAATGTCCAGATCTCCAAGGGCAGGTTCAGTCTGACATGGATTTGTCTGCAGTGGGCCTCTCTGAATTGGATCCCCTGTTGCCTTGAAATAAAATATAAAAGACAGTTAGTGTGTAGTAACAGCAGTCAGAATAAAAAGTTGAAATCTCAATACTTTAATTAAGCCTAAAATGGCTATGCTACCAAAATCCAGCCTTAAACGTTCCATTGAAACCCCTTAAAACCACTTTTTTTGATCCCACGTTTATCCTAACAAACATTTTGGCTTTAGGAACATCCACGGCGTAAATAAGTTAAGAACACTCAAGGGATAACAGTGTGTTGGGAGATTTACCTTGTTATGCAGGGATGTAGCTTCTGCTGTTATGCTTGTGAACGTCCGCTCAGCATCATGGTCAGTCAGGAAGGGCAGAGACTTGAAGCGGGGGTCCAGAGCTGCTGCAGTGTAGAACAGATCATCCAGGCCAGTGTAGCGCTTCTCCAAGTCATTTCTGAATGCTTGTTTCATCTCTCTGATTACCGCTGAGTCTTCATCTGATGCTTCAAAGTTCTTTTTAAGCTTTGCTCTGACAGGACAAATCATTGAGAGTGTGGGCCGCTTGTCTTCACACATGCTGGTGGTCACAAGTTTGACCGGCGCCATCAGCTTCACAATATCTACAACATCGCAGAAGTCTTTGTCCTTAAGAGTGTTAACCTCTTCTCCTCTTCTGAGATCCCTGGACATGAGTGCAGCAGAAATGGCAGGCTGTTGTTCCAGTAAGCGTTCAAGCATGTCATGGGAACTGTTCCAACGGGTGGACACATCTTGGATGAGTTTGTGGATAGGCAAGGCCAGTTGTTTCTGTTTGTCTTGTAAAATTTCTGCTGCTCTGACACTGCGGTGAAAAAAGCCAACCACTCTCCTCACCCTTCCCAGCAACCTTTCTACTGTGTCCACTTTGAAGGCTTTCTGTGTGGCCAGATTTATAGTGTGTGCGAAGCACATGAGGTGAGGGCTCATCTCTGCTTCCACGCCAGCTAAAACCATGTTTGAAGCATTGTCCGTTACCAGGGCTGGCTCTTTATCAAAAAGTTTCCAGTCAATACATGCCTGTTTCAGTAGAGCACCAATATTCTTTCCAGTGTGAGATCCTTTGAATGCCCTGGTCTGCAACACATGAACATTTAACGTCCAATCCGGAGTGATGTGGTGGGCTGTGATCGTCACATAAGACTCCGTTGCACATGACGTCCAAGCGTCACTTGTTATTGCCACTCGCTCTGCATTTGCCAGTTCTTTTTCAACTTGGCTCTTAACTTGTGTATACAACGCTGGCATGCACGTGTTGGTGATATGATTTCGGGAGGGTATCTTATACCTGGGCTCTAATGTATGGATCAAATCCTGAAATCCTTCCCACTCAACTATATTATACGGACATAATCCTTTAGCGATAAAACGCGTTATTGATGCTGTGATTTCCTTGGCACGTGCTGAGTTTTGACCAAGTTGCGCAAACATGTTAGAAATAACCGGCTGTGTGCTACTGCTTGCAGTGCGCTCCTGCTCGTTGGTGCGGGTCTCACCGATGTATTCCTGACCGTGTCTCCTCCTAGCATGCTGGTCGAGATTTGTAGTGCTGCCGGTGTACGTTAAGGATGCTCTACACAGCTTACAAACAGCACGGCTTCTGTCGAGCTTCCCTTCCTTCTTGTAAAACCCAAAAACAGTCCACACTTTGGATTTATGTTTCCCCGGTGCATTGAAAATCTTTTCATCATTATCACCGCTGACCTCCTTAACCCCCTCCATTTTCCTTCTTGTCACTTGTCACTCATTCACGGGCAGCTTCAGCTCTCGCGTTGTTTTAGAGACGCTGACGCAAACTGTAAGTGTGTGAAGCCGACAACCGATTCTAAGTGTCGCGATACCCGATCCATGACTCTACAACCGATTAATCTAGATATTCACAGCTAATTCCTATCGATTAAGGAGGCTGCTACCGATGCAGCCGTATCTCTCACTTGTTAAACCGAATATCCGGTCGCATCGGTTTATCGTTCACAACCCTAAATAATACCAGAATAAATTAGATTTTTCACTGTTAATGTTTTTTTGTGGAAGATATTAAGTGATTCCTTGCCAATGATCACTGGCTGCATTTGTGAACGAGGGTACGCATTGAATAATCAATTATTTGTTCATACCAACCACTCATTATTCGTCTGGGAAATGTTTTAGTAATTTACATCCCTTTTTTGCACACACTGATTTGCCTGTGTGTTTGTGTGTTCCCGGGTGTGTGTGCACGTGCCTTCATGTCTGCTACAGTGTTTGTGTGTGGGTGCCTGTGTGTGTGGATGTTACCTGGTGTATATGGTTTATATGCTGTGGGTTGTTTAGCGAGAGTGTTTGAGCGGGGATCTAGTCGTAACACTGACATCTAAGCACATCCACAGGGCTAGAACGCTTGCCTAGCATCCTAGCTCCCTTCCCATGGTCAATAGCACCCCCCCTCCCAACCCACAGACCACTACCCTGCACGGTGTGGACTAGCAGCTCCGCGTGCTTCCTTGTCTTTTAAATTATTAACACAAATATATGTGGTTTTATCCCAGACCAAATGTACACAAACACACATTGGGCCCGACACAATCCTTAATTGGCATTGGAAGTATAACGCCACTTCTGATTGGCTGTCGTCACAACACTGTTTTTTTTGTTGTTGTTATTTTAACAAGAGGAAGGCAATAAAGACAACAACAATCAACAGTGCCATCAGTGGTGATGTTTACCGATGTTGATATCCATATACGGTTTATCACATTCCCTTCACTCATATTCAAAACCACCTGCTTCTGCTTTACACTCCAGCAGAAGGTTGTGGCATCAGCCAATATGAAGCCAGAAGCAATTTGATGCCTTAGATCCAAACCATATGCTAAAAACAACAAACACACCGGGAAAAAAAAATCATTCATCATACAGGTTTGTCACAAAAACACAGCTGGCCCAGTTTAAGGCAGTTGTGGTATAAATAGCAAAGTGCATTCCTTATGCAAAGTTTAGAGAAACCTTAATCTGCGCTTGAGGCTCACGAGACATGTTTTGCTGGTTCTCAGTCAGGGCCTCACAACAGCGGACGGAAGGCTTGGTTTAGTCTTTGCCTTCTTTTTTTCTTTCTGTCTTTCAGCCACAACAAAGCGTGCAGAGGGAACAGTGTTTCGGGAGCGCGCTTTAATGTGCACTCTCTTCTGCTGGTGGAGGGGACAAATTATGCAGATGACTGAGGGATAGACTGTCGGGGTGTCATTATCTCTGCACCGCTTCATTTAATCACCCAACACAGGATTCCACCGGGACTCGGCTGTCATAGACACACACCCACACACACACACACACACACACACACACACACACACACACACACACACACACACACACACACACACACACACACACACACACACACACACACACACATGCAATGCCGTGTTTATTTGTGTATAACTGTCTGTTTGGTGTCTATCTGGGTGTCTCTCTGTGCATGGGTGTTTGTCAGTGTGTGGCTCTGGGTTTGTGCCTGTGTGTGTGTATGTGTGTGCATGTGTGGGTGTGCTTATGTGTGTGCCTGCGCCTCTGTCTGTCAGTATGTTTGTTTGGTGTTTGTGTCTTTGAAAGAGGCGCCCCAAAGGAACCTCAAAAACAGAATACAATACCAAATGTTTTTTTGGTTTTGGTATTGTTCAAAGCAGGATGTGAGCTACTATATATTCTGCTCCTGTTCCAGATGTCCGTCATTTGGTTGCCAATTGGAATGAATCAAAAGCTGTTGTTGAATTATTTGACATTCTTTCTGAATGATGAACTCCTGTGGTAGAGGCTGGTATGTGGTGGTGACAGGTGAACCATTACAATGTGCGGCCACATTACATTTGGCATAGAAATATCACAAACCTAGGGAGTGAACAGCATTGATGTCATATTTGATGTACCACTACCATCAAATAAAAGGCATCATTTTACCATACTTGCTGCACTCATATCCCTAAAATCAGTGAGTTTACCCTTGTCGAATGCATTCAAGTATTAATTTAATGCAGTTATATTCCAATACCGAACACACACACACACACACACACACACACACACACACACACACACACACACACAAACACACACACACACACACACACACACTAACTCACTCTCACTCGTAACCTTTGGATTACTTCACTAGTCACTTTCAGACAAAGCCTTTCGCTTCTCAGCAAAGACACGCTTCAAAGCATACTGCACGGTACACACACACAGATACCCTCTGAGTTGTTTGTTAGTGTTGGCCCTGACGAGGATGCTCACTTCAAAGGGGGGCTGCTGATCGCGGTGGAGCCAGCTCTGGGGCTCTCATGTGGGGGGCGACAGACGGTAATTAGCAGGGTTCAGCCCACCGAGACCCCCGGCCCCTTGACACTGGCTCTATCAATCACAGAGAGAGAGAGAGAGAGAGAGAGAGAGAGAGAGAGAGAGAGAGAGAGAGAGAGAGAGAGAGAGAGAGAGAGAGAGAGAGAGAGAGAGAGAGAGAGAGAGAGAGAGAGAGAGAGAGAGAGAGAGGATATAAGCCAGAGCACCGAGACAGTGAAGGATGAACAGGTAGAGAGATAAATGGGCAGAGGGGGGGAGTGAGAGTGCTTGGTGGAGAGAGAGAGAGAGAAGGAGAGAGCGTCTATTCATACCCATCCAACCGCTGGAATGTCTGCATGGGGTTGGATCTCTGTCTGGAGTCGTTCCCTGGGGTCAACATAGCAGTCTGAGGTTAGGGTGGTTGTGTACGTGTGTATGTGCTCATAAGTGTGTCTTTTTGCGTGTGTGTGCGTGTGTGTGAGTGTGTGTTTGTTTCTGTGCGTGCATGCTTGTGTTTGCACACGTGTTTGTGCACCCATCATATCCAGCGATGAACTCTCAGCAATCCTATCATTTTCACATGCCAGTTTAGGCATAAGGATACCCTGGGAGATTTGTAATGTGGAGATGCTGAAAACAAGACCAGGACCACTTGCAGCTTCCGCTAAGGGTGGGGTACTGGTTTCCACGAAGACCCACTCCCTCCAATGCACAAAATCCACAGGGAGCCGATTAATTAAACATTATCCTCAAACCTTTGTTTGGTGTAACAATAATGACTATGATGGCTCCTTCAATAGGATTAAACGTACCTACAAGGCGTACTTTGTCATTGTATTATAATATTATAACTGCCGATTGGTCGGTGCAATTACACTTG